>NC_143552.1:7983214-8323571 GCF_054136105.1 Typopeltis vanoorti | reverse complement strand
GTGTGTGTGTGTGTGTGTGTGTGTGTAAGAGAGAGAGGACTTTCTTGTAGTGCAACAAACAATGCCTACTTTTTGCCAGCTGAAGATATTATTCAATACCTGCTTATGAACTAACTTAAATCTGTACCACGTCATAAAACACTACAGGGTAAGATATAGTTAAGCGTCATCTTAAGGAAGCAGTGTTAAATTGTATACCTAGGGTAAGGAGGGTTAATCAGGCAGAAGTTAAGTGGATGAGTAATATAATTAAGCACAAAAAATATAAACAGAAATGGATGGAACATGTTCAAAGAATGAAAACAGAAAGATTACCAAAACAAGTCATTAGGAAAAAGAAAACCAGGATGTCCTCTTAAACGATGACTTCTAAGGCCAGAACAGGCCATGCTAGGCCTAAATCCTTGATACGCATGATGATGATGACAAGGTGAGGAAGAAGAAAATGCTGCATGAATAGGGCCAAAAGGGGCAATCATCTTGATTGTAAGGGAAGCGGCACTCCCATGGGCCCCTAGCTGGATCTGTCCTCTCCTTCTACTTTGAGGAAGATCCACTTACTTTAATCTTTCCTATAAGGCCTTATCAGCCAACTCTTCTTATTTCATGACCCTTATGCTATTAGAGTACTCGAGAGCCAAGGGGTCTTTTCATTTTTGGCCTTACAACTATGCCCACTCTATAAACCTTACTATAATTCTTCTATAATCTACTCTTTCCCCCTTCAATATACCCTATTCCTCCTACAGGTTTAAATTCAGAAGTAGGCTAGTTCAGAAGCCTCAAGGTAGCAGCTCTACCACTGAACTATTCCATCGTCAGGCTAGTCCCCTGACATGGAGAACATAATCCTACTTGAAAGCTGAGCTAAAAAGATAATCGGATTGAATCTATGGGAAATGACCCTGGAATGGAAAAGGTAAAACAAAAATGGAAACGACAAAATATAATACACATAACAAACTGGAATGTAAGAGGAATAGCATATAAAGAAATAGAATTAGACCAATTATTAAATGAAAGAAATTTTAAAATAGCAGTAATCACTGAAACAAAAAAGAAATTAAAAGGAACTATGAGAACTGAAAATTTTAATGTGATATACAGTGGAGTCGACAGAGACCAAAGAGCACAAGCAGGAGTCATGATTTGGATTCATAACTCCCTTTCAAAACAGTTAAAACATTATAAATTATGGAATGAAAGAATAATAGAAGCTAGAATAAAAATAGATAGAGGCTATTTAACAATAATTGGTTTATATGCCCCAGAAGAAGGAAGAGAACAGGATAATATTGATTTTTATAATCAGCTACCAAACACATATAATAAAATAAATAAAAATTATTACGTAATTTTAGCAGGAGACTTAAATGGAAGAATTGGAAACACGAAAATTAATAATAATATAGGAATACATGGAGATGGTAAAAAATTAATCGACTTTGTAGTTTATAATAACCTAAAAATAATGAATTCCTTCTATAAACATAAAGACATACATAAATATACTTGGGCAGCAAGAGGATGGAAATCAATATTAAATTACTTCATATTAAATGAAAAGACATCACAATTTTCACTAGATGTTAGAGTTCACAGAGGATATGAAATAAGCAGTGACCACTTCCTTGTTAAAATAAAATTAAGATTACCACCTAAATGACTACAAGTAACAAGAACAGAAAGAAAAATTGAAACATTTGTTTATAAAAGTAGACTATTGAATGACACAAATGTACAATGGATATATGAACAAAGAATTAACCAATATCTAGATAAAATAAAACAAAATGAAGAAATAGAAATAGAATGGCTTAATATAAAAACGATACTAAATGCAGCAGCAAATGAAAGACCAAAAAATTCAATAAAAGGAAAAAACTGAAGATCTGGGATGATACAATCAAAGAAATAATCAAAAAGAAAAAAGAAGCCTATCACAAATGGTTAAGCAGTAAAAGACTACAAGATGAAATAGAATATAAAAGAACAAGAGCCATAGCTAAAACAGAAGTCAGAAAAAGACATAGAGAATCATGGAACAAATTTGTTTCTAATTTAAAACATGATTTATATAAAATAAGACCCAACTTATATAAGATTTTGAAACACTTAAATGCAGATACCAAAGAAAACATAAAATTAAACACTGAATTAAAATTAGAAGAATTTCTAAATTACTACACAGAACTGTGGACAGACAAATATTTTAAAAAAGACAACTGGCAAACAATTAACAAAAATGAAAAGGAAATAACTAAAGAAGAATTAGAAATCAGCCTGATTTCTAATTCTTTTTAAATAAAATTTATTCAACTGGTATCCTCCCAATAGAATGGAAAAAAGCAATTGTGATTCCTATCTTTAAAAAAGGTAATAGAGATGTCTCTAAAAACTATAGAGGTATCAGTATACTAAATTCCTGTTATTACAAAATATATAGCAGAATCATAAATAGCAAACTAATGGAATATTCCGAAAAATTTATTTTAGAAGTACAGAATGGATTTAGAAAAGGATGATCATGTATAGACCCAGCCTTTTGCCTAAAATTAATAATAGAGAAAAGAAGAGAATACAATTTAGAAACACATATTGCATTTATTGACTTTGAAAAAGCATTTGACAAAGTTAAAAGAAACATTATTTAACATATTAAAAGAAAGACAAATACCAAATAATATCCTAAAAGCTATCACAAGTATATATGAAAATAATCAAATACAAATAAGATTAAATCACGAGCTATCATATAAGAGAGAGATAAACCAAGAGGTCAGACAGGGTTGTCCCCTCTCAGTAACTCTTTTTAATATCTACTTAAATGAAATAATAATAAAATGGAATAAAACTTTACATCAAGGGATTAAACTTTCTCCTACAGTAAACTTAAACACACTCCTCTTTGCTGACGACCAAATAATAATTACAAATTCTGAAGATAAACTACAGAAAGCTGTTTTAGATCTAAATGAGATATCCAAAGATTATTGTATGATAATATCAACAGAAAAATCAAAAACTATGGCCTTTAAAGGACAAGATCCAGCAAGAACTAAAATAGTAATAGATAACAAGATCTTAGAACAGGTGAATTCATTCAACTACCTAGATTGTACGATCATATATGAAAATGAAAAATATATAAATAAAAATTGCAAAAGGTTTAAAAATAACAGGTGTAATTAACTGTATATTGAAACCAAACCTAGTTCAAAAACAAACCAGGCTAAAAGTATACAATACTTTTAGCCTTACTGGTCTTAATGTATGGAAGCGAAATCTGGACAATAAAACAAAAAGACAAACAAAGATTAACAACAGCAGAAATGAAGTTTATGAGAAAAACTGCAAAGTATACCCTATTTGATCACAAAAGAAACGAAGATATTATGAAAGAATTAAACCAAGAACCAGTAATAGAAAAAATTAAAAAATATAAACATAGATGGATGGAACACGTTCAAAGAATGAAAACAGAAAGATTACGAAAACAAACTTTAAAGTACAAGCCATTAGGAAAAAGAAAACCAAGACGTCCTCTTAAATGATTCAACGATGACTTCTAAGGCCGGAACAGGCTGTGCTAGGCCTAAATCCTTGATATGCATGATGATGATGATGATGACAAGGTGCAGAAGAAGAAGAAAATGCTGCAAACTTATGAAAAATACAAGACTTGGGCAAGAAAGGTGACCAGCATGGTAAGGAAAGCAAAATCACATTATAAGAAGAATCTAGCAGAGCAGGATAATAGAAATTTCAAAGAGTTCTTTCGTTATGGCAAGTAAGAGGAAGAATGAGTACAGAAGATTAACCTGACTGAGTGACGATGGTCGCGAGGAGACAGAAGCAGATAAAATAGTTGAGTTACTGAGTGACCACTTTGAATACATATATCTTCCTAGCGAGGTTACTGCTTTAACCTATGCAACAGAACCTAATGTGGGAACAGAGGTGGATGAATTGGAGATCCTTACACTATTGCAGAATCTCAATGTAAATACAGCTGTGGGATTAGATGGGATATCAGCTATGGTTTTGCGAGCATGTGCAAAGGAACTGGCAATGCATTTTGACTAAGCTGTTTAATTTGAGTCTCAGTTCTGGTAGAGTGCCAAGGAAGTGGAAAGAGGGCAAAATTATTCCTTTGCATAAGGGAGGTTCTAAGACTACAGTAGTAAATTAAAGACCAATCAATATCTCAGGTGTGGTGGTAAAAGTACTAGAAAATTCGTAAAAAAGAGAATTCAAGAATGGGTAGATAAAAATATGATACTGTATGAAGGTCAACATGGCTTTGTGAAGGGTCAGTTGGTCATGTATACATTTACAATGTCAGTCATGCCTTAGTAATTTACTAACTGTTTATAATAGAGTAATAGCTGAGTTCAATAAACAAAATGGTTACGTGATGATTTTGTTGGATTTTGCAAAGGCATCTGACAGAATACCACATGGAAGGTTGGTCAATTGGTAGAGCCTCTGCTACTAATGGCTCAGCAAAATTAAGCAAGCTTGAGCGTGGTTAGTAGTTGAAAGGGTACCAGTCATTCGATGCTGTTAGCACACTCTCCCTCGATGAGTCTTTGGACTCCCTGGAGGTGTTACATAATAATAATAAAATTAAAACAAATGGAGATCGATATGACACTGGTTAAGTGAATAAAAGGGTGGATGCTGGACAGATATCAAAAAGTGGTATATGGTGGGAGAGGATAGAAGTGAAAACAGGTGATTAGTGATGTGCTACAAGGTTCAGTGCTGGGACCATTGATGTTTAATTTGTATATAAATGATACAGGAAATAACCTCAAAGGAAATATTCAGTTGTTTGCTGATGGTGCGAAATTAGGTAGAATAATAGTTATTCGAGTTGAGATGGAGAGCTTGCAGGACGATTTAAATAGGCTGTCAGTATGGGAAAAAGTTAATGGGTGTAAGTTTAATAGAGAAATGTTATGCATTTTGGGATAAATAGATTACAAGCCATGTATCACATCGATGGCACTGTACTCCGGGAAACAGATGAAGCTAGAGATTTAGGGATGGTGGTAGACAGAGAGTTAAAGTTTAGAGGATATATTGCTAAGGTAGCCCATCAGATTACTTGAAATTAAGAGTTATCTACATGTTAGCACAAGAAAAGTATATTTAACATACTGCCAGATATTTCAGTTTGAAAATAACAAACTATTATCAGTGGCTAGACAAAAAACAGTTTTTTACAAGATAGAATACAAACAATTGATCATTCAAAATTAGAACAAGCCACGTGATGTTATATCATTAATCACGATATAATTTCACTGAAGCATGCACATAAAAGTGTAAATGTATACAAGTAAACATTCTGCAATGTCATACAAAAAACTTAATTTATAAAATCACACTAAAGATATCATTAGATAGCTGTATTGTCTAGAAGGTCTTCATTAAAAAAAAAATAAATAAATAAAAATAATAAAACCAGAAAAAATTAACGTGTTACTCGAATTAAACTTGCCCATATTTTTGACATAGATAGGCAGTCATTATGATTCAGGTTAGGGCGGTGAAGTAAGGCTTCAACACTTTCTTTGAATATGCGTTCGAATTTATGCCGATGTTTTTATTGTCGTGCTAGCCACTGATGATAGTTTGTTATTTTCAAACTGAAATATCTGGAAGTATATTAAATATACTGTAATGTAGATAATTCTTAATTTCATGTCACAAGTTTCTCTCAAAAATAAAAAAATTAAGATTACTTGGCTAGTGACGAACACATTAACAAGTAAAGATAAGGAAGTTTTAATTCTTCTTTATAAGGTCTTCATATGTGAACATATGAAGACCTTATAAAGACCTTATGAAGACCTTGAACACATATTGTGTTCAAGTCTTGTCCTCTGGGTTTCTTAGGGATGAGGAAATGGTGAAGAGGATTCAGGGGCAAGTGACCAAGAATGTCAGTGATGTGTGGAATGTTCCCTATGAAGGTGTGTGGATTGCAGAAGATAGTTGACATCAGAAAAAGAGGGGATATAACAGAAACATTTAAGTTGCTTATAAGATTTTAGAGAATAGACACAGGAGAAATGTTTCAGCACTTGGCTAGAGGGACCAGAACAAGGGGTCATCCCTGGAAATTGAAAGTTTATTTTGCACTTGGTTAGACTCTAATAAATTTAGTTTAATCCTTTATCCAACTGTGAGCAAACAAAGTTTGCGCCCGAAAACATCTTCAGGACTGAGGAAAGGTAGTGCAACACCAGGCAACTCGGAGCAAAGGTGGACCAAGTTATCATCACTCCTATCTCAGTATCTCCCATAATGCAAAACACATCTCCTTGCGGATATGTATAATGTTATGCATTAAGGAAAGGGCCACTACCCAGACCGGTTTCGACCTTTATTGAGGTCTCATCAGAGGGAGCCAGGCCCAGAGGGTGGAGATACCAAGGCAGAAGCAATGGAGAAGTCATCTTTACCTACAGGAGTTGCCAAAAGGTGTGCCACCTTATTATTAAATTACTCTGGATTTAGAGAAAGATGTTGAAAGTTTATTTTGCACTTGGTTAGACTATAATAAATTTAGTTTAATCCTTTATTCAAGTGTGAGCAAACAAAGTTTGCACCTGAAAATATCTTCAGTACTGAGGAAAGGTAGTGCAGCACCAGGCAATTCGGAGCAAAGGTGGCTAACATAATCTCTCTGAGTTGCCTGGTGTTGCACTACCTTTCCTCAGGCCTGAAGATATTTTCAGGTGCAAACTTTGTTTGCTCACACTTGGATAAAGGATTAAACTAAATTTATTATATCCCTGGAAGTTGAATGAAGGTGTGAGGACTAGAATTTTTGATTGGAGAGTGGTGAATGAGTGGAATGGGTTGCCACACAATTGTGAGTGCTTTTTCTGTTAAAGGATTCAAGGAGAGGTACGATACATTGTGTGGATAGATTGGGTCTTCTGCGATAAGTCCTCAGACTCCATGGAATTGCCCATATAATAATAAGTATCAG
This sequence comes from Typopeltis vanoorti, assembly GCF_054136105.1. Classification (NCBI taxonomy): domain Eukaryota; kingdom Metazoa; phylum Arthropoda; class Arachnida; order Uropygi; family Thelyphonidae; genus Typopeltis; species Typopeltis vanoorti. The sequence continues at coordinate 8,316,562 of NC_143552.1, read as the reverse complement.
AAAGATACGTCCTGATATTAAGAGGCCTCGTCAAGGATTCAAATGGTTCAATGTCCTTGTCCACCACCACTACAAGATCTCTGATCTCCTTTAAAGTTCCCCCACCAGTGTATACTTTGCATCCCATGCTTGCTTACCAAATTTCAAAAGCTGACACTTTGCAATCCTGAAGTGATAGTTTAACTTACCTGCCCATTCCTGCAATCTATTCAAGTCCTGCTGTAAAGTAAAGCCATAACTTCCATGACTCTGGATTGTGCTAACCAATTTTGCATCATCTTTAAATAGTGATATGCAGCTGTTTGCAGAAAGCAAACTGAACAGCAAAGCTCCCAAAACTGAACCCTGCTGCACATCACTAGTGACCCTCCTCTTTTGGGATACTGCACCCCCCCCTCCCATATAGAACTTTCTGATACCTATCTGAAAGTCAGTCACTGATCCAACACTGAAGTCTGTTATCCAATCCCAATCAAACAGCTTGTTCTGTAATTGAAATTAAAAGAAACACACGTATTAACCACAGTGAAATTTATTTAATTGTAAATATTTCTTGTTCTGTGGCAGTCTATCAAAAGATTTTGCAAAATCTGATAAAATTCGATGCGGTGAAATATTATTAAAAATTTTCGACATCGATTTTACAGAGGTGACAAATCATGTGAAAAGGACAAACTTGTATATTACTGTATATTAACGATGAAATATTGATTGCAAACAAACTTGTAAAGAAAACTGACTAAAGAATGAAATAGAATTGTTCATAAATTATACAATATTGTAAAGGTTAGAATTATAGATTAAACTGATTTAATATTAAATTCTGATGCAAAGTTGTAAGGGTAACAGAAGGTACAAGTATTTCTGTCCCAAATTAAGAGGATTAGACAAGATCATGTTCACAACTCGATAGTAATAAAGGTATTGAACATCATTCAGATGTGGAGATTTTGTCCCCAAAACGGAAGGTCAAGACAACAGCGACGTCAGTTATTTACAGAAAGATTCGGGGGTCTCTGTCCTTAAAACAAGAAACCTCGGAATCGTATAAAAGAGGTCTTGAGAACCTCTGAAAGATCGGGAGTTTTCAGTCTTGCTGCAGTTAGCTGTACCGGACGATCAAAGCTATGTGAAGTGCCCAGACACAAGCGGCAACCATAAGAGATGAGAGTGGAAATCTATTAACAAACTCAAAAGATGCTCTCGCTCGGTGGCGTAGATATTTTGCAAATTTGCTGAATGTCAATGCTAGAACGTCAATATCGCAGGATTATACTCCTTATCAAACTGCTGAACCATTTATTGAGGAGCTGACATTTAGTGAGATTACTCATGCTATCCGCATGCTGAAAAATAATAAGGCTCCAGGAGTGGACTGCATACCGGCGGAGCTCCTGCTGGAGCAGCTGCACCGGCTCATCTTGATGATCTGGCGAGAACGGCTGCCGGACGAGTGGAAGGAGTCCCTGATCACCCAGTATATAAGAAAGGAGATAAGACTCAATGCGGCAACTATAGGGGCATCTCACTGCTGTTGACTGGCTACAAGGTACTGTCTAACATCATGCTAATGCACCTCACACCATATGCAGAAGAGTGCCTTGGTGACTACCAGATGGGCTTCAGGAGGAACCGTTCTACAACAGACCAACTCTTCACGCTGCGCCAAGTTTTTGAAAAGTGCTGGGAATATAACCAGGAAGTTCATAATATTTTCATAGACTTTTCTAAAGCCTATGACTCAATGATACACCCAAAAATATGGCAGATGTTAGAAGAGCTGGGAATTCCTCGAAAACTCCAAAAAATGGCGCAGGTGTGCGTAGCTGGTTCGAGAGCAAGAGTGAAAGCAGAAGGTGACCTCTTGGACCCGTTTCAAGTACAGACCGGTATGAAGCAGGGTGATGGACTTTCTCCGATTCTCTTCAATCTAGTGTTGGAAAAAGTAATTAGAAACACACACCAAGTGGCAGGTGGAGTCGACATGGGGATGCAAGTTAGGATTCTTGGCTACGCTGATGACCAGAATGTTATGGTGCATCAACAGGACGACACGGTGGCATTGGTTACTGCTATTGAAGAAGCTGCAGAAGAAGTTGACCTGAAAATAAATGCCAAGAAGACAAAATACCTTCTTATGAGTCACCATGCCACTCAAGATCCATAGGGAGCTGCACCGTTTGAGAGGGTGAAGGTATTTAGGTACTTGGATTCTTTCAAGACTGAAGACAACAAAGTTGAGGCTGATGTCTAGTCGGGTAAATGCTGCGCATGTGGCCTATTATCAGGTGCATCCCCTTTTCGCTTCGTGCTTGTTGTCTTGGACTACAAAGGTGGGACTATACAAGATTTGATCAGGCCTGTTCTCCTCTACGGTGCTGAAGCGTGGACTCTCACAGTGAGACAAGCCGATCACCTGAGAGTATTCGAGAACAAGATGCTACGATGTATCTATGGAGGGGTCATGGCAGATGGAGTCTAGACGAGGCGGTCCAATGCTGCCATACAGGCTTTAGACAACTCGGCAGACATCTTGATGGAGCTGCGAGTCCGGCGTCTTCAGTGGCTGGGGCACCTGTACTGTATGGGCCCCAAAAGGACTGTGAGACAAGCGTGGGAGGCCCAACCCCGATCAGTGTTCTCCTCTACGGTGCTGAAGCGTGGACTCTCACAGCGAGACAAGCCGATCACCTGAGAGTATTCGAGAACAAGATGCTACGATGTATCTATGGAGGGGTCATGGCAGACGGAGTCTAGACGAGGCGGTCCAATGCTGCCATACAGGCTTTAGACAACTCGGCAGACGTCTTGATGGAGCTGCGAGCCTGGCGTCTTCAGTGGCTGGGGCACCTGTACTGTATGGGCCCCAAAAGGACCGTGAGACAAGCGTGGGAGGCCCAATCCCGATCAGGGAGCACGCCAGGGAGACCGAGAAAGAGATGGGCGGATCAGGAGAAGGCAGTCCTGCAGGCTGTCGGGCTGGAGACCAGAACGTGGCAGACAGTCACAGAGGACTGTGCCCAGTACCGACATGTGGTGCTTGAGGCCCAAAGTTCCCCCAGGCTGATAGTACCTGGCTAATGTTAAAATATGCAGTTAGCTGGCCCACTCGGATTTCTGTATGTCATTGGATCGTGACCCCTAAGCATGGGGAAAACCCAGGACAGGTAGATCATTCTATGGAGATGTATTTTCAGTAACGGAACGTGCCAAGTGCTACTAGATACACAGAGTCTACAGTAGATCCAGAACCGATGAGACATGCCAGGACGACTGGAAGTAAAGCCGTTCAGAAGGATGGTATATAGGACAGTAGTCAACAGGACCGCCACAAATCTCCCAAGCTGGTAGGGCTGTATATGTTTCTACGAATTTGTGAGTAAATTCTATTTTATTAATGCTGAGGTAGTCATTAAGAATTGTATGTCTGCTGAACGTATCTTTGTTAAAATAGTTGTATAAGTCGTTATAAGGAATAAGGTGAGGAGTAAAGAGATTTAATAAATCTAATGATTTTGTTGTCAATACCATAATGTTCTAAAATTTTCCATAATGCCTCATGCCATATTGAGTCAAAAGCTTTTTGAATCTGTCACAACTCTAAAAAGTTGTGACAGATTATTTTGTTATGTTCTATGTATTTGTCACCTAGTATGTGAATTGTAAAAATATGCGATTGTACTTCTGGAAACCTGCTTGTTCATCTGATAGTCTGCTTTCTATTTTCTTTGATTCTTGACAACAGTATTTTTAACAGGATTTTGCTTGGATGACTAATAAGGCTTATTGTTCTGTAATTGCTACATTTATTGCTGTTTCCCTTTTTAGGAATATGTACAAGGACAGAAGTCCACCAATCAGAAGGCCAAGTCTCTGCTGTGTTACATACATCCTGGAATAAATTTAGCAAGGTGTCTATGATGATGTCACCTCCTTCGTGTATCAGTTCCATTGTAACACCATCAATTCCGGGTGATTTTCCTATTTTTGAGGAGCAAACAGCTGCAATGATTTCTTCTTTAATATTGGGAAATCTCCTTCCTCCAAACCTCCTGGCAAAATTCCGTCCAAAATATCATCAGTAAGTTGAGGGTCCTTTTGAAAAAGCTTGGTTGCTTAACATTTTCATCTAGCAACTATTTTCTGATTATCCATGATAGGAGTTCCATCTTCATCTTCTACGCTTCAATTAATTGCAGTAAAAGGTTTGGTTAACTTATTGACAATTTGAAAAGCACTTTTAGAATTATTATTTAAGTCCTCTTCTATATTTTTGCATTCATTTGATATCCATAAGTTTCTAGCATTTTTGATTGCTTTTTTTTTAATAATCTTAGTAATATTTTTATACTGTTCTCTATTATCACTGCTATTAATATGAGATTTCAAATTTCTTCATTCATCACATAGGTCAAAAATATTTTTGGTTATCCATGGTTTATCGACTTTCCTTTTGTATCCAAGAATTTTTTCAGCTGTCTCAGTTATCTTTTGTGAGAAGTATTTGGTTTTACATTCGATATTATTATATTTTTGAAGCCTGTGTCAAAAATTTGTTTTAATTTGTATTTATATAGTGTACAGCAATTCTTCGCTGAATGCACCCCCGATTAGTGCGTCATTTTTTCAATACCCAAATTCGATTAGTGCGCCTCTAACATTCGATTAGTGTGCCTATATACATCTTAAAAATAAATGTTACAGATTTAAAAAATTTTCGATCTATACATTTTTTATGGCTAACTTTTAAAAAATCTCATAGTTGAAATAATTTAGTTACCGATGTGAAAAATTTTACAGAGTTAATTTTTTTAATGGCATACTACTGTACACTATTTCCATGTATGGTATGTTCCAAATTTACTGGCAAAATTTATGTCATCTGCTTTACATAGCATTTTGCTGATCATATCTCGTGCAATTGTTTTCTGTACTTTTTTATTTTAAATTATTTTCCTAACCTTTAATCATGAGTAAGAGAATTAGCGAGCAAAAAACAGTAGTGTGAAAATAATTCGAAAAGTAATCTGATTGGAAGAAAAACTTGAAATAATAAAGAAAAATGAACAAGGTGAGTGGAGAGTAAAGATAGGACAAGAACACAAAAATGGGTGAATCGACTGCTGAATACAAAGAGAAAGATAAGGCTGATTCATCATGCATGCACTCGAAAATCAAAGTATTATAATGATCAAATTAGAGAGACTTCTTTTTACATGGATTGAAAATTGCAATCAAAAACGGATCCTGCTAAACACTGGCCTGCCTTATTAAATCAAAAGCATTGTCTGTTTGTAACCTGGAAAGAAAGGGGCTATCAATGATGGAAAAGAAGAAGAATTCCATTAGTGCTTGGTGATTTGAACGTTTCAAAAAGAGAAATAACCTACATAATGTTCTAATCACAGGTGAAGCTGCAAGTGCAGACAAGGAAATATCCAGAGATTTTGAAGGAAACTGTGCAAGAAGGGGACTATTGTGATCAACAAATATTTAATGTCAATGAAACCAGCCTTTTTTTTTGGAAGCAAATGCCTTCCAAGACTTTTCAAGCCAAATCAGAGAAATCTCAGCCTGGTTATAAAGGTGCAAAGTCAAATGAAATTACTGCTAGTAATCTATGAGCCGTTTGGAAGCACATTCTTCCACATTGTGCAAATGATTTTAGAAGCTTTTCAAATGAATCTAAGGTAATTGAATCTCATACAGTGATTCCAACCTGCTAAATTTACATGCACAGCGGGAAGATCCTGAAGAACATGAAGAAAATGTAATCACTGACAAGCCCAAAGAGATTTCACAGAAACAATTTGAAAATAGTTTATACAATCGAAGTTTTTAAGCAGCAATGCTTAGAGACTGACCCTGGTGAAGAGAGAACCAGTAAAATTTGCAAAAGAGGCAATAGGACCATACAGTCAGTTGTATGAAAAAAAAGAAACAGAATGCCCGCCAAACTACGTTAGCTCAATTCTTTGTTAAGAAGCAGAATAACAAATTTATATTCTGAATATGTTTTATTGTCTTTCAGCTTCATGGTTTTCCTTTAACTAGGCCCTGAAACATATCCTAATTCTTTTATAAAAAATTAAGGGTCAAAAAAGAAATCTGAGGAACGAATTATACATTTTCCCATAGGTTATTATATTCAATTAGTGAGTTTTCAATTAATGTGCCTGTTTTAAAGAACGCTTTAGGCGCATTAATCGAGGGATTGTTGTATTTACTTGGGGATCTTTTAATTTTTCTATATTATATCTTTTACGAGTTGATTTTGTAGGTAATATTTCCCTCATTTTCATATTCACAGTTGTGATGACCATATTGTGGTCAATGCCAATGTCGGCTCCAGGAAATGATCTGGTTTTTGTGAGGTTGATGGAGTTTTTAAATTTTGTGCTTACAAGGATAAAGTAGATTTGACTGTGTGTTTTACCATCAGGGGAAGTCCATGTCCATCTTCTGAAAGGTTTATAGGGAAACAGAGTGTTAGTAATGGTGAGTTCATTTTGTGAGGCAAAATTGATCAATTCAAAACCTCTTGATAGAATAAACATGTTTTATTTGTTTAAAATTATCGACTGATCTTTGACTAATGCACAAAAATAACTGAATCTGTGTGCTTAAATTAGAGAAATTGCCATAACTGACTATTTACGTAATTATTTTAGAAAGTGATCTATCTTATAAGTGTTAAAACAAACCTTCTCATGCTATAAAATAAATTCAGGGTGGTGGCGCAGTCGAAAAATAATATAAATTTTCCCTGAATTACATAGTATGGAAGATAATTATCTATAACAGTGAATTGCCTATTTAACAGATCTTTCACTAATAGCACTAACACTTGTAGGAAGTACAAAGGATTACAAGCAGGGACTAAATTAATCGGCTTAAATTAGAACAAGGTAAAGAGTACTTAACAGAAAGATTTAACAGAGTAGAAGTAAAGTAGACATAGGAAGTATAAAGACAAAAGAGTAAGAATAATACAAAAGGCACGACGTAGATATTAAATATTTAACAAACAAAAAAATAAAACATAATATAAAAGTATTTTACAATACTACTATATATATATATATATATATATATATATGAAATCTCCCTTATCCAAGACATTTGTCCACTTGTTATAATACATAAGTAATTTAGAAAAACATGATATCCCTTTAACAAACCCATGCTTATAACCACACAGAACACCACTGTTATCAATACATTTCTGCATCCTACTTCTCACCAATCTCTCCATTACCTTCACCACAACTCCAGATATACAGACCTGCCTATAATTTGAAGCTACAGCCTTATCACCACCTTTATGTAGTGGAACAATTTTACACTCCTTCCAACAGCACAAGTTCCAAGGGAACCTCTGCTGTTGTAAGACTTTTATACCAATGCTACTGCTAATTCCGTGGAACATTCCCTTAAGATGTGTGGTGATATGTCATCAAATCCTATTGCCTTATTGACATCAAGGTTATTTATTTCCTCAAATACCTCCTGCTCACTCACAATTAAGCCATCCTCCCCTGTTTCTGCTACATTTGAGCTTCTCATGATATCACCCTGATGAAGAACACCATTATAAATTGATCAACTGAAAACTTCAACGATCTTCTGCAGCATTTATCATTCTACCATTTACATCATCTTATCATAATCGTTCTTCCTTCTACTTACCACATACCTAAAAACTCTCTAGGGTTTTTCTTGTGTGATTTTCCAATTTTTGCTCATACTGCTGTTTCGTTATCCTTACTAACTGGATCATATCATTATCTTGGCTTGTTCTTTATACTTTTCATGTAACTGATTATTACCATTATTCATCTTATACTGCCTCCAAAGTGCCTTTTATTCTTCCAGATTTCATGCGTAAGTTCCTAATTCATCCATTTTATACATACCTTATTCAGCCTTTTGGCCTTTGGAATAAATTTACTCATAGATGCTGTTATGTATTTCTTTGTTACTTCCTAAGAAGCATTTATTTCCTTACCGCTCAACTCCTCATTCCATGCCACAATATCAAGCTTGTCATAATCACCAGCCTCACACTTCCTTTCCTCACAGTAGCCTGCATATGGCTAGCGGCAAGCCAGGTGATCATTTCATGATCCCTCTCACCAACTGGAGGAAAGTACAAAACACTACTCATAATGACATCCTCAGATTCTAAAACACTTGATCCTTGCATGCCTTCCTTTACATGCTGTCTGATATAGTTATCTCTCAAGAACTTGAGAAATTCATTTTCCTTATTCCCAAATGCTATCTCTTCATTCCAATCTGTGCTGCCATAATTAAAATTACCCATAATAATTACTCTTCTTCTATTCACTAATCCAAGTTTTTTATAAATTTCTTTATCACCACTCTCCATATTCCCTGGCCTATAGCAACATCCAATTAAATATGTTTTGCTGTCAACCTCCACTTTACACCACACTGGCTCATAACCATTGCCACTATTTCTCTCTTTCATGTCTACCTTATTTGGACATAATTCCCCTATCATCAGCAGCCCTCCCTTCTTGTCCTTTATATTTTCGGTAAAAATTCTATACCCTCCCTTTGGAAGTTTATTTTCCACTTGGTTAGACTATAATAAATTTAGTTTAATCCTTTATCCAAGTATAAGAAAACAAAGTTTGCACCTGAAGTATCTTCAGGGCTGAGGAAACTCGTAGTAAAGGTGGACCAAGTTCTCATCATTCCTTGTCTCAGTATCTCCCATAATGCAAAGCACATCTCCTTGTGGGCATGTATGATGCTATGCATTAAGGGAAGGGACACTACACAGACCGGTTTCGACCTTTATTGAGGTCTCGTCAGTGGGAGCCAGACCCAGAAGTGGTGATACTAAGGCAGAAGCAATGGAGAGGGTCTGGCTCCTACTGACGAGACCTCACTAAAGGTCGAAACTTGTATGGGTAGTGAACCTTCCCTTAATGCATAGCATCATACATGTCCACAAGGAGATGTGATTTGCATTATGGAAGCTAGCGAGACAAGGAGTGATGAGAGCTTGGTACACCTTTACTACGAGTTACCTCAGTCCTGAAGATACTTCAGCCGCAAACTTTGTTTGCTTACACTTGGATAAAGGATTAAATTAAATTTATTATAGTCTAACCAAGTGGAAAATAAACTTCCAACATTTTTCTCTGAATCCAGAGTAATTTAATAAAAAGGTGGTACCTTTTGGCAACTCTTATAAGTAAATATGACCTCTCCATTGCTTCTGCCTTAGTATCACCACTTCTGAGTCTGGCTCCCACTGACGAGACTTCAATAAAGGTCGAAACCGGTCTGGGTAGTGGCCCTACATGCCTGCAAGGAGATATGCTTTGCATTATGGGAGATACTGAGACAAGGAGTGATGAGAGCTTGGTCCACCTTTACTACGAGTTGCCTCAGTCCTGAAGATACTTCAGGAGCAAACTTGTTGCTCCTGAAGTATCTTGCAATCTGGACTTCCCCCACCTTTGCAACGAGTTGCCCGATATTGTACTACGTACTAGGATCACTTGCATTGGCTAATGCTAGTGTCGCCGATACTTTATAGTTTACTATATTCGGCAAGAAACTCTCTGATTCCGATCTTTGAGTTTCTTATTCGGTTTTAAAACCATGTGGGATTTAATATCCCCTTAATTTAAGTAATGTTTTCATTGCCGAAATGAAGCTTATTAGCTCTTTATACTTAAGTAACTTAATGGCTGCACCTGTTTGGAAAACTCGTTCGCAGAGTACATAAGTCCTTTTCGCTATACACTTTGGTATTAGGTCTAGCTACTCACTGATGAAGCCTCAAAAAAGGCTGAAACCGGTCTGGGTAGTGACCTCCCTCCATAATGTAATAACAGCATACATTTCCTAGGAAATGTATTTTTACATTATGGAAAATACCTAAGAATAGCGATCTGGACTTCCCCCACCTTTGCAACAAGTTGCCCGATATTGTACTACGTACTAGGATCACTTGCATTGGCTAATGCTAGTGTCGCCGATACTTTATAGTTTACCATATTCGGCAAGAAACTCTCTGATTCCGATCTTTGAGTTTCTTATTCGGTTTTAAAACTATGTGGGATTTAATATCCCCTTAATTTAAGTAATAATTTAAGCAAACTTGTTTGCTTACACTTGGATAAAGGATTAAACTAAATTTATTATATTCTATACCCTCCCATTTCTATTCCCATTAGGGTGTCATCTTCATTCAATCACATTTCACTTATTCCAACGATTTTGAAGCAAACAAACTCAATCAGTGAAATCATTTCATCTCCCTTATTTCTGATACTTCTGCCATTTGTAAATCAGCACAGGAGTTCAATTTTAGGTCTATAACCAGTCCTATCCCAAGTCATTTGATAGTTGCAATTTCTCCACCACAACTGCACTTGGCCAATCACCTTTATAACTGCTTACTACATATATCTCATCAGTCTCAACTTCAAAACCAATATCACAATGCATTCCATTTCTATTTGATCAATCATCCCATACATACATTTTTTGATACATCCAACATCCACTCTCACTATGCCATGTCTCCCTGGCATAACACCAAGCATAAAGTCCTAATAAAGTCGTCTATGTTGAAAAAAAAAAAAGGTATTAGTTTGGTCTTAAGATGACTGTCTCCCAAATCTTAGGCAAATTTATACAGTCATACTTGTTAAGGGTTGGAGTATGTTTCAAGGCTTCTGTTGATTCCAAGAACACTCCCTGACTTATAACGACTTCTGTTTTTTTCTAATTGATCTTGTGTGCAGAGGTATCCAAGGCATTGTCTGCTAGACCCGACTTGCCATACTATAAGTGCAGGATGTATTTTTTTTTATGTTCACTGAGGTGGATGTCCATAGTTCTTCCTGTCTGTCCATAGTAAGCTTGATCACATGAACAAGGCACTTCCTAGACTCCTGGATGTGATGACGAAGAGATTCTGTCCTTGGGTGAACAGATGAAAGTTGCCAATTTGAAATACAGTTTAAATATGATCATAGCTGATGATTATTAAGCACTCTAATATTGACTTATCTAACATTTCGCTCTTCTAAGGCAGAGCGAAATGTTAGATAAGTCAATATTCAGGCTTCTTACTGAATCAATCCACCTAGAGCACAGTCTTCCTCTGGGCCTCTTCCCTGCATCAAACACTCGTTTTGCTAATGTTTACTCACCCATTCTATTTAAGTGGCCATACCACCTTAGGTTAGTCTGCTGACACGTTTTTGAATGCTAAGAATATCAAGTTCCTTTCCAATATCTTCGTTTGTAACACAATTCTGCCAATGATGCCATCAGTTCCCTACCTTAATCAGAACCTCATATCTGTGGTTTCTAGTGTTTGATCAAGTGATTTATTTCTAACCCAACTCTCAGAGATCCATAACTTAAAACTGGGTTTAACACCATGTTGTATACTAGTAGTTTAGTGTTTTGGATAATTTCTCTTATTCCATATAAATTTATTCAGCTGGCTACCCACTATACTGGCTTTGCTTAAACTACTGACTGGGTTTAAACTAAATTTATTATATTCTATACCCTCCCATTTCTATTCCCATTAGAATATCATCTTCATTCAATCATGTTTCACTTATTCCAACGATTTTGAAGCAAACAAACTCAATCAGTGAAATCATTTCATCTTCCTTATTTCTGATACTTCTGCAATTTGTAAATCAGCACTGGAGTTAAATTTTAGGTCTATAACCAGTCCTTCCAAGCCATTTGATAGTTGTGATTTCTCCACCACAACTGCACTTGCCTAATCACCTTTATAACTGCTTACTACATATATCAACTTCAAAACCAATATCACAATGTATTCCTGCCATTTAACCTGCCATTTTCACTAAAAACTGTGCCTAAATAGTTGAAAAAAATAGTTGAAATATTTTACTTGTTATATAGAATCTCCATTCAGAATGCAGCTGAAGTTTTCTATGCTCCTGCTTATTTTCACAGTTATGGTCTTTTTATTGCTGATTTTCATGCCAAATTTGTTACAGATGTTATTCAATTTAGTTAGTGAATCCTGGAGACTCGGACTGGATGAGTTTAGGAGTACAAGATCATCTGCATAAAGCATAGAACTAAGTTATCTCCAATTCTAATATCATGTTTAATACCATTTTCTTTCATAATGTGATCCATATAGATGATGAATAAGAGTGGAGATAATGTGTATCCCTGTCTTACACCTGATTCTACAAACCATGTTCCCATATTTCCTTCATTTCTAAGCAATGACTGAAAACTTAAATATAGAGTATGTATTGCTCTTTATAATATTCAATTCACCCCATATAATTGTAATGTTTGGAAATGCTTTTTGCTGGGCCTCCTGTCATATGCATACTGAAGTACAGATCCTTGTCATATTCTCATAGTTTCTCAACTATTCGTTGTAAATGAAAATCTGATCTTGCTAACCTCTATTTGGCCTGAACTAGCTTGTTGCTCTCCAAGTTTTTTTTTTCACAATCTATCTGGACATCTTTTTATGGAGAATCAATGTTTATCTAGGGGTTGGGAAAGTTGAACAGAGTGTTTTTTCAAATGAAAACATTTGAGTTTTCATTTGAAAGTGTTTTTTTAAATGAAAACATTCATTTTCTTTCAACAAAGTTGAAAGAAAATGAATGTTTTCTTTCAAATGGGGATCATTTCTGAACAAGATTGCAACTAGTATCTGGATCTGAAACATAAAAATAGTTGTCTAGCCATGGAAAAGAAGAATAAAAGACACACTAATCCATCCATACTTAGCACTGTTGTAATGCCAGAGTAGGTGAGGCTGTGAATGGCTGAAAGAAGGATGTTCCGCAAAACACGAAACTTGGATAAGGTTGTGATCTGAAATGGTTAAGAAGAGCAGTTCACCTGATCAGAATATCTGGAAGAACTAGTTAAAAAGTGATCAGAGTGTTATGTTAGTGAAGATGATTGTTGGGAATTCTGTCAGGGAGATGAATGATCTGTTTGAAGTCATTGCTTACAGCAAATATCTCTGCCTATCTACCAGCTTCGTCAGCAAAATTTGAAAAACTGAGTCAATTAAAATTTTAAACATTGAAATCACCAAAAAAGGTTAATTTCACTGTTTGGAAATTTTACCGGAATGAAATAGAGCTTTGAAGATAGAAAGTCAAAAAGGTCAGAATGACTTTTGGAACTGAGAGAACAGTTGATGTAGCAGATGAATGAAACAAAATGTGGCAAAGAAATTTTAAGCTACAGGAGTTCAAAAAAATTGGGTTTTCAAAGAAGATCAACATTAAGGATTGTTCCCACACATTAGTAGATGTATGAAACATGTTGTCAGAGAGGGAAATCTGAAATAGGCATAGCATAAACTTTTGAGTTACTGCCAAAGAGAGTTACATGTGCAAGAATTGAATAAAGATGTAGATGAGACAGTAACTTTATTTCAAAGGATTTCCAGATGTGGGCCAGATGACACAGTCATGGTTAAACAACAATGCTGATGATCCTGGTTATCACATTCTAACCAAAGAAGAAATTATTTCATCAGTTTGGGTTGAATAACGTGCCGACTCTTACCAAGGAGATTCTGGTAACAAAGAAGTGGACAGTGGACCACCATTCATGCAGAAGCCTTCAATGTGAGCAACAGACTGATTGTAGATCTATAGAGATACTGTTATTGAAGAGGATAAGAGACCTTGCCAAAAAAAATCTTGGAGGATTCAGAAAAAAATTCAAGATTACATACTTTAGAAATAATAAAGTTCTTTTACCTTGCTACTATACATTAAAGTTGTGATGAAATTATATACTGGTTTTAATCCCCCAAGAAAGCACAAACAAATATGTTGTAAATGAAATATATTCACGTCTGAGCTACTTGTATATAGAGGCTAATGACTTAACAACACTTGCCTTATTATGTATCCCATAATGCAAAGCAACCCCTCTTGGATGTATAAAAGTCTATGCAAAATGGGAAAGGGCCACTACCCAGACTGGTTTCGACATTTATTAAGGTCTCATCAGTGGGAGCCAGACCCAGGAAAGAAATCAAGGTTGAAGTAAAACAGAAGTTACCAAAAAGGTCATTAGCCTCTATGTATAAGTATTTCAAACGTGAATATATTTCACATGAAAAACACTGTTTTTTGGCTACTTGTATATAAAATATACATGACTTTGGCATTACTTCAACTTTGTTATCTCTCTCCCGGGTCTGGCTCCCACTAATGAGACCTTAATAAATGTCAATGCCAGTCTGGGTAGTGGCCCATCCCATTATGTATAGCATTTTTACTTGACTGAAAGGGAGTGTGCTTTGCAATATGGGATGCATATTATGGCAAGTAATGTGAAGTCATTAGCCTCTATATACAAGCAGCTCAGACGTGAATATATTTTACATACAAGACATTGTATTTGCTTACTAGGGTAAAAGGATTAAAACCAAGTATATAATTCTTGTCATTTTTTTTTTATGCATATGCGTGCATGTGTATACAGGATGATCTAAATTATCCTGTTTAAGGCCTTGTGGAACGCCATCCAGTGATCCAACTACTGCATAACTATGAAGGAATACATTGTGCATTATGCAGAATATCTGACAGATATCACAAGTGCCTGGAAGGTTTAAAGAGCAGCCCTTCATTCTGGTTGTTAATGTTATCCATAGCAATGGCATTAACTTACCCCAATGTGCTTTGCTCATCAAGCTGTACTACCTAAACAACTGCAATGCTATTGCTGCACTCCATGAATTTTGTCACCTGAATAAATGTCGACTAGATCCACTATCTCTGCGTGCTCTGCAACAAACGACTAGTCATTCTGAAGAAACGGAATCAGTGGGAGTAATAACTGGCAGAGGTCACAAACCAATCACAGTTCACAACAAGTGAATGAAATTGCTATTGCAGTTGTAGAGCAGGCCATGAATAACAGCATTGGTTCCTGCAGGGCACATGCTGTATTAAGACACATGAATGTGCCTTACACAACTATCTGAAAAATTCTACAGAAGATTCTGAATTTCTATCCTTTGTCAGTGTCATCTTGAAAGGATAGAAATTCAGAATCTTCTGTAGAATTTTTCAGATAGTTGTGTACCTGCAGAACCTTGAAAACAGACTGACATTTGCTTTAACATTCCTTGCTCAAGTGGATGCGGCATGGCCATGGGTGATTTTGTAAGGAGATAAGGCTTGCTTTCACCTGATCAGAGCTGTGAATACCCTGCAATTGCTGCGTATGGACCATGCAAAACAGTATCCAAAAATTCACCGAAAGACAATTTATCGGAAAAAAAAAATTAATTCAACAGTAGTTAATCAAAACACACAATTTACCAAAACCCAAAAATCCATGAAAAATCACAATTCATCGAAACTACAAATAATTGGATGAACAAGATGAGTTTGCCGAAAAATGAATTATAAAGCATGTTAAAGAGAAGTGTATTTATCAAAAAGAACTACAGTTTTTATTGGATTAACTTGTGATGCAGGTGAAGCTTAGTATGATATTCCTTTTACATATGTTATGTAAACCAACAACTTTTTTTTTTTTTTTTTTTTTTTTTGAGAGGCATTCTTTTTAGTCAGTATATGAAATTGTGTATTTTGTGTTGCACACAATCAGGAAAAGATTGCATAAAAGATTTTTTCTCTCAAGATGAAAAATGGACTTTTTCTTCAAACACTCACTTGAAACCTCCTACAAGAAGGATGGCTGCCTCTTGTCTGTCAGGTGTCACTCCATCTAGGAGGATGACTACTATGAGCTTCCAACATGTACGGTTTCATACTTCTCTCTTACATTCTTCATAAGACCAAAAGGTCCAGTCCTTGATATTTCCCAACCAATTTGTTCTTTATCTTTCTCTTCATCTTTTCCCTTGTATCATTCCTTAGAAAAGTGTTTTTTGTAGGGATTCATACCTTAGTATGTGATCAAGGTTTACCTTTTCTTAATGGTTTTCAACAGAGTTTTCTTCTCCAATCATCTCTAATATCTATAAATTACTTTATAAGACTATTACACTTTTTTTATATAATGTTCGTCAAGTAGCTTTATTTTATTGTCCTACATGTTTCGCCAATTTTTTTCTATCGGCATCTTCAGGGAATACAAACTAGTAAGCTATATGAAGGTAACAGACTAGGTTATAACTGATGGTTCTAATTCATACAAAAAATTAGTATCGAACAAGGCAATGCGCGTCTCGGGAACGTGATTTATTCGTTATGGCTCATGATGTAATTGTCATGAAAGTTCATTTCTTTGATGTTTAATGATCTGATTAAAGCTTTCCAAATTTCTGGTAAGGTTAGACCTTGATTCTTGTTTAGGTTTTCAGTTTTACAGGCGACTGTAGCTGCTTCCTTGAAGGTTCTTGAATGGTAGTTATCTTCTATATAGGGCATAAGGCTCTTATCCCACTCAATGTGATGGTTAGTAGAGGCAAAGTGGCAAGAAAGGCCTGAAATGTCTTGTCTGTTGTTTCTGACATATCCTATGTGTTCTTTCTTTCTCATTTCAAAGCTTCTAGAGGTCTGACCTACATAACTAATACCACATGAGCAAGGTATATTATATACTCCAGAGTACCTGTAAAATGGATGAGGATCTTTCGGTGATCTTAAAAACTTCCGAATAGTGTTGATTGGCTTGAATGCTACTCTGATATGTGGTTTTAGAAGGTTAGCTAATTTTTTGGAAATGCTGCTGACAAATGGAATAGTAATAGTACTGATGTATTGGATGTCATCACATTGTCTATGTGGTATATCAGTCAAGAGAATCTTGTTGTAGTCTTTTTGGATAACCATTTAAAGATAGTTCCCTGGATATTGTAATTAATTCCATTTGTAGGTCATTCTTATCTGTTGTGTACTGTATAGCTCTTTTCTTGAGCATATGAATAATGCTAAGCTTCTGAGCTATATGATGAGACGAGTTGAAATGGAGGTAACGTCCAGTATTTGTAGGTTTTCTATAAACAGATAGGTTGATACTATTATTGGTTTGTTTCTTTATTAGGATGTCAAGGAATGGCAGTTTTCCATCTTTTTCAATTTCTAATGTGAATTTGATGGTATGGTGGAAACTATTGATTTGGTTAAGGTAATCCATTAGTTCTTCTTTCGTATGATCCCAAATCAGAAAGATATCATCTGCATATGGAAAATCTAGAAGAAAAAATCTTATCCCAGATCATTCCAAAACCGAAAATTTGGTACAGATATGTGGATGATATCTTTCTCATTTGGGATTATATGAAAGAAGAACTAATGGATTACCTTAACCAAATCAATAGTTTCTACCATACCATCAAATTACTTGACTATTATAAATAATAGTCAAGAAAAAATTCAACACTATAAATTACTTTGTTTTTGTTTTTTTTTCGCAATCCCTGGGATTCTTAAGGATTCTTCTGAGGATCCACATTTCAAAAGTTTTTAAGTTTATTTTCACAATATAATGATATTATCCAGGTTTCTGCTCCATATTAGCAGTGCTGACCATGTATAGCATTTGGACAGCCTAATTCTTGATTGTGCATGAATTTTTCTTGAAGTCAGAATGTTTTTCATGCTAATGAAGGTTGATCTTGCAATTTCTATCCTTCTTAATATTTCCTTATCACATTTTCCATTTTCTATAATTAGCTGACCCAAATATACGAGATGTGATAATTTAATTCTCAGAACGGCTGTGTTGTGTCACCTGTGTGGTGATTTTGTTGGAGTCACATGAGCAATCATCTTTGTGCATAAACCTCAAGCTGATAGAGCCATTTGCTAGTTGCAATAGAGATCTGTGTGTAAACTTGGGCATAAAAATGTGTGATTGAAATTTGGAGCAGCGTGTTGACATCAAAGTTTGTGTGAAAATTGCCAAAACTGCTACTGAAATGTTGAAGTTGAAAGTGGCATATGGTGTGGATGTTCTGAAAAAGTCAAGTGTCTTTGAGTGGCATAAGAGAATCAAAGTGTGAGAAGCTGTGAACGACAACCCCAGAAGTGGGCAGCCAAAAACAAAAATGAGAGATGCAAATGTGAACATAGTGTGAGATTTGATACAGTCTGACAGACAATCAAGTGTGCAATTACTGGCTGATGAATTGCAAACAAATTGAGAAACAGCCTAGGTAATTTTAACTGAAGAACTGTGTATGCGAAAGATTTCTGTGAAGTTTGTGCCTCGGATCTTGACAGACGAACAGAAGCAGCAGCGGCTTCAAGTTGCACCTGATCTTTCTGCAAATAAGCATATGTTGCTGAGAGAAATTATGGGTGACGAAACCTGGTGCTCCAGTAACAATCTCAAAACAAAACATCAGAGCATGCAGTAGAAAACTCTGAGTTCACTACATCTGAAAAAAGCATGCATGTCACATTTGCAATTCAAGACTATGCTGGTATGTTTCTTTGATTACAAGGGGATAGTCCACTATGAATTCGTTGAACAGGGACAAACAGACAACCAACAATGCTATTTAGAGGTGCTGAAAAGATTGCAAGATTCTGTTCAGAGAAAAAGACCAGAATTGTGGCCTGACCAGTGGATCCACCCATCATGACAATGCTTCAAGCCATAGTGCACTCATTGTGAGTGTGTTTCTGGCCAAAAAATCGATTACCGAATTAAGTCATCCTGCTTATTCACCTGACTTGGCTCCCTGTGATTTTTGGCTATTTCCAAAATGAAGATTTTCTGAAAATGAAGATTTTCTGACATTGCTGATATCCAGCATAATGTGATAAAGGAACTCAAGAGTATTCTGGAAAAAGAGTTCCAGGTCTGTTTCCAAAAATGGGAACACTGTCTAAACCAGTGTATAAATGCACAGAGGGACTACTTTGGAGACAACAGTAGCCACTAATGTATAGTTCCGAATGTAGGTTTTTTTACAGGTGCATTCTGGGAATTGAACTGTCACACCTCGTATACTGTTCTACTTGATCTAAAGTATTTCTTGTGATCTTAATATTTCTATCGGGTATTTTCCCCTTTTCTCTTGTCACCAGCTTTGTCACTTGGTTTCAGTGTCTCTTCTAAGAGGTTTTGATGATCTTTTTTTGTTTTCAGTCAGAAGTACCATAACATCTGCATATCTAAAGTTGTTTATATTTCTGCCTCCTATGTTGGCATGCTTAAATTCTTCCAATTCTTGGAAGATATTTTCAGTATACAAGATTAAACAATATAGGAGAAAGAACACAGCCTTGTTTAGCACCCTTGTTTACTGGGAATTCTTCTGAGGTTTCTCCTGCAATTTTTATTGAGGCAGTTTGCTCCCAGTGTAGATTTATCAGTAATCTGGTATCTTTGTCATCTACTCCTAATTTTTTGATGCATTCTATCAGATGTTCATTTATATTGTCAAAGGCCTTTGTGTGGTCAATAAAACATAAGTAGACTTCTTTCTTCTTCTCTAGCTTTTAGTTTGCTGAAAACCAGATTGTCTCATTCATTTCCAATTTCATTCTACAATGATATACTTTTGCTATCTGACTGATTGGTCTGTACTCTTCACATTTCATTGTCTTAGATTTTTTAGATACCGGTAGGAATGCAGAGTGCTTAAAATCTTTTTACAAGTGTCAGTCAGTGATCTTATAGCCTTATCATTTAAAGCCTTTAGATATTTTGCCATAATTCCATCCATTTTCCTGGAACTATTCCTAGTTTCAACTTCCTAATGGCATTTGTTACTTCCCAGGTATGAATAGTAGCCCCCCTCCAAATTTTCTTGCAATAGCTTATCTATCCTATTGATTGTAAGAGTTCCTTTGAATATTTTTTTTTGATTCTCCATTTGGATGGTTCCACTGGCATCTTCAATTTATTACTATGGAAGAGACTTGGATTCACCAGGTTGTTCAGTGCCAAAGAAAACAAAGTCGGTTCCATCAACAGGTCATGGCATCAGTGTTTTGGGATGCTAAAAGCATTTTGTTTATCAATTATCTTGAAAAGGGTAAAACAATAACTGGGAAATATTATTCCGATCGTTTAACCAGACCAGACGAAAAAATTCATGAGAAAAGACCTGGTTTGCAGAAGAAAAAAATCATCTTTCATCAGGACAAAGCACCTGCCCAAAAAGGCGTTTTGCCAATGAGAAAATTAAGGGATCTGCACTATGAATTGTTAGAACAATCCATCCTATTTCTCAGATTTGGCTCCCTCTGACTTCTATCTCTTCCCAAAACTAAAACTCTTCCTCACTAGTCAGCGTTTTTCTTTGAATCACGAGGTGATTGCAGCTGTACAGGGGTATTTTGCAGATCTTACTGAGAATCAGTAAGATCTGCAAAGGGACAGGATAATGGTGCTGGAGCATGGCTGGAATAAATGTATTAATCCTAACGGAGATTATGTTGAAAATTAAAAATAATTGTTAGGCCAAGAACTTTTCAGACTACCCTTGTATAACTGAATGAATGTTTCTGTTTATTTTTCAACTATTAGTCCATTTCCCTTTACTGATAACAGCAATGTCAACTGTCATTTTTTCTTCAAGTTCTTGTATAAGGTTATTTAACTTCCTAGCTTCATATAAGGTTCTTGCATTCCAAGTTGCAAGCCTTAAGAGAATATTCTTGGTTTTCAGGCAGGAACGATCAGGAGACACCTTAAACCCTCCAGGGACGGAGGGTCTAAGGTATCTTCTTCATATGCTATTTTCATAGTATCTGTCTTACATTCCAGTTTCTTTCTTTTCTTCTCTGTAATGTTTCCTAGAGGCAAAAGTTTCAGAGGATCCAGCCCTGTCTCTATTGCTTAAATCCAAAGTGGTGATCTGTTTCATGTTTCACTATGGATGGTTACGAGGTGAGGTTCCTGTCTCTTCCACGGTGACTGGTCACATGTCAGTTTTGTTTCAGAGTGTGTATAGATTATGTCACATAGTCTGCTGTAATTCCTTTGTTACCCTTGTCAAATTAAATTTTGGTCATCTGTTAACTCTGCCATTCTAGACTACAAGTAGGTGACACTCTAATTCACTACAATATAAATTGCTGATACCCTCACTTAGTTTCACATGCCAGTCGAGGCACAGTGCCATTGTGTGGCTGCCTGGTCACTCTACCAGCTACTTGGAGTCGTAAGTGAGAGTCTGGCTGCCTCACAAGGGAAAATAAAATTTATCACGTATATACAGTAATTTACTATTTATGAGACAGTTGAAAAAGCAATTTTTTGTTAGTCAATTTGAAGGATCATTAATTATCTATAATGGTTGGAGAGAATGATAAAATGATAACTGCTGAGGAGAATATAGCAGATATTAATTGGCCAATTTATAAAGGTTCAACACCATCACTAAATCAGAAAACTTTATACAGATGTAAGTAAACTTTACTTATGCAGCGTATATGAACAATACTTGGTGATTTGCATCACCTGTTCTAGGCAACTATTCAAGAATGCTGCTGAAAATAATCATCAACAGTGTTGTTCCAAATGGGAAAAACAAACAATCTTTCAGAGTTCGATAAAGGGTTAATTGTGGGCACCCATCTGGCTAAAGTCATGATTCTGAACAATGAAGAGCTGACTGATTTCACAAAAGGTGAGTTATCTGGGATCTAGATACATAATCATGGTCCTAAGTCAGTCTGTCAGGAATAAGATTGCCCATCGTCTGAGAAGGCTTCTATGGAGAAACAGAAATTCCTATGTGCAGCAAATAACCGAAGCATTTAATGAAGGTTATTTCATACCCATATCTCATCGAACTATGTGCAAGGAATTGAAGAGGATCGGTAAAGCATGCTTATACATAAAATAAAAGTTCTAATTCAGAGTTGGTACATGTGTTTTATCCTCATGAAAGCAACATAATGCAGAACTTGAGAGCAGTTGGTAGGGAGGAGCCACTGGCAGATGGTGAGTGAGCAGGAGATATATAAGAGAAATTGAGTAAATGCAACATCAATAAGGATGCTGTGCTGCTGGAATGTCATTGCATGCCTTTTGGCATTCCAGAGAGTTAACAGCTTTAATTTACCTCTTTAATAAGAGTCTTAGATTTTCCCAAGTTCCAAAGGAGTGGAAAGAGGACAAATTTGTTCCACTTCATAGGAGGGGGGTGGAGAGTAATAAGACTAAGGCTTCGAATTACAAGCCATTCTGTTCGTCTGCAGTTGTGGTAAAGATGTTAGAGAGGATAGTGAGGAGACCAGGATTCAGAATTGGGTTGATGATAATAATAGTCTTTGATTCACTTCGTGGGTTTGCTAAAGGAAGATCATGTTTTATCAATCTACTTACTATAACAATGTGTATGGGACATGATGTCTCAGAAGTGGAAAGTCACTAGCGGTGTTCCCCAGAGATATGTTTTGGGGCCTTTGCTGTATGCGAATTTGCCTTTGTATGCGATATGGGAAGGGCTTGAAGAGTGATCTACAGTTGTTTGCAGATAATGCAAAGACTTGAATAGACTTCCTGAATATGTGAATTAATGGGGATCCCCAGTGATGCAGAGAACACTGACATAGGAATAAGAATATTATGATTCCCTTGTATAAGACTTTGATCAGACCTTATATGGATTATTGCACTCAGATTTGGTCACTAGACTTTCAAAAGCATAAGATGTTGGGAAGGGTTCAAAAACGGTTGACTAAAGTGGTTTTTGGTCTCTGGAGCATTGAGTAATAAGACAGAATGAGAGAATGAAAACTGCAGTCTACTGAATAGGATGAGGGGGGAATTTGATCAAGGCATACAAGTTGGTCAGGGGTAATCACCAGATTAATGTGGATCAGATTTTTCACAGAATGAGTCAGGAGTGGTGGTGGGGGGGGAATATGTATGTGTATAAAAAGGGCATAAGCAAATGGATGAGAAGTAGATTTTTGTGTGAAGAGTTGTAACTGGTTGAAATGCATTCCCTAGAAGTGTGGTGGATGTGGAGACAGTAAATACATTTGAATCACAGTATGATGAGGTGTGTGTGTGTGTTCTTATCTTTGCGAGATAAGAACACACACACACACCTCTGCGAGAGAGGGAAGGAGATTCTCCCAGATTGAGGTGTTGAACCCAGGGAGGCCTGAAAATAATATTAATACAGAAATACTTCAGTCATATGATGTGCCATATAGCAAATTATAATCTTTAATGAATCACTGTACAATGCATGTAATGGTTAAATAATGCTCTTCTTCTTCTGCAGCTTTCCCCACTTAAGTAGGATTGCAGTTTGTATGAGTCTCCTCCACAACCTCCTATCTTGGGCTATAGCCACATCAAAGTTCTTCATCCTCAAGTCCTCCTCCACCATCTCTTCTTTGGCTGCCCGTGCTTCCTCCTCAACTGCACATCCATCTGCATGACCTTTCTTCCTGCATATTCTTCCTCCCTCTTCATCACATGACTTAACCATCTCAACCTTGCCTCCTGTATCTTTGCTCCTAAGTTCGTAACTTTCACTGTTCCCCTTATATAGTTATTTCTCAGACGATCCTTTCTGGTCACACCGCACATCCACCTAGGCATTCTCATCTCCACTACCTCCATCATGCTGATGTTATTTTTCCTCAGGGGCACAGTTTCCATAGCATACGTCATAGCTGGTCTCACTACTGTCTTGTAGATTTTGCCTATTAGATTGATCGGCACCCTCTTATCGCATAGCACTCCAGCCACCTCTCTCTCTCTCCACTTCCTCCATCCTGCTTGTATCCTGCATCCCACTTCCTTCTCAGCCTCACCATCCTTTTTCATTGTTGAACCTACGTATCAAAAGTCACTGACCTTCCTGATGACATTTCCTTCCAGCTCCAGATCTGTCTCCTGGCTGCCATCCACTTCGCAACACACACATATACTCTGTCTTACTTCTGCTCAGTCTCATTCCTCTCTCTTCCAGTACTTTTCTCCAACTTTCCAGTTTAGCTGCCACTTCTTCTCTTAATTCTGCATACAACATAGTCCAAGGAGCGTCTTCTCCTTGGACTATGTTGTAGGCACTCTATCATACGCTTTCTCCATCACAATATTAAACAGGAATGTAATGCTGACCCTTGATGCAAGCCAACTGTCACTGAAAAACTTTCTGTCTCTCCCAGGCAGGTCCGAACTCTTGTCTTCACATTTCTGTACATCTCCTGCACCAGCCTGACATATTTCTCAGGTACCTTCTTCTCCCTCAGACACCTCCAGACTTCTTGCCTTGGCACTCTATCATACGCTTTCTCCAGATCAATAAATACCAGATGTAGCTCTCGTTGCTTCTCTTGAAACTTTTCCATCATCTGTCGTAACCCAAAGATAGCATCTGTCGTCGATTGACCAGGAATGAAGCCAAATTGCTCCTTTGCAATCTCCACCTCCTTCCTCAGTCTTCCATCGAAAACCCTCTCTAGGATTTTCATTGTGTAGGACATCAACTTTATTCCTCTGTAATTCTTACAGTCTTGTGCATCCACTTTACTCTTGTAGATGTAGGGAAAGTACTCTTGGGGACAAGAGTACTTTCCCTCCATTCCTCAGGAATATTTTCCTGTTGACAAACTTTTATTAACAGGTCCCACAGCAGGTCAATTCCTGCTTCCCCCAGTGCCTTGCATGCCTCCACTTGGATCCAGTCAGGGTCCTCCAATTTTCCATTCTTCATCCTCTTTATGGCCTCCTTCACTTCCACTCTACTAACATTCTGCACCATCCCCTCATAAGGCTCCCCATCTTCTCTGTGAGTCCTTGCATTTTCTTCATTCAAAAGCCATTCTAAGTATATTTTCTCTATCTGTTTCTTATATCCACATCCCTCCTTAATACCATTCCTCCAGAGTCTTGGATCTGCCTCACATGTATGATGTCCTTTGATGCCTTATTTCTACATTTTGCCAATCGATAAATCTTTCTCTGTCCTTCCTTTGTTTGTAGTTGATCATAAAAGTCTTGATATGCCATGGCCTTCGCAACAACTCTCTTGGCTTCTCACTTTTTTCTCTCTGTACTCCTCTTTGTCCTCTTCCACTCTTGACTCGTTCCTCTTCTGCTTTGCCTTCCTCTTAGCCGTCACTGCTTTTTGTAGATTATTATTCCACCACCAACCCTCCTCCTGCTCTCTAATCTTTCCGGATGTTTCACCAAGCACCTCAATTGCACAGCTTAGAATTGCTTTTGAATTATGCCTCCACCAATCTTGTACACTTTCTAGTCCATCCAAAATCCTCTCTAACACCTTCTCCCTAAAACGGTTACTCGCAGTCTCTTCTTTTAAGTGAAAACAATTCTCTTCCTCCCATGGCTTCCAAAGGTTCTTATCTTTGACTTTATTTTAAAGTCTGCGCACAGCACCCAGTGGCCAGTGTTGCTGTGCCACTTGATCTGTTGGGATTATCTTACAATTTGTTACTGCCTTAAGATGTTTTCTTGTAGTCAAAATGTAGTCAATCTGTGAACTGTTGTATTTAGATAACTGTTGTTATCTAAATGTTTGATAACATTTAGAAGTTGATAACTTCTAAATGTTATCAAATGCTCTTCCCTCTTACAGAAAAAGGAGTTCACAATTGCCAGATCTAACGCTACTGCAAAGTCCAAAATCTTCTCTTCTTCCTAGTTCATCATTCCCACTCCATGGCCACCATGCACCCTTTCACAGTCCCTATTATTCTGTCTCCCTATGTGTCCGTTCAAGTCTCCCCCGACAATCACCATTTCGTTTTCTTAAAGTTAAATAATGTTAAATGCAAAAAAAAATTTAGAATAATTTTTGCAAATGGAAAAGATATTCTGAAAGGCCTGACTTAAGGGAACTAGGCAACCTGTCTGGTCATCAATCTGCACCATAGGTGGCCAACAGCAAGCCCGTGGGCCGCATGCGACCCGTAACGTGATTTTGTGCAGCCCGCTGCAAGATAAAAACTATTAAATTATATGTATTATCAATTGAGCTATTAGTTTCGACTGCAGATTTTCTAATTGATATACTAGTTATTATATTCATTATTTCTGATGACGGAAACAATTTATATTATCAACACGGAATCATCTTTCGAAACTTTTGAAAATCAACTTTGATGAACTTGTTGCCACACATGAGCGTCCACATGTAACACAACATTAAGTTGTGTTACATGTAAAGAAACCAGAAATATGTAATTAAATTTAATTTAACTTATATTTAAATCAATCAAGTATTTTATATTGTTCTCCCAGTAGTAAAATGATTTAACAAATATAATAATTCAATACATATAACTATCGCCTTGAAAAAATGCAGAGTTTATTTTTATTTAATTTCTGTCTAAAAGTGTGCGGCTCGTGACGCTACCACTCATCATATATTGGCCCTCGTATAGAATGAAGTTGGCCACGCCTGATCTACACCTGTAAAAGTTTTTTCATCTCTTCAAAAAGATTGTCCCATTTACAGATAACTGATTACAGATTAACATTACAGATTACTATGAACTCTACCTTTGATGATAACAAATGTGACATCAGTAGTGTGAAGTAAGTTTAGTACATGGCCTCACTGTGTACAGTATCCTATCGTCGCTAAATTTAATCATTTTAGTCTTAGTATGTAACGTCTTCTACATGGGTTTACATGTCTTCTTTTTCACTAAAGGTAATAGTACCTTTACTTTGAATTTTATTTGCCATTATTAACAACAAAAATAATAATAATTTAAACAGTTCACAATACACAGAGAAACACCAAAACACGAAGACATGTAGCCAGCATGGTAAATTGTAAACAGTCAAGGAAACTCCACATTAGTTGATTTAATTGTGCATCTTGTTGCTAAAATCAGTGTATGGACAAATATAGTTATAATAATGGGCACTGTTTTAATTGAAAAGCATTGTATAAGCAGATCATCACAAGGCTCGGATTACTGTGATAATAATATAATAATTTGAAGGAATGCTTCAGGGAAGTACTAGTCTTTAGGACAAATAAATGCTTTTAGAGTTGTTGTTAAAATGCAACCAAAAAGCTTAAGTGATTACATCAGTTTTGAAAATAAAAAAGGTAGTAAACATTTTCAGCATAATTACTATCTCAAAGCAAACAAAAGGAAAAAGAAATTAGATTCTGGAAGCAGAGAGAAATATTTATCACAAAAAACTGTAAATGAAAACAGTAGTTCCACTTGCTATATTTTGTCTGCTTCTAATGAAAAGACCTTGTTTTCCAGAACTTTTATGCCTCACTTCTTTTCAATCAGATAAAGAATTATAGCTCTCCTCCATCCAAAAAATAATTTAAAAAAAAAACTAATTACTTTTGTACTGTCCCACAAAAATATCAATTAAAAAAAATATATATATTTCAAATTTTAAGATGCAATGCAATTGCCAAATCCCGATAATTAAAAAAAAAAAAAGCAATACAGTAAGAAGATAACAGTGCCCACTATATGAAAATTTCCCTAAATTCTTCTGCCAGATTCTAAAGAGTTTAGAGAAAAAATTGATAAAAAATTGCCAATAATTGTAAAGGTTACTAAAATGATAAATCAGTTGGTTTTTCTCTCCCCCCCCCCCTTCCCACCAAATCTCGGTATAAACACAAATGTTTTTGTTTTTTGATCATTACACTTTTATAAAAGCAACATGTCACTTCAAATCAGAAATCCAAAGTTTCTTCAAACTTGTTATTTATTTTGCTGCTGATTTCTTTTTACAGTGTGCTAGATGAACAATAATAATGTTATTAATATACACTCATGTTCATAGAAACCACATCACCTGCTGTAACTATGTTTTTTGGTAATTAAATTTGAATGCCTATTTGAAAAGGGATAATAACACAATAATTATCACAAATAATGAAGAAAGTAATAACATTTTTATTTTTGATTAATATTTAGCTCTTTTTAGTACAAGATGTGATATAATTAAGAAATGACAACAAACTTGGAAAATTTGCAAATATTTCAAAATGGAATGGACAGTGATATTTTCACTTCATAAACAAATACCGGTATCAAAATTTAGTTCAACTGCACAGTTTAACTAACATTCAAAGCTAAAAATTCACTTTTTGCTGTTTAGTACTTCGTGGGTCCTCCTCCTGCCTGTATTACAGCTTGGCATTGGTGGGGCATTGACAAAATCTATTTCCTGATGTTAATTCATAGTTAAATAACCTTTTTTCTCCTTCTTGTGTATTTCGGTCTTCATTTGGTACCACAAATGATCAACAGGATTGAGATCTGAACTGTTTCCTGGCCACAGTAGTCACTGAATTGAGTGTTCATTGAGCTATTCATTAATCAGCAACAAAAACTAAAGCTTTTTTAAGTACTACACTCAATTCATATGGTACTTTTTAGGGTTATAATAGCATTACTTACACTTTTTGATCTATGACAAGGTTCAGAGTCATCTTAAAAGATGCAGTTCGTTGTTATGATAAAGTGGTCTCTGATAGTATGCAGCAATTCTAAAATTTTCTGATACACTTGTGCATTCCCTGAACCTTTCATGAAATGCTAGCAACCAACACCATGATATGACATGCAGTCCCACACCATCTGAATGGCTGAGAATTTGATTACTGACAGTCAGAGTTTAATTTTTCCACCGACTGTCTTTGAACTATCTGCATTGGCATCTCCTGGAGGTTAAACTTTTTCTCGTCAGAAAAATCACTCTTTTCCACTAATCAGGAGTCCATTTGGCATGCTCTTTGTGCCAATTTAACCAAACCAGTATTATTTTCTTGGTTAACAAGGACTTTATTTTTAAGGCTATGGCTGTCGAATGAATATTCTCCTGACAGCTCCAGGGATAGTCACAATTCCTGTTTGTTTCTTCCCAGTCCCATTTCAGTTCTCCAAATGATGCACGGCGATTTTTGAGGCAGAACCGCTTTAGAACTCGATTTTGCATGCCGTAGACCAGTGTTTCTTAATCTTTTCCTATGATGGAACACTTCACAAATCTTGAAATTTTAGCAGAACACCATGGTTAGAGTCGAGTAACATCAATCTCATATTCAGTGTAAAGCTAAGCGCACACTATTGCTGCAGCAGGCTGTATCGCATCGCAAAATTGTGACAGCGAACACTACAGCCATGACGGATCACAGCGCATCGCACTGACCTTGCTTGTGATCATGTGTTTTTTAGTATAGATAGCTCCGTACTTCACTCATGCTTGGAGGTGTTGACAACCGTGGGCAGCTGTCAGTCAGCGACTAAGTCAAGGCCAGGGCACGATGCCCTTAATAGCATAATCCACACGCAAAGTGAGGAGCACCTGATTTTCAAACATGTTTGAACTTGTCACAGCATATAAAACCATTCCAGGCTCATATTAATTTTGATAATTTTTCACGGAATACTTATTCACTTTCTGTGGAACATCAGTGTTCCGCGGAACATAGTTTGGGAAACACTGGTATAGACATGGCCTTTTTTCTGTATGTTTCTTATTTTTTAAGATGTTAACTGCACGTAACTAGCCATAGCAATCTCTGTACAGAAATGCAAAAAACTAGCTCTATTTATAGCATAAAAAATTTTCATGCAATAGTAGCAACTATTACATTACACAGAACCCCGTGGGAATGCTAGAAGATGCAATACAATGAAATATCTAATGATAAAAAAATGAAAATAACCAATTAACTACTAAAACTTATATTTATGTAAGGTGATACGAATTTGATGAACATGAGTGTGTAGTGCAGTGTATAGCTGTTCAGCAAATTAATGCAAACGAAACTTACTTGGCTAAAAAATCAATGTACATCCTCACCTTACTGGCATATTTCGCTAACTTATATCACATGTAATATCATGAGAAACTTCGAGTATTATAATACTATTATAAACATTTTTAAGATTAAGAAATATATCAATATGCAGAGGTAGGAATGCTATGGTTGCACCGATATCAGAAGGACACCAGTGAAATGATATTTTCTTCTAATTCTCATACTGAAAGAAGAGCATAGCTAGTTAAGAATTTGCTAAAGGCTCCAGTAACCAAGTATCTTAAATATCTCAATTTGTATAATATCTTTACATATTGCAAGCGATGAAAAATCACTTGGCAGGTCAAAAATTGCTGATTTTAAGGTATGATTTTAAAAGCATGCAGATGGATGCACTAAATTAATCAGGAAAAACCATTCCAGTCATTTCCATTAATCAATATAGGAAAACAGAATTATACGGGCAGCTGAAATGACCACAGAATGCACTGTAAACTTGACACCAATACTTTAGGCAAGGAGAAAAAATGATAAATTTAGAGTTACAGCACATTTTTATAAGAACAATAAAAAATGTCACAAGCCAAGAAATTAATTAATGTTTCCTTACTATTAGTCACTTCTACATACAGCAGAGTAAACTTGTGAAACCTAACAGCCTAGCAACCAGTAACTAAGCTATACTGGTATCGATATGTACTTTGTTTCTAAAATATCTTAATCTATATAATCTCTTTATATATAGCAACTGACGAAAATAATGACACCTTAAAAAATTGCTGCTTTTTAGGTATACTGAAGGGTATGCCAAGGGATGCACTAAATTAATCAGGAGTATGCAAGTTATTTATAATAATCACTCTAGGAAAACAGAAGTGTGAATATTTCCATGAAATGACTGCAGATTGTTCTGGGATGTTGGCTCTTGTCCATATGGCTTGGATCCATATGATCAATCATACTTTGGGGGTGGGGGTACGAATTTAGAATTATGGTGCCTATTTAAAAGAACAATGAAAAATGTCACAAGCCAAGAAACTGTATAATAAATGTTTCCTTACTAGTGGTCTCTTCTGCATGGAGCAGAGTCAACTTCTGAAACATATTATACTATTCTAAAACGAATATGTTTCATAGTTGAATGAAACCCTTATTATAAGGCTGACCTGGCCGAGTGGTTAGAGTATCCGCTCTCTAGCCCAAAGGTTGCAGGTTCAAATCTCACCATAGGAATGGATGTTTATGATTGTCTGTGAAAATATTAGTGGTGGTGGTGGGCAGTAGATGGCATTGGTGTAGATAATGATGAGTGGTGGAGAGAGAGTTGTGGAGCAGGTGCCCTTCCTCAATGAACCTTGGGATTACCTGGAGGTGTCAGATAATAATTTATTTGTATTAACTCAGTTCACCAAATGAATCAATAAACAAAATCTACATTATACTCCAAGGAATACTTCTGAAAAGCAAGTCAGTTTGCTCAATTCTGCAAACAGCCAGATTCACTGATACTTTGATTAAAAAATAATCCCCCCCCCCCCCAGCTC
Organism: Typopeltis vanoorti; assembly: GCF_054136105.1. Taxonomy (NCBI): domain Eukaryota; kingdom Metazoa; phylum Arthropoda; class Arachnida; order Uropygi; family Thelyphonidae; genus Typopeltis; species Typopeltis vanoorti. The sequence goes on along the minus strand of NC_143552.1, from coordinate 8,285,290 downwards.
CCCAAATTGAAATATTTTACTGCATTCCTTCAAAAGCACAGAGATTATCAACTGAATTTTCTATTCATGTGGTGCCCTGCAATTCCAATGAAGATAGATTCTTTTGTTCTACATACTTGATTGATGCATTTTATTTTGACTTTAGGAAAATAAATGAGAGTAGTGGATAATTGTAAACAGTAACAAAACAATAATAGATAAGTGAAACTATATTTCTGTAGGCACTGAGGGAAGAAAATAATTAAAAATTCTATCAACATGAAATTAATACTTTCATTATTACTTTGCAATATGAAACAAAATGATATTCATTATCTCATCTGAAGAAATATAGCAAGTGCAAGTTACTGAAACCATTAGTTCTGCATAAGACCTAAACTGTTATTAAAGCAGTTGCATTTGAAGAGCAAAGGAAGTGACTGGACAAAGTGGGTCATGATTTTCCACTTTCATTTTCAAGTATCCATCCACTTTCAGAGTAGATAGAAAATCCACTCTGATGGAAAATATCAGAGAGGTTCTCACAGATGTCTACTTTTAAGACAGTTTTAAGATTTGAAAAATGTGTACAAAATCAAATCAAACTATAAGACACAAATGGACATCACACCCCTCAGATTAAATAAAATATTTCATAATTTCTGTTTTTGTAGTGCTTATTTTTACATTTATTTTTCTATTTTACATTTAAATATTAATAAAATCATTGCTATTTCATTATGTTTTTGTTTTTACTTTTCTATGTAGGGGCACTTCGTTTCAGCTAAGTGCATGTGTGTACTATGTTGTAATTTAAAATGACTCTGTTTCTGCGCATTGAGATAAAACAAAATTGAAAAGCACTATTATAGAGTATATACCTAGCTGTATTTTTGGGGATGTCCTATATGTAGTTTGCTAAGGTTTTCTCAGAATATAGAAAATTATATAGGAATTCAGACTAAAATAAATTGGAAAACTTAAAAAAATTATCCTTGATGAAAATCTTTGAATCATGTTTCACTTATTTACTCGTTTCTGCTCTTCCTCAAGGACAGTAGTGCCATATCTTCTTATCCCTTAAATCTCCTCAAAAACAAGTAACTGCAATCAACAAGATTAAACTAAAAATGATGAATATACATATGGGTGTATTTCTGGTGTTGAGGAGGTAACTGGTGTAGTTTGTTTAAGAAAAAAATAAATAAATAAAAAGTTCTTTTCAAAAGTAATAAAATAAGCATAATGAATAAAGAAATGGAAAAACCTGGAAAAAAAAAAAAACTTCCAATTTCTGAATCATGTTCATCTGTTGCTATATTCAGATAACCGGTATTTATTTCGTATCCAAACACAAGTGGTACAGTAGTAAGTAAGTGGTACATTATTTACAACAAATTAGGATACATTACAAATGAGAACAGCTTAAATTTGATAGATTATACAGGGAATAATAAGTAAAATATGAAGAAAGAAACTAAACATAAGTTATATATAATAAATATGGTCAGATGTTCCTCCAGTATCTTGTGGAATCAACTGCTCTTTCTGTGCAGGACATAAGTTTGCAGTGTCCTGTTGTTCGAAGTCTGTTGGGGTTTTTCCAAGTATTCCAGTCCAAGTGGGCACCATGTAGAAGATGTTCGGTTGCTGGAATACCAGTATTATTCTCAGGGTATAGTGTAAGCTTTGGGAAAGCCATTTTTTGGGGGGATGCCAGCGGCTCGACTCTTTCCCCCCCCCCCCATCCACCAGGTCCACAAAAAAGCATCTGTTTTCCAAGAGTGATTGGATCAAGAGAACAAGGATAGTCTCTAATTATTCTGTATAGTTTATTTCTGAGTGTGAGATGGTTTATGGTATCATATGCTGCACAGGATTTGCCTGGTCTAAAACCAGCCTGCTCGGCAATAAGATGAGGCTCAGTTAGGGGTTGTAGCCTATTTAAAATTAATAGTTCATAGAGTTTGAAGAGGTTGCTGAGTAGTGATACAGGTCTGTAATTTTTTTGCTTCAGCTGGAGTTTTCCCTGGTTTCAGAAAGGCTACCACTTCAGCATGCCTCCAGATAGTTGGTATCCTTAGTTTTCTGAGGCAAGTGTTGTATAGTTTTAATAACGACTCTTTAGTCCTGGATCCAAAGTGTTTAATTTGTTCATTACAGATAACATCAAGGCCTGCAGATTTTTTAGGTTTATGGCAGCATTGAGTTCAGTGATGGTGAAATCTGAGTTAATCATATTTTGTTCCTCACTTGGGGTTCTAAGAATCTTATTTTTTGGTGCTTTTTAGGGAATTTTCCATTCAGCAGCAGCTGGTGAACAATCTGATTAGCTGTTACCAGTAGATACTCATATGGCTTAGTGAAATCCTTCCTAATTCTGTTGATAAAGTTCCATGCCTTTCTGCTAATATGGGTCATATATCAAGGGCTTCTATTTCTTTTTTCCATGCGAATCGTCTTTCCTCTGCCATCTTGGAGCATAATTTTTCTCCTGCTTGGATAGTCTCCTCTGAGAAGGGGTTGGTGTTGTAAGTAATTAGCATACTGGGCTTGTCACTAGAAAGGCCTGGAATGTAGTTTGTGCAGCATCCTCAGGGGATGTGTTTTCCTCAGATTTTTCTGAGTATTTTTATGAATTTGGGATACTCTTGAGGGTTTGGAGGGACTGGTTCTATGGAGAAGTCAAGATCTTCCATGAGATCCTTTCAATTAGCTTTTTTGAAATTAAATCGTTGTCTGTAAGGGACTGTGCTAGGCATAACGGCTGGGTTGAATTGAAGCATTATAGGTCTAAGTTGAGTATGTAGAATGGGATTTAAAATCTTTTTTTAACACAAATGTTGGATATTTTTGAGCTAACAAATATGAGATCAGGATTATAGCCTTGCTTCCATCTGCCACTGTTGAAAGATGCAGGAAATTTTGAATTATGTATCAGGTTTAGAGAAAGGTTTTCAGCACATTTTTCAACAAGTTCTCCATCTTCATTGGACTTGTGTAACCCCAGTTAATACTATGGTTGTTAAAGTCACCTAATACAAAATTAGTCATGCATGCATTATTATTGAGGAGGATGTCAGGGAAGGAGAAAGCTTCTTCTGGCATTTTATAAACTGAGGTGATTGAGATATTTTTAAATGTGATTGTAATAATCTCAGTGTTTCTGTTGTTTGTTGAGTCAATCAATGGATGATGAAATTAAGTTTTCTTTTGTAAATATTGCATTACCATATTTATCATGGGGTATCTCTTTGATGAGTTTCATGCCATGGATTGTAAGGTCTTGCAGCACCTTCCCCTCTGTGAGTTTCTGGCAGGCAGGATACATCACAGTCATTATCTCTGCAAATATTTGCAATGAGGTCTTGCTTGACACTGGAAAAACCTTCAACATTATATGATATTATTTTTAGACCTGGCCCCAGGTGGAATCCTTTAGAGCAGGAATTTAGGAGCATTTTAGTTCGATCACTTGCATTTGGTTGATAGCAGCTTTAGCTTCCCCTAATGAGTACTAACAGGGTGCAGGAACGAGAACCTAGCTGCTGCACACCCCCAGATAACCAGTGCTCACTGCATTCGAACTTTTTATGGCTGCCAATGATTGCCGAAACACAGACTGGAAAACACTGCGCTAAAGGAAAATGGGTTTGAGTTGCATTTGATTTACTGCCGAAGTCTAAATTAACTGAGTCTGCTTTTCTATTTGCTTTCTGGCAAGGAAACCCATTTCAGGGTTGAAAGCCCTTTCATCCCCAGATGCAGTGGTTAAGCTCCGAATAAGCTCTGGGGCGATTAAAGTAAGGATCATAAATGTGAGGCTATGCTAGATTGTCGCAACATTTTAAAAAATTTTATTTATTTATTTATTCTTGTGGAGTTAAAGCCATCAGGCCTTCTCTTCCACATCACCAGAAACGTTAAAAACAAATACAGATACAAATACAAAATTACAAATTAATATAATACTTCTAACATATTAAAAGATAATTCAATTTAAGATAGACAAATATATGCCTTTACTCATATCAGTAAATTAAATTTGAAATATAACTAGTGAAATGTAAAGGAAAGGGCACAAAAATATCGGGGGTTACCCTTAGTTAACAGTTGCAGGAGGTATACAATATCTTCCACAAGGCTTCCTTTGATTTGCCTGTCTCTGCATCAAGTCTCTTTTTACAATAAGCAATCGCACTGTTTCTTCCTTGGGACATCCAGCATTTAACATATAGAAGAGGATTCGACTATAAATAGTTGTGAACCACAACTATTTACTGTCAGCAAAGATGAGACATTTTCAACCATAAGCGCATTTCTTATCGGTGTCACAATACTATTCATAATGCTGAGCCCCCACTTGCACTTTGCATTGCTCACTGGTATTGTTTCAACACACTTCAGAAGTTTCTTCATGGCATCTGACACATGCTTACCTCCACTGTGCTTAAGATTCCTAATGATTAAATGACCTCACGATAACACAGAGAAAACAAATCACACAGATCTTTCAATTCTTGTTCACCATAGTCCACAGCAACATCATCCGGCCAATACTCAGGTAAAACTACTTTCATTATTTCTGAGTACTTTGTGTCCTTATCTGTCATGCACCGACTTGTCAAATTTGTGATTATACTCTCATAAAATTGTCCTTTATTATTTCCATTGTGTTGTTCCTACCCCCAAATACTTTCAAGGGAACTCCTTTGAATTGATTTGGTTCTATAGCTTTCTGAACTTCCCTCCAGTAAATACCTCCTATCTCTTTGTCACTTTTAAATAATTCTCTTGTTCTATGCAGGAGTTGGTTTGCTCTAGATAGCGTCACAGTTTTTTGCAAAGATTCTGAGAGGCAAGAAAGCTCAGATAACACATCCATCATTATTCCTAAATTGTTTATGAAGTATGTTTCTTCAAGTTTACTGGCTAGCCCTTGAAGTGTTGTTCTTTCTTTACTATCTCGATTTCCATCATGAGCTGCATGTATAAAGAAACTGTGCAATGATGCATAGTTATTCCAAATAGAATTCACAGCCCGAAAACTTGATGAACCCAACAAGTTGACAACATCTTTCCCACTTTGGTGAGACTGCAGAACAACTGTTCTGTACATTTCCTTAGTTCGTGTAAGTTCTTTGGAGACATACTAAAAGTTGAATATACCTTATCATGAAATACCACAAAATGATTTCTTGTCATAACATCTTTCATTGAATTGTGAAATGAGTTCTAAGCAGATTTATACAGTGCCATGTTAAAATTGATGGAAAATCTTCTTTCATCGATGTTGCCAAACCTGCTCGTTTCCCTAGCATAACTGTGGCCCCATTCATACATAATCCAATTAAAATTTCCTGCAGGATTTCAAGACACCTCATAAGCGAGTTCTTAATATCCATTGCTTTGCTGCTTTCTAATTGAGTTAAATCAAAGAACAGTGTTGTAACATCACCACCATTTATTATTGCACTCTGCATGTACACTATCAGACCAGTCTGGTTAGATATGGATGTACTTTCATCCAGAATAATAGAAATTTTGGTTCTATGGTTTATAATGCTGTCTGCAATTTTGTGTTGTTTCATATGTTTTGAAATACGATTCACTATCTCAGTGCATGTCACATTGTTATGTAAAGCATGCCACATCTAGCCCATTACAAATCTGAAGATCAATTAATTTTGGATGATCTACAAAAGGATGATTATGCTTTGCAATATGATACACAATGGAAAACACACAGCACGTGATTTTGTGAGCTAAAGGGTTCTGTTCTTCTACAATGTGTCACAATGATTTCTCACTTTTACTTCTAATAATTGCTTCTACACTTATGTAATATTTGGTAAATTTTCTTTCTGCATTGCTTTTGTTGGCATTGTTTAGACCTTTCCCCTTTAATGCATATTAATCCATTTATCCACTCTGATGCCAAGTGAATACCCTGATGTGAAGAACTTGCACCTACGGTCTGTACCTCTGCACATGTTATACACCCCAAACCACCGTCCTCACAAAATAACCAATTGTATTTACCTTTGAATGCGATCCACTGGTCAAGTGTCCGGCAAGTCGGCAAATCATTCCTTTTGTTCAATGTATTAATGTTATCGCATTGCAACTGATGGGAATTCTGTGGTTTCGTTACAGACCTCTTTCTCTTCAGAAACTAAATGCAGACTGTCATTACAAACTCATTATGTATTATCACTCTCATCTGAGCTATTTTTCAATTTATATTTTTCCAATCTACTTATTCATAGTTGAAATATCAAATTTACTCAAATATAACTCGGTCTTGAGTATAACTCGCACCCTTATTTTACTTTATGGAAAAAAAAAAAAAGAAATTAAATAGTTTCATAGTTTCGCATATATCTCGCACAGGAAAAAAACGTTTAAACACGTTCATGTCAGGGAGATAGTAACTCGCTTCCTGTGGTTCCAGAGTGGATTTTCTATCCACTCTGAAAGTGAATACTGGAAAATGAAACTGGAAAATCATGGCCCACTTTGCTCAGTCACTTCCTCTGCTCTTCAAATGCAACTGCTTTAGATGAAAACAGTTGAAAAAAGAAATAGCACTTGCTATTTCTTCAAATGAAATTATGAATTTTATTTTGTTTTGTTTTGAAAATTAATAATGAAAGTATTAATTTCATGTTAATAGAATTTTTAATCCTTTTCTTCCCTCAATGCCTACAGAAATATCATTTCACTTTTCTATTACTGTTTTATTATAGTTATACAATTATCCATTACCAGATGGTCTCGTGTATTTTCCCAAAGTCAAAATGTATCAATCGAGTAAGTAGAATGAAAGAATATATCTTCATTGGAACTGCAAAGAACCACATAAATAGAAAATTCAGTTGATAATCTCTGTGCTTTTGAATGAATGCAGCAAAATATTTCGATTTGGGGAGCAGGGGGATTACTTTTTAATCAAGGTATCAATGAATCTGGCAATTTGCAGAAGAATTTGTTTGATTTTCAGTGATTTAGCAAACTAACTTGATTTGCAGAAGTGTTCCTTAGAGTACAATACAGATTTTTATTACTATTATTACGGGCAACTCCAGGGAGTCATTAGACTCATCGAGGGAGGCCCCAAATCATATTCATCACAACTATCTGACATTCATACAGTATCTATCATACCTCGCCTTAAACTCATTCACTGTCACAGCATCCACTACAGACTCAGGGAGCGCATTCCACTCATTCACTACTCTAAAAGTAAAGAACCCAGCTCTAACACCTTTACTAACCACACTTTTGCCCAGTTTCCATGGATGTCCCCTAGTCCTCCCACAACCAGCCCTGTTCTCAAAAATATCTTCTGAATTAATTTTATAGAAACCCTTCAGTAATTTGAATGTCTCAATCATATCTCCCCTCCTCCACCTATCAACCATTTTTTGCAACCCACAAATCCTCAACCTGTTCTCATACGGTTCATTCCACAGACCTGCTATCATCTTGGTCACTCGCCTCTGGATCCTCTCCACATCCTCCCCATCAAGAAGAAACCTAGGTGACCAAATCTGAGCACAGTAGTCTAGATGGGGTCTTATGAAGGCTCGATAGAGAGGAACAATAACCTGCTTGTCTCTGCATTCTTCAGCAACCAAGTGATTTGATGAGCTGTTTTGGTCACTTTTGCAATGTGTCCCCTAAATTTCAATTCCCTATCCACCAACACTCCTAAATCTCGTGCCTCATCAATTTCCTGGAGCAGGGTTCCACCAATGCAGTAAACTGCCTCCAATCTTTTCACCCCAAAATGCATAACCTTACATTTTGCCACATTAAACTGACATCCATTCTCCTTAGCCCAGACCCCCAATCTATCCAAATCATCCTGCAAAATTTTGACGTCATCTGCATTCACTATTGCCCTACCCAACTTCGCATCATCCGCAAACAAATGAACTGTTCCTCTCAGATCATTTCCTATATCATTTATGAACAAATTAAACAGCATTGGTCCAAGAACAGATCCTTGTGGCACACCACTAGTCACAGGCCGTCTTGTGGACTCTACTCCCGAGTAAACCACTCTCTGATATCTCTCCATCAACCACCCTCCTATCCATCTCACCAACCCTATGTCCATTCCCATATGCTGCAATTTACTGATTAGAATTCCATGTGGAATCCTGTCAAAGGCCTTGGCAAGGTCCAGTAGAATCACCGTAAACCCATTACCCTTATCCAGTTCAGCCATCACTGTGTTATAATACGTGAGCAAGTTACTGAGGCATGACCTACCCTTCACAAAACCATGTACTAATTCATTTGGTGAACTGAGTTAATACAAATAAATTATAATAAGGATGAAAAAAGAAAGAACAGATGAGAAAACACTCGGCTATTTATAGTAAACTAATATGAAAATAATTTATCATGAAAAAGAAGATTCTTTTGTTTTGAAGTACCTTGAAAGTGTTCCCAAAACATTGTGTTCATGAAATTCATGAGGAATTATCAGGGCCTGTTTGTTAATTTAATTTTTTTTAACCTTCAGATCAGAATATAGGCATTTTACAAATTACAGTGTAACACAATAATATTCAATTCTTTTGTTCATTGGTAATGGGACATCAGCATGTATGCTTCATCACATAAAATCCTTAATTTTTAATTAAAGACATCTACTTCTAATAATAATTATTATTATAATTAATTGCTATTATTCTCCCTTATCCACCTCTCTAATCAACACACGTTTGGTGTAGTAGCAATTGGCTCCCTTATCAAGTAAGTTCTATCTATATATAGACATGTATGTTTGTGGAATCAATTCTTGAAATGAATCACCCGAGATTCTAGAAGTCGAAAGCGTGCCATATCCATATGAGGCTGGCTAAGACACCTTCAGTTGAAGCTGATATAAGTTCTTTGCCTTCATGCACTTGATTCAAACTAATGTCTTTCTAACTAAACGACTGTTTATACTGACTGAACTACAGAGGCTCCATTATTATTAGAAGTAGTAATATGAGGGTTTCCAAAAAGTAATGTAACTTTTTTTTTCCTCGAGGATGTTTAATAACAAGAAGTTGAAATTATACACCAAGAAATAAGTGAACATGCACTGCTTCTCTAGAGTCTCCAAATATATTGATGTACTTGTTCCAACAATAGATCAGCATATCAATACCCATACTGAAGAGGTCCATGCCCACATCCAGTAACCATCATTGCACCACCTAACGAACCTCCTCATCTGTAACAAAATGCCTTCTGGAAAGGTTTTTCTTGAGGGGGCAGAACAAATGGAAATTGTTCAGTCCCCCCTCAAGAAACATTTACAGTAAAACTACTCATGAGTGGAGTATGCAGTAGTGTTGTCATGTACCAAAATCACACCACGTCAGCTGTCCTGGTTGTTTGCACCGAATATTGGCTTACAGTTTGTCCAACGTCGCACAGTAAAGTTCTGCATTGATTGCTTCTCCATTTGCAAGAAGTCCACCAACAGAACACCTTCACAATCCCACAACAATGACTTTTCAGACAGTGGTAACAGTTTTTCTTGCACACAAGAAAAACTGTTTCTGTGTCATGGAGTTTTGTTTGCTCTCCAGGGTAAAGTGATGAATTCATGTTTTATCTTCTATGATAAGGCAAATACAAATCCTCATATTTGTTGCTGTATCACAACAGATTCTCGAGATTCATCCCCTGCATGTTGCTCTGTGCTCTTCTAACAATCATTTGAGCAAACAGTGGAAGCACACTTTCCAAAAGCCAAGGAAATCATGAACAATTTTGTAAACAGTGGACGTACTCAAGTTTGTCAGTTGTGCAATTTCACACTGAAATATGGTCTTCTATATTTCTCGATGAACGCCTGTCTGCCCAACGTCGATCTTCAATGTCACCACGGTCCACTTTAAATTCATTGCACCCAAAACACCTGCCTCTTTGACCTCACCTTTTGGCATACATAACAACAAGTTCACAGTGAATGTCACTTGGTGAAGCCCTTTTTTCTTGCTAAAAAAAAAAATAATAACTTCATGGACATCTGTTTTGAACCACACTTGAACTGTAGCCACCAACTTACAACCGGAATTAGCTGTGAGGAGACAGTAGTGCCACACTGCAATGGCGGTCTTTACAAATGCTGTTAATGAGTCTATCTGTACAGTGTATTTTACCATTCCCTTTAACCATTATTAAGGGGGGGAAAAAGTATTATCTTACTTTTTGAAAACCCTTGTAGTAGAAGTATGTGATGTTCGAACAACAGTTATTATATGATGAATTTCCCTTTGATTTCTTATTTGAAACTTTTACAAAAATTCAAACCATTTTAGTTTTCAGTTTCACTATATTTAGGGCTAGAAAGGCAAAACATGTTGTCAAAATTATATATTGCAATAACTCTCTGATTTAGTGGAATACGATAAACTTCCGAATTTGTGAAACAAACATGCAAGTCTGTGCGATTCTGTTTTAGTTCCAACTGGATTACTTTAATTAGCAAATTTTCATAAAGAAATTTCAAAATAATATTAATAATTCCAATCTGGCTGGATGAAATTTTACAGCTAAGATTTATATTAAAATATGTCAGTTTCGATTTCAATGTGACCAATGTATTGAAAAAATTAGGTAAAACGGATTTTTTTTTTTTTTTGGTCTATAGATAAATCACTATCAACATTGTAAAATGAAGTAGGGGATGCTCACAGGATAATGCAAAAATTAACAAGATAATTATAACGTCTCAGTGACCACCTACATGTTTCTGCATTTTGGGCAGATTGCTACCGAATACTTTAAAAAAAATAATCGATATTTATTCGATAATTCCAATGATTACCATTCATTATATTATCATTCAATTAACTGTTTATTCTTCAATTTACTTTTTTAATTTTTTCGAAATATTGTTCGATGAATTGAAACTAGGTAAACTTTATTTGTTAATCTTTCAAAGATTCATATAGCATTATGAGATGAAAAAACAGTCAACGTCTATCCCTAATCCAGAGTATATTAGTAAAAAGGTGTGACACCTTTTGATTACTTGTAAATGGAAATATGACTTCTGCATTACTTCAACCATTGTATCACTTCTGGGTCTGGCTCTCACTGAAGAGACCTTAAATAAATGTCGAAACCAATCTGGGTAGTGGCCCCTTCCCATAATGTATAGCACTGAACATATCCATAATGATATATGCTTTGCATTATGGGATACTAAGGCAATTACTGCAAAGTCATTAGCCTCTACATACAAGTACCCCATTTGTGATGTTACTTTCTGCACACATTTTTATTTGCTTACAGTGGATAAAGGATTAAACCAAGAATATAATTTCTTGGCATTTTTAATTTACTGTATAACCAAGTGAAAAAATTCTGGAAAAACAGAATTAAACAAGAATATAATTTTTTGGTGAGTATAACATACCTCATAACAAACTGAAACAGAGTGCTTAAGGTTCGTAGTGGTATAACTGAAAGGAGACCTCCACAAAGCCTTTAAAAGAATGTAAAGAATCGACCAGGGCTTCTGACCTAATGTCCACTCCTCATCTTCTCATGGTGCATCTGGATACTGAACGAACAAGGATGTCGGATTTAGCCAACCAAATTGTATTCATTCTTATTGGCTTCAACAACAATATAAGATGATGGTACAACATGACAGAATTTCATGCAGGATGGTGCATCATCAGGTTAAACAAGGCTCCTGTTGTTTTTGCCAGTGAACCACAGTGAACAGTGAAAATCCAGCTACTGGAACAAATCCTAAAACACACAACAACCCAATGATGTTGGGTTGTTGTGTGTTTCAAGATCTCCAGATTTCAAGATCAGTACTATCAATATAAGAAGCCTGAATGGCAAAGAAATTGAGCTAGAAGAGGAACTGAATAAGTACCACATCAACATAATAGGGGTGACTGAAACAAAAAAAACAAAAACTGGTGAGAAACTTTCTGAGCAATAAACATAAAATGTTATATTCAGGCAATGACCATCAAGGAAAAGAAGGAGTAGCAATAGTATTCAACACAAAATACGAGGCTAATCTTCTTGAATGGCAGGCAGTCTCAAGTAGAGTGATGTGGGAAAATATGAGAATGGGGAAGTGGACAATGAGACTTATTTCTGCCTATGGTCCCACAGAAGGTTCTACTAAGATAGAAGTGGAGGAATTTTTTGAGGCTTTACAGAAAGCAACTGACACCATGAAAAAGGAAAAGTTGGTCCTTGTTGGGGATCTAAATAGCAGAGTAGGAAATGATTATTATTATTGTTATTATTACTGACACCTCCAGGGAGTCCAAAGACTCATCGAGGGAGAGCACCAGCTCCACAGCTCTCTGTCTCCACCAACTACACCAACGCCATATACTATCCACTACCACTACTAGTATTTTTCATAAACAATTAAAAACATCCATGCCAATGGTGGGATTCGAACCTGCAGCCTTTTGGTTGGAGAGTGGATATGTTAACCATTCGGCCAACTAGGCGGGCATTGTCAGACATACAAAAATATTTTGGCAAAATTTGGAGAAAAGAGCAAAGCTAATAACAATGGCAAATACATGTTGGATTTCTGCTCTGGACATGGATTGGTTGTTATTATTAACAGAATGTTCCAACATAAAAATGTGCACAATGTCCTGGTAAGATATATGCAAGTATACATGAGAAACGCTTGAGAAGGATTGTGGAAGGGAAGCTTCGTGAAGAACAAGCTTCAGGCCAAACGGAGGCTGTCAGGATCAGATTTTCATTTTCACTTTAAGAAAAGAGGCAAGGAATAAGAAAAAAAAGTCTCATTTGGCTATATTATTGTTGATATTGATGTTTTCTCCAGGGGTGCAGGATACTAGAGTGTTGTGTTGAGAGGATTTGAAATTGATCAAAATTTAGTCTCGGGAAGGATAAAATTGAATTTCATATTGAAAAAAAAAGAACATGTAAGAAAGTCTTAAAGCAAATAGGCTTGAATTTCATACTGAAAAGAAGAATATGTAAGAAAGTCTTAAAGCAAATAAAAGTTGAGTAGCTCTCAGATGTGAACCATAGACTAAAATACAAAAAATAATTGAAGAAAACACAAAAGAATTTGAGAACAGGAACCAAACCTAGGAGATTCAGTGGCAAGCCCCGAAGAAAACATTAATTGATTCAGCCAGAGAGGCATCTGGTGAGGTTTTGTGCAAGGATAAAAAAATCGAAACTCCATGGTGGAGACAAGAAGGTAAAGAAGTGCAGAAAAAGAAGAAAGCATATCAAAAGTTCCTGGCAAATAAATGAGCTTGTGGTCTTAGCGAATACAGAGACAAATGTAAGAAAGCTAAATACTGTGTAAAGGCTAAACAAAAGTCATGGGAAGACTTTGGTAAGAACATAGAAAATAAATATCAACGTGGCAGCAAGATATTCTGGAGGTTATTGAAGCAGCTCAGAAATGGAGGAAAGAGTGCTGTAAAAGTAATTAGAGACGATAAAGGTGACAAAAACTGGAGAAAAAGATATCCTTGAAGTATGAGTAATTACTTCGAAAAATTGCTAAATGAAACAATCAGTGATAGCAGAGTGCTAAAAAACACTGACCAGGCATACAATCAGGAATACATAACATATCTATACTTGAAGCCATCAAAAGCCTGAGATGTGGAAAGGCAGCTGGAATAGATGATATTCGACCAGAAATGCTCAAGTATGCAGGTATAAAGTCTTACAGTGGCTACACTGTAGAGTTCAGAAGGCCTGAACAGAGAGACGAATTCCAGATTATTGGAGTAGAGCTCTCATAGTACCCATATATAAAAAGGGAAATAAAACTGAATGTGAGAATTACAGAGGTATTTCTCTACTGAGTGTTCCTGATATGATTTATGCAAGTATGCTTGAGAAACGGTTGAGAATTGTGGAAAGGAAGCTTAGTGAAGAACAAGCTGGATTCAGGATAATAGAGGCTGTCAGGATCACATTTTCACTTTATGACAAACTGCTGAGAAATTATGGGAATATTGTATATTTGGATAACATCTACAATATTTAAGTATTGTAGATCTGGAAAAGGCATATGACAGGGTTTCAAGGAAACTATTCAAAATGCTGCAGTTGTATGGTGTCAGTGGGGTATTATATCAAGCAATACTTAGTCTTTATTTGAGTTGTAAGTCAGCAGTTAGAATTAAAGTACAGGAAGTTAAATTTAAATCTTGGATCAATTATGAAGGAAAGTGGTATTAAACCTGATATCAAAATTGGAGATATTAATCTCGGCTCTTTGCTTTATGTGGACGATGTTATACTTCTAAATAAATCCGCTACAAGTTCTGGCTAAATTGAATAGCCGTTGTAATAGATGTGGTAATAACAAGACAACGACAATGAAAATAGGCAGAAGCATTGAAAATATCAACTGCATTGTAAATGGAGAACATAGAACAAGTAAAACATTGCAGCAACTTAGGCACTATTTTTAGTGAAGATGCTAAATTAAATATAGAAATAAACAACAGAATCATCAAATCTGGCATTATAGGAAGTCAACTGAATAAATTTATATGGAATAAAAGAGAAATTAGTCAAAACACTAAATTAGCTGTATACAAGACACTGTTCAAACCAATTTTAACTTATGGATCAGAGAGCTGGGTCATAAGTAAAACACGACCAAAGACTACAGACCGCAAATATCAGAATCCTGAGAAAGATTAGCGGCGTGAACAGATGGCATCAATGGGAATATCATATCAAAAACAAGGATATTAAGAAAGAACTTGACATTGAGAGCATTCAGGAAGGTGTTAGCAGAGATCGGGTTATATGTCACGTAAACAGAATGGGTGAGGAAAGATTAGCAAAACAAGTGTTCTCTGCCAGGTTGGCCGGAAAAAGACAGAGGAAGGCCAAGATATAGATGGATTGATATGGTAGATATTGCCTTAGAAGATAGAAATATACGATCTGATAATGTTGGAGTCCTGACAGGTAACAGACTGATTTGGAGGGAAATTGTAGATAGGAAGTCAGTAATGATGTAAATTTTTCATGTAGTACTATCATATCATGTACACTCCTTGAGGGTGCTAGGAATTTGATGATTTTAATACAAAGTGAAAAAAGTTTTCTAAACAAAAGATTTATGATTTTATATAAAAATACACATGCAAATATAGTAGGCAACCACTATAACAAAATATTGAGCTACAATGAAATAGGAAGTACATCCTAAATCCCATAGAAACAATATTTTAAGTTTGTATACTGAACAGCTTTCTAGCAGAGGAAGGAAGAATGGCAGGCAAAAGAAATGATTGAAAATAGTACTGACAAGAGAACAGTGATTATGTACAGCAGGAATTGTGAGGAAACAGAACAAAAGGAGATTATGGGAAATCACACTGAATGAGAGAAAACAAATGTAAAAAACATAATATAACATGAAAAAGTACAAATGCAAAGAATAATGGATGATGACGACACAGGAAAGAACTAGAGTATGAAATTATAAAAATTAAAATTACAGAATCAATGTTTAAATTTCAAAATGTTACATGAATGTGGTTTGAATTAATGTCACTTAACTAAAATCTTCATAAGGAACTAAATATGTGCAGAGAGCACTGTTAGGATCAAAAATTTAGCTCAAAATTCTAAATGAGAATAGCACAGATAAAAAAAAAAAATTTCCAAAACAAAATGAGTTGGTATGCACACAAATTTCAGAACTTTTACTTAAACTTAAAAAAAAACTAGGAAGCTGTCTATTCATACCAGCTGTGCCAATCACTTTTCTCCTCCCCTCGTGCTGACTAATGCTGACCAATATTCATCAGTTGTCTCCTCGCTGTTGCCAATCTGTTAATAAATTGAACCAAATGAGGAGATAGATGTGAACCTGGCAATATATTATGGATAGGAAGGTGGGCATCACAAAAACATCAAAGAATAGTATATGGTGGCACAAATTCAAGGAGAAAGTATGTCATTGTTCAGCACTTAGTCTGGCAATATTCAATTTTTATATTAATGAGATTAGGAATGATTTGAGGGAAAACATCTAGTTCAGTGGTTCTTAACCGGTGTTCCCTGGAACACTGGTGTTCCGCAAACTGGCTACAAGTGTTCCGCCACTGAAAGATGCCATGACACGATTCTGAGTGTAATTGGCTACTCTGATTCTAGCAACTGAAGTCTGCTATGCGCGTTGACTTCTAAACAAACAGCATATCATTTATAGGTCATGTGTTTGCAGGAGGGGCAGGAAGGAGTGTCTCTTTTACAGCCATTCAGTGATATGTGTTTGGTCTGTGTGTTGCAGTGGTGCACCCAGCAGGGGAGCATGGGGCCCTGGCACCTCCCCAAAGAAAAAGGAAAAAACACTAGAAAATTTTCCAAAAATCTTTTCCTGATTAATAAAATTCATTTTTTTAATTTATGTTCTGTTGTGTCTTCTATTTCTATACTACTTATGAATTAGCGATCATTGCAGATGTGTAGTGTGCATTCTCAAATCGTCTACTCAACTCGCCCCCCCCCACAATTAAACCCTGAGTGTGCTACTGGTGTGTTGTGTAACATCATAATAACACACAGTCTATTTTTAATATGTATTTGGTTTGGGGGTTGTCTAACATCTTAGCAGTACACAATGGATACATTTATTATTAAACAAAAATGTGATTCTGAGTCAAATATTATATGATGAGATAAGTACAAGTGGAAGAAGTATTAGTAGTAATGATGTCGCAAATACATCTCACACAGAAGACAGCATTATACCTAGTAAAATAATAACCGATATTTTTAATAACACAAGTATCCAAGGGAAAAATGAAAATATTTTGACATCCACTATCAAATTGTCAGCTTTTCAGAAAAAAAAAAAGTATCTCTTTGGAAAAACCACATATCAGAAAAAACATACATTAGATATGTTTCCTTCGTCCTCCATAATAAAAATGTCAAGGAAATTATTTCCATAATAATAACATTATAACGTTATAATAATAATAAATAAGAGAACATTTGACAATATTGGAAGAAAAGATTTCAAGTCACTTTCCTTCCTTAAATGCACACAATTATGACTGGATACGAAATCCATTTGGCACAGTTAATGCATTGAGTTGTGAATTTTCGTTACAGGAAGAAGAACAATTAGTTACCTTGTCAACGGATCGTACTCTAATAATGAAATTCTCTGAAATAACTCTTGGGGAATTTTGGATTTTCCTCCAAGACGAATACCCAGCTCTCTCCAAAAGGGCACTGAAAATTTTGTTACACTTTTCACTTCATATTTGTGTGAACTTGGTTTCTCAATATTAACCAATACAAAAACTAAAAAGTGTATAAGACTTACTAATATAGTCAAAGAGACGAGGGTAGCGAGGGTAGCTATATTACATATTAGACCTGATATTGCTGAAATCTGCAAAAGCCGACAAGCTCAAGTATTGCATTAAAATAAGTCCAATTTTTATAAAAGGCAAGGCCATGCATATATTTATTGTTAGTTTTATGACCCTAATGCCTTTGGTGTTCTTCAATTTTTTCTTATAATCAAAAGTGTTCCGTGAATTGGAAAAGGTTAAGATCCACTGATCTAGTTGTTTGCTAATGGCACTAAACTGATGAGTAATAAATGTGATGTAGAAATTACACAGAATGGTTTAAACCAGGCATGGGCAACCTTTCCTAGTTCGGGGGCGAAATTATCATTCTGTCTCCGAGTCAAGGGCCGGTTATTAAACCAAATTATTAAATAAAATTAATTAATATTAAATAAATTAAAACAAGTTGCAACTTCATATTTCATTTATTTATAATATAATGCTTCGGTATAAAGCTCTACATAAATTTTATAATATAATAAACGACATAACAATTTAATGTGAAGATTGGCCTTGTACTTCAACTACGAGACTATCAATATTGACGTTAATATTACTTAAGGATAATCGCATAGAATTTTCGAGGTTTTCGTCCATTATTCTTGTCCGAATTTTTGATTTATTGTATTTCATCCTCGAAAAAAACTGTTCACACATATATGTGCTGCCGAAAAGACAAATGATTTTTCTTGAAAAGGCATGTAAATTTGTATATTTTTCTTCCACCAAATAAAACTTATAAAAAATCCGTCAAAGCAATGTTGTTAAATTGTGATTTTAGCACTAAATCTGCCTGAAGCTCAATAAGTTCTATCTGTAAGTTTTCTGGCACATTATTTGCATCAGCATCCATTGGACAAGCAAATATAGTGAATGTGGAGTCTTTGTTTTTGAAGTCGGCAAACCCTGTATCAAATTGCTCTATTAGTGCCTTCAGTTCATCTCCATAACAATTATAAGGGATATTTTCATGAGTTGCTAGAGTAGGAAAATGATAACAATTTAGCTCTTATCTGACTTTCCAACAATCTTAGTTTATTACAAAAAGCTTTGACATGCCCATGCAGTTCATGAACCAATTGTCCTTATTTTTGCAATTAAAGATTCAGTTCGTTTAGGTATCTGGTGACATCTACAAGGAATGCTAAATCACACACCCTCATAATCTTTTACTTGGTTAATTGTGTTTCCTTTTATGTCCATAAAATCTGCAATGCCTTGTCTCAGATCATAAAATTGTTTTAACATTTTACCTTTACTCAACGACCTCACTTCACAATAATAGACACATCTTCATAATCCGAAAATAGGTCTGCCAAATACTCCTTAAATTGGCGGTGATTAAGTGCACATGACTTAATAAAGTTAATACTGGCTACTACAACTTCCATAACTTTTTTGTTGGTGGATAATGCAGTGAAAATTTGTTAAATTTTCTGGATGGATCTATAGTTCTATTGCTCTTTCATAAACTATTCCAATAAATCCCTTCTGTGCACTAACAACTGCAGGGGCTCCATCAATGCATATGCTAGATAGTGAACTCCATTTAAGTCCAAATCTCTCGAAGACTGTGTTGACTGTTTCAAATATATCTTCACCAGTAGTTGTTCCTTTTAATGGCCGAAGCACCAATAATTCTTCTGTGATGTTGAAATCCGCATTAACTCCTCGAATAAATATTGCTAGTTGCATTGTATCGGAGGCATCGGTGCTTTCATCCAAAGCAGTTGAAAACTTCCAATCTAGCAATCTTCTCTTTTAAACTTTTTTTGATATCATCAGCCATAATTTCTATCTGTCGGACAACAGTACGTCTCGACAAACAAATATTCTCAAAGTCTTTTTTTCTTTTCAGGACATATTATACTTGCAACATCCAGCAGACATTCTTTGATAAATTCTCCTTCACCAAATGACTTAGAATGCTCAGCGATTTTTTCGCTTACCACAAAGCTGGCTTTGACAATGCTGTGATGCTGCGTTCTTTGCTTGTTGAACATTTGCTGCTGGGTGTCCAAGTTCTTCTTCAACTTCTGTATTTCATCTTTCGTAGTTGTCCATCAATTTTTGGGTGATCCGCATATCTCGAAGAAAAGTGTCTCTTCAAGTTGTATTCTTTGTTGACGGACGGATTCATTGCACAGCAAACATACAGGCAACCTTTATTCACAATAAAATAATAATCCTCCATCCAGTTGTCTTCAAATTGACGATTCTCTGAATCTACTTTTTTTTTGTGCAATAACCCCTGACATCGTCCCAAATTTATAAGCGATATTCAGAACTGTCAAACAAAACTGTCTTACACCGCAGGCACTGAACAGAACACAACATCAATGCAGGCACTGAACAAAGCACAACACCAACGCTACTACCGAACTGACACGTAACACGTTTACACAAGCCACTAGTCAAAGTGAGAAAGAGACCTTGGTTGGAGAAAACATAGTGTGTTTTGCGCAAGTCATATGAAGTCAGCTTAATGTGAGTTAGTAGAACACACCATGTTTTCTCCTGGCATGAATCAGACAAACTTCGCTGGAATAGATTAGGGCTGGATCAAATGAAGTTGAGGGCTGGGGGTTGCCCATATGTGGTTTAAATAGACCAATAATGTGGGCAGAGAGTAATGGCTACCAATTTAACTTAGTAAAGTTAAAGACTTCGGGCTGAGAATATTACAAATTATGTATCATACTGGTGGAAATGTGCTGCAAGATAGTGATCAAACCATGCATTCTGGTAGGTGATGGTGAACAGCAATTGAAGTACAGATGACAAACTGCAAAAGTGAGAAAAATAGACATAAAGATCTCTTCGCTGATATACACATTGACAAAGCAGGAATAAGGAAGGTAATATTCTTCTTCATAAGGCTTGGATATGATTGCCCTGGGACTGTAAAAATCTCACAATCATAAATTACTTACTACAGAGGATGATCGGTTAACGAACATAATCTGTTCAAAGACGATGTTCGCTACCCGAATTGTTCGTTAACCGATCATCGATTTACCATAGATTTTTATGGGAATTTGATTAATTCGTTCTGGAGACCCAAAAAAATAAATAAAAAACTTATATAATTTCTTACAACCTTTATTTATAATAACAATAATACATATACACAGTCTTGCATTTTCATCAGTCATGTTTTTTTTTTTCGTTTGTGGGGTGTTAAAGAATCTGTCCAATGTCAATTGCTTTTCTCTCTTCTTCAGGATTTTTCAGAAGTGATTAATAGCATTGTCGTTGTAGAGATCCCCAAGCCTATTGACTTCAACCTGATTTGGATGCCCATTATTCTGACATCCTCCCACCTCTTCAAAAGATCTTTAATAGCAGATGTCGGCATTAATCCTCTTTCGTCCTCTTTTTCAGAAGAAAACACATCTCGCTGAGTTTCTCGGTGTTCTTCATTCAAGAGTTCTTGGAGTTCTTCTGTCATCAGATCATTTTCATGTTCCATTATGAGTTCTTCAATGTCATCTTCATTCACCTCTAATTCCAGATCTCTAGCAGTTGTCACAATTTCATCCATAATTTCATCCAGAATTCAACTGTCGTTGAGTGACTTCTGACCACGCCCTTTAAATGAGCCAGATAGCTTCAAGAATATCAAATTTTTCTTTCCAAAATGTTTTTAATGCCATTGTTCAGGAGAACTGGCATGTGTCAAAACACCGACGAAACAGCACATAAGTGTACAATTTCTTGAAACCCATAATAACCTTCAGATCGATTGGCTGAATCAACGAAGTGGTATTTGGAAGCAGAAAATGAAACTGTCAGCCAGGGAAAGTCTTCCAGCAAATTATCTTCAGGTCTTTTGGGTGTCATGTGCATTGTCCAATAGCAACAGTGCTTTCAATGGCAATTCATTGGTCTGAAGGTAATCCTTGTGCTTGGGGCACAAACTTTAAACAACCATTCTTTAAAAAAAACCTGCGTGACCCATGCCCTTTCATTCGATCTCCACTTCACTGGCAGTCTTTCTTTAATTATGGAATTTTTGTTGAATGTTCTAGGGTTCTCAGAGTGATAGACAAGAAGCGGTTTAAGCTTCATATCACCACTAGCATTAGCTCCCAAAAGTAACGCCAATTGGTCTTTCATGGGTTTATGCCCAGGAATGTTTTTCTCATCTTTCGTGATCTAGTTACGGTTCAGCATGCGCTTCCAAAATAAACCAGTTTCATCACAAATGAAAATTTGTTGTGGACAATATCCTTCTTTTTTAATGAATTCTTGAAATTTGAGACAGATCTGCACTAGCAGACTCACCGTGCATTACCACATGTTTAATGCCAGATCTCCTAAACTTTGCAAACCATCCAGTGGTAGCCTTGAATTCTATCTCCTCATGTGACGAATGTGGAGTTTGTTTCTTCAGTTCTTCAAAAATTTCTCTAGCTTTCTCTTGAATGATAGTTATACTAGTTACATCGCTTTTCATTTCTGTCTGTGTGTTCACTGGGCATCTACAGATGCCGTATGGTCACTCCGATGCTCGATGATGTTCCACACTAGGCCTCGCCATGTAGTCCTGTTGTTTGCCCTTCTGGCAGCCTCAACTCTCTGAAGATCAGTCACTCCACACACGCCATCCATCCATCCATCTCATTGATGGTCTACCCCTGCCTCTTTTTCCAGGAACTTTACCTTCTATTACTGTTCTGAGAAGTCCTCCTTCCATCCTTTCTATGTGTCCAAAAGCCTTAAAGTTCTACGAATCTTTTCTAACACCCATTCATTTGTACGCCTTTCAGTGTATGATATCTTCAACAACCTTCTGTAACACCACATCTCAAAAGCAGACATCCGTTTCTTATCTGACTTCTGTAGGTTCCAAGTCTCGCATCCATAAGTCGCTGTTGGAAAAACAACTGTATCTAAAATCCTCAACTTTGTTCCCATGGAGATAGATCCATCCTTCCAGATTTTAGTCAGGTCTCTGACTGTTGTTTTAGCCATTCCTAACCTTTTTCTGACATCTTCTGAACAGCAATTCTTCACATTAATAATGGATCCCAGGTACTCAAACTTGTTGACTTGCTCAATTCTTTCTCCATTAAGATACATTTGTTTCTCAAGAGCTTCTCTGTTTGTTTTTCCTTTGAGAACCATGATCTTTGTCTTGCTAGAATTGAGTTGAAGTCCTCTGTTATTACTGATCTTGTTAACTTTGTCAAGAATTAGTCCTAGTTCTTCCATGTCATTACAAAGGAGTACTGTATCATCAGCGTACCTCAGATTACTGATCAATCTACCTCCTATCGTAATTCCTGTCCTGAGCTCATCCAATACTTCATGCATGATGTCCTCTGCATATATACTAAACAAGTGAGGAGAAAGTAAACATCCTTGTCTAACTCCTTTTCCAACTTGAAGCCAGTCGGTCAATCCAACACCTGTTCTTACTGTGGCTTCTTGCTCCTTATACAAGTTGGCTATCAACCTGATAGTGTGTTGAGGAAAACCCATTCTTTTCATTACTTC
Source organism: Typopeltis vanoorti (assembly GCF_054136105.1). NCBI lineage: Eukaryota > Metazoa > Arthropoda > Arachnida > Uropygi > Thelyphonidae > Typopeltis > Typopeltis vanoorti. The sequence goes on along the minus strand of NC_143552.1, from coordinate 8,262,410 downwards.
CCACAGTTTCACATGCTCAACACAGTCAAAAGCTTTAGCGTAGTTTAAGAAACACATTACCAGAGGGAGTCCGAATTCTTTATATTTTTCTATGATCTGTCTAAGGCAAAGGATCTGATCTCTGGTGCCCCTACCCTTTACTAAAACCTGCTTGTTCCTCGGGCATCTCTGCCTCAACTTTGGCCTCAATCCTATTTACCATGATATTTAATAAAATTTTACTTGCATGAGATATCAAACTAATAGTTCTATAATTCTTGCATGCCTTCATATCACCTTTCTTGTGTAGTGGTATGAAAACTCTCTAGGCCATGATCCTGTCTCCCATATCCTTGTAATCAATCTATGAAACACTCTTATCCCTCCATCCCCTGTGGCCTTAATTAACTCTGCTGGGATTTCATCTGCACCTGAGGCCTTATTGCTGTTGAGCTGCTTAACTGCTCTTTCAACTTCATGCCTAAGTGGAGGAGGTTCCAAATCAAAATTTTCTTGGTGGGAGGACTCCACATTTTCTTTATCCACTCTGCTGTACAGTTCCTCACAGTATTCTTTCCATCTGTTTTTGATTTACAATTCTTCTGTTAGTAATGATCCATTCCTGTCTTTGATGGCATTCAATTTAGGCTTGAACTTGTGCTTTAAGTCACGAACTAAATAAAACATCCTTTTATAATTATGCCTTCTCATCTGGAAACTCTATTTCTTCACATTTATTAATATAGAATTTCTTCACTCCAAAATGCTATGATTCTTTTCATTTCCCTTTCTTTTATCCAAACTAAAAGCAATCTCTCCATTTTTTCATGGATGGCACATCTTTGTTTCTCAGATGTGATATTTGTTACTCCTTTAGCTGTTTGAGTCTTCTTGATTATATCTTTCTTAGCTAAGATTGTGCCTATTGTAGACCTTATCAAGCCATACTGCCTAGCAACATCAGACATCTTCTGCCCATTCTCTACCTTGGCTATTATCTCTTGCTTGGTTTCTATACTGAGCACGGTTCTTGACACTCCACTCTTTTTAGGCCCCATAATATTATCAGTTTTTTTTTAATAAAAAGTTCAGAAAAGCACTTACAAAAATTCAGAGAACAGAAATCAACTAGCGCACAAAAAGGTTATGTATACAACGGTCAAAGTCTCATTCCAGAAACCGTTCACAGATGGCAGTAAAATACGGTTCTACAAATCTTACACACAGCATCGCTTCTTCTTGTGTTTGTTCTGTGAGGTATTCATTATCTGAACATGTTTGTTGTCCGAACATAAAAATCTTTCACGAAGTGTTTGTTGTCTGATTTGTTTGCGGTCTGATCTGTTCGTTAACCGATCACCCACTGTATATCAATTAGCTTTTTTTTTTTTCCTTAAGCATCATAGATGTAATGTATAAATTTCATGTGTGTGTTTTCATTTTTGAATTTTATCTGTTAACATTCCCAAATACATTTGTACTCCAATTGTCATCAAAACCATCATGTGGGTGAGCAATGCCTTGAAATTAAATAATTCCTTAGGGAACTATATAGAAATATTGAATTTTATATTTTGTTTCATACCAGTTAAGCAATATAATATGGATAGTTATAGTACAGTATAATATGGGATAATATAGGATATAGAATTAAACAAGAATATAATTTCTTGGGAACTTTAATTTATTTTATAACCAAATTAAAACTCTTTCAAAAAATAGGATACATAATTAAACGAGAATATAATTTCTCAGTGAGGATATTCTCATAACTATTGTGATAACTAAAACAGCCATTTTTGCTATTTGGAATGTTGGTAACAGGCATGTAAAGCAAATAGAAATTTTGGAACAACTGTGAGCTAGAAAATGGAGAACACACATACAGTACAAAATGAAAATTAAAAGAAACAAGAAAGGGGATGTTAATTCTGTGATAGTGGAAAATTTTATCATACAGATCTTTATCTGCTCTCCAAGTAAAAGATAATGAAATAATATTATCATTGCCAACCATCATGGGAGGTACACACTGTCGCACACACAAACACAATGCTCATCAAACTGTGTTTAAAACTCATTCACCACACTCTCAGACAATGTGTTCCACTCACCAACCAGTCTCCATGCAAAGCACTTCCTCTTCATCCCCTTACTCACATCCTCTACATACAGTTTTCAGGTATAGTCTGTAAAGTAAAGGAGACTGTTACCAGCTATATCCCTCCATTCTATGAAAACTCTCTTCCACACCTGGTAACAATCTCCCTTACTAACTTATACATCTCAATCATATCACACCCCTATTCAAGACTCCACAAATGGCACACCTCTAATCTGACCTCATACCCTACATTGTAAAGACACCCAGATACTACCTTAGTCAATCTTCTCTGAAATCCTTGAAAACCATGTAACCAAACTGGTACACAATTATTTGTATGAGGCCTGATCAAGGCATCATACAACAGAATTATAACCACTTTATGGCAATGATGAAGAGGACATGCAAAAATAATCCAATGTCATAACTTCCCAACTTGTGCAATGTGAGTCCTAAACTTCACTTCAGGTTCCTCTCCACCACTTCTAGATCTCTCTCTCATCTCCTCTACCTCCTTCAAAATTTCCATACTAAGTATACACTTTGCATCCCATCCTTGCCTTCCAACTTTCATAACTTATACTCTGCAACAATGAATTGGTGAAACTCGTGGTCTATTTCATGCTCCTGCAACACCAAATCCTGAATCCTCACAGTTCTACCTTAGTTTTGCATCATCTGCAAACAGCTGCATATCTCCAGATAAACCAGTCTTAAAATCATTAATAGTCTTAAAAGCATCATCATCTAGAGTAAAAGGTCTTCCAGATTGAGGACGATCAGAGAGATCAAAATTTTTTTCTGCAAATCTCCTAAACCATCGCTGACATTTGTTAACCTTCACTACGTCTCCATAAGTTGAGCAAATGATTTTGGTACCCTCAGTAGCATTCTTTCCTTGGTGAAACAAAAACAGCATACAATGACGTAAATGGTGCTCTTCAACTTTAAAGTCCACCATATTAAAAAATAATAATCTAAAATTTAAAAAAAAAACAGATTTTTTAAATAGAAAAGTAATGCTAATATTTAAATAAAAATCTAATTTAATAATTTATGTGTTATTTAAGAAAAAACAATCAGCTAAAAATGACCTATTAAAAATAATTGATTACTTTCCAATCCCCTTTATATAAACAAGAAGAGTCCCAACTTAGATCCCTGCAGTCCATCTCCTAGTGACTTTCCTCTTTCAGGATACCACATGCCATACACAATTTGCTGATACCTTATGTGAAAGGCAATCATCTATGCAATTCACTAATAAGGTATCTAATTCCATTTGTTCCAACTCAGATACCACCACTTGTCATGTGGTAATCCATCAATTGTTGAACTCTGAATGGTCTTGTGTCATAGTATCAGCAAATCATTCAGACTTCAACAAGCATAACACAGCAAACTAAATATTTAAAAGAAGAAAATACTTGCATTTCGTCAAAATCAAATTAGAATGTATTAAATGTGTTAAATTATATAAGGTAATGAAATATAACACTAAGAATATATCAGATTATAAAATGGTAAAGAAGTACAACAGTGTAATATTGTAATGTGTTATTCAAATTTTATTTAAGTAAATTGAAGATCAAAATTTTGTATTATACCATTCAGCTAAGGTTAACTTGAATATTCCATTGAACAAATTGTAAGAGTGGGTCCAAAGGTTTGATATGTGCTGGCGTAAGTATACCCAAGGCTGCATAATACAAGGAAAGAGATGTGCGTAATAGCAGTTCCATGAATCCTACCACAGAAAAAAATACTGACATCATCGGAGATCGAGAATAGTATAGCGCCGCACAGGGGTTTCAGGAGAAAATAGGGGGTGCTATGCAATGAAAAATATAAGTGATTACAGGGGGAGAAGAAAGGCTTTTTTCCCAGGATTCGTGGTCATGAGGAGGAGGTTCGATCAAGGTAGTGGTTTCCAGGCCATGCAGCGGGGGAGGATGAGTGGCAGCGGGAAATTTGAATCAGACAGTCCATGAAGCTACAGACAGAGTTCCAGCGCGATGCAGCTAACACTTTCATTGCAAGCGGGTGCTATGTCGTGGATGTTCCCCTAAAATTCTCAGATGCCAAAGGTAGCCATAGAGCAGATAGAGAATAGCCCACACAGCAGGAATCTGATGCCGCACGTGATCCAGGCAAGGAATCAATCAGGAACTACTAAAGCAGTATTAACCAGTAGACCCATTCCTCTAGTAGATCCATCCAATGATGCCATTGCTTTAAATTTGTCCATTGTTCTTGTTCTACTTTGTAATCTAGTATGTAATATCACTGATGATGATCTGTAATTTTCATATCAAAATGTGACATTTTATCAAATTTTATTCTTGTGTTATACTGTGAATTTTAAGGAAGATTTTCATGGTTAATCCCTTCATTCATCAATCCTTTCAACTTTTGGAATATTATCATGTACTGATACTGTTAAAGAGTTGTTTGTCAGTGTCCAAGTAGCCCTCAAACTCTTTTCTGCTAGCTACTCATTTCATGCTATAGCTCTAAGTGGTCTTCTCAGTGTTTCATAATCACTGACCTTGTAATTTCTACATGTATATGGTCCTCAGTCTTCATATCGCTGACAACGATTCAGGGATCACTCCAATCAAATGGAGCGAACTGTGATGACATCCCCATTCATAATCACATCCTCTGATATAACCATAATTAAAAAAAAATAATATTAATAATAAAAAAATCCATTCTAGCTTTCCTCTGGTGTTATGGAGAACTATTTATCTTATTCCCAAATACTTTGTGCATATAGCACTCCATAACACTAGAGGAAAACTAAAATTGATTTCATGTTTTTTCTTTTTAGAAAAATTAGAAGAATAACTGTTCAATCAAATTTTGCGACTTTTATTGTGATAGTAGTTATTTCGACAGAGTAGAGCATGGAAATAAAGATATGACAGTTCTTGAATCTCTTTGCTGTAAGAAGATTCATACTTGTGAACTAGGTAAATTTTCAAATTGAATGAAATAAACAGGCATAAACCTTGGGTGAAAAAATAAACATAGCGAATAGAGATTAAAAATAATAAGGGCAAAGGAGATAAAGTTTTCTACAGTTAGATGGAACTTAGGAAAATCAAAGATCAGGGGAGCACCTAATGAAAGTGTGACAAAATCCTGTTTCCCAGTGCAAAAATTCGTGATTGTCATAGTTGATACAAATGATTTGAGAGGTGGGAAGGATTCTATGAGGGAGGATGTAAAGCAGGTGTTAGAAGAAGAAAAACTGAAGAATGTGAAGGCTATCAGTCTCCTACCAAACTGTAATAGAGGAGAAGTGAGGAGGAGGAGGAGGAGGGTGTTGGTAGCCAATGAGTCTATATGTAGATTGTGCAGAAGAAATGAAGTGGGATTTGTTGATCTGTGGCTGTATTTAACAGAAAGAAAGATTTTTACAATGCTGATGGACTGCATCTAAATTGTTTTGGTGTTAGGTAAATTAAAGATGCCAAGAAATTATGTTCTTGGTTTAATCCTTAATCCAAGTGTAATCAAACATACTTTGCGCTTGAACTTCAGGCACTAACACCAAGTATAAGGAAACTATGTCTGCTTACACATAATTAAAGGATTAAACCAAGAATATATTCTCATCATCATCATCAAATTCCTGTCATGAACCCTCAAGGGGAGTAGAGGATATTGTTATGACTCGTTTTTCATTAAAATGTTCTCGTATATTTGTCTTTATCTTCTGTCTTGCTTTCCTTAACCCTATATTATATTTAGATATGGCACTGCATACAATCCCCTTATTAATAGTTTAAGATATAGAGCTCTATGTGCACTCTTGCTGTTTAAGTAGTCAAGTAAGCGACTGAACTTTCCTAAAGGGAACTGTATCTGTGAGGAGCCAGCTCCTTTGCTAGAGATGTCTGGAATTACCCCCTTTTAAGGTTCAGGGAAAATTTATTTGTTTCGCTGTGCCACCCTGAACCCCTAGATTGGAAATACCTTTCAGCCAAGGAGTGAATCAGTCTGGCACATAGTTACTTTGTCATACTTAAAATACCCCACTTTGAAACGATAATACCGTCTAATTCAATTCTAATGCTAGTCGTGACCTTCCGTTATAAAGTCTGCTCCCTATATATCCTGCATCAGTCCGAATCTTTTATGAGTGGTGCATTGGATTCTTAAATTCAGGCAACCAAATGAATAAGAGCAAAAGGTTATTTAACATATTGATATTTTACACAACAGAGAATTTTCAATCAGTACTATACTACTAAGCCTCAGGGGCTCACTTTAGTGAGTACGGCCGTGGCAAACCCGAGGTACCTGATGCTGGACCATGCCTTACTTCATTTAATATACATCTGTTATATTATCTGTAGACTGGTCCCTCCTCTTCCTCCCTCGCTTCTTTCTTTCTTCTCGCTCCTTCCCTCAAATGCTATTAGAGTATTCGAGGGGAATCTTTCCTATTTTGCTGTGTCATTTCGTCTTGTGCTAACAGGACATTATCAAACACTGTAACATGATCAGGCCATCAAAAAATGTTCATACCACATCGTCTGTCGCACAGGTTACCAAGGGATGCGTTCGGGTTTTTAGGCAGAGGGACCGTTCGAAAAATATGTTACAGTCTCCCTTAGACACCACTCCTCAGCACTCTGCTAGAGGAAACTCCATCAATGGACCCGCTAGCCGTTTGGGGAGTTGTTTAGGGGAAGCGCAAAGAAATGGTTCTGCAAAAGGACGGAAATGGCAATGACAACAGCACCAGACTATGGCTTTAAGAAACTGGAACATCTTCTCTCTGACAGGGAAGGAGTTCGAACTGGTCGAGGAAGCCAAGCGCTACCGGCAAGACTTAGTCGGGCTTTCTTCGACCAAGAGGAGAGGCTCTGGAACTGTCGACCTGGATAAGGGGTGGAAGATCTACTACTCTGGTGTGAGCCCGACAATGTCTGCTCAGGCAGGTTTTTTTTTTTTTTTTTTTTTTTGGGGGGGGGGGATACTCACAAGCTCCCAGCTGTCAGACTGTGTTGCTGAGTGGATCCCATTGGGGGGACGGGGACGGGTATGTGTGTTAAGGCTTCAGATGAAAAACCATGATTTGGCTGTGATGCAAGCCTATGCACCTAATCTGGAATCAGAATATTCTGCCTTCCTAGAGGAAGTGGATGCTGCTTTTGACAGAGTGGCAGACATGGAATCAGTCCTGCTAATGGGTGACTTGAATGCACACGTTGGAACAGATGACCAGACATGGAGGGATGTGGTTGGTAGGAACGGTGCCCATGACCTTAACGCGAATGGGTTGAAATTATTGGACTTCTGCTGTACTAACAGCTTGTCCATAATGAATACCTCCTTCCAGCACCGAGAAGTCCATAGGTATACCTGGCACAGGGGTACACTAGAACAAAAGTCTCTGATTGACTTCTTTATAGTCTCAGCAGACCAATTTTCCTCAGTGTTGGACATTCGCGTGAGAAGAGGGGCCGAACTGTCAACTGACCACCACCTTGTTGTGTGTACTCTACGGCTTCAGAAATGAGATGCTACCACCAAGGCTGGTAGGCCTAAGCAGCTAGACCGCGTGAAATGGAAGGCACTGGAAAATGAGGCTGTGAGGAAGAATTTTGCAGATGACATTTCCTCCAGGTTCAAAGAGATTCCCAAGCATACTGCAGATGTTGAGGAGGAGGAGTGGAAGCTGTTCAGAACAGCTGTCACTGCCTCTGCACTCTCATGCTGTGGCAGAAAGCAGCTCAGCGTGGCAACAGACAGTGAGAAAAGGACACCTTGGTGGAACCAAGAAGTCCAAAAAACTGTCTGGGCAAAAAAGGAGTCCTACCTAACATGGCTTAGGGGCAGGTCACCTGAGATGCGTTGGCGGTATGCTGAGGCACTAAAGACAGCAAAGCAGAAGGCTTGGAATCCTTTGGAGAAAGATTAGACCCATCCTATGCAAATGCAAACAAAGTATTCTAGCAGATCATCTGCTAGAATACTTTGTTTGCATTTCCTTCAAGGGAGGAAATCATGCACAGCAAGGGCAATTAAGGCCTCTGATGGTGCACTTTTAACAACTGAGAAATATATCCTCCACAGATGGAAGGAATACTTTGAGAGCCTTCTTAACCTGGGTGGCCGAGCAGTTGTGTACATCCAAGAGGTGCAGATCGGGGCAATGACTAGTCTCACAACAGAAGAGGTCCATTTAGCAATAAAATCGCTAAAATCGGGCAAAGCTGCTGGCGATGATGAAATTCGGCCCGAAATGCTAAAAGCCTTAAATCGAGACAGTGTTTTCTGGCTGACTCGAGTGTGTCAGGCTGCTTGGATATCTGGGCAAGCACCAAAGCAACGGCAGACAGGCATAATAATACCAGTCTTCAAGAAGGGAAACTAGAAGGATTGCAGTAACTATCGTGGCATCTCTCTCTCTCTCTCTGCTCAGCCTGCCTGGGATAGTGTATGCTAGGTGCTTGGAAAGACGGTGCAGGAGCATAGTTGAGTCAAAGTTCCAGGAAGAACAATGTGTCTTTCGTCCTGGTAGAGGCACAACTGACCAAATCTTCACTTTAAGGCAAGTCTTTGAGAAATCTTGGGAATATACTAAGAATGTCTACACATGTTTTGTGGACTTGGAGAAGGCATATGACCGGGTTCCTCGGAATAAGCTTTGGCAAGTAGTACAGGAGGATGGAGTGGATGGCCAACTATTAGCTGCCATCAAGTGCCTGTATGAATGCCCAGAGTTTTGTGTGTCAGGGTAAACAGCACAAAGTCTGAACCTTTCACAGTCTCTGTTGGCCTCTGCCAAGAGTGTGTTCTGTCACCCCTCCTTTTCATAATATTTATGGACTGGATTGATAGGCACAGCCGAGGCAGTGAGTGTGTCAGAATTGGAAGATGTAGCATTGGACATCTGCTTTTTGCAGATGACCTAGTTCTGCTTAGCTCTTCCACAGATGACCACCAACGGACCCTGGATAGGTTTGTAGCTGTTTGTGCAGATGCCGGAATGAAGATCAGTGACCACAAAATTGAAACTTTTGTGGTCTCAAGACAACCAGTGTACTCTACATGTAAGTGGAGTCCCAATGAGGCAGGTGGAGAAGTTTAAATACCTTGGGTCCATATTCACGAATGATGGAAAATGGGATGTAGAGCTAGATACTCGAATTGGCTTAGCAAGTTCAACATTGCGGGAGTTTGGCCGTTCGGTAGTATTGAAGCGGGAGTTAAGCCAGAAGGCAAAGCTGGCTGTCTTCAATACAGTCTATGTCCCCATCCTCACCTATGGTCATGAGAGTTGGGTAATGACCGAAAGAATGCAGACACGAATCCAAGCGGCTGAAATGAGGTTCCTTCGAGGGGATGCAGGGGGCTGACAAGACTCGACAGAGTCAGAAGCTCTGCAATTTGGGAAACCCTCAATACTCAACCGCTGCTTCTTCGTGTTGAGAGAGAGAGATCACAGTTACATTGGTACGGGCACCTGGTCAGAATGCCACAAGAGAGGCTCCCTCAGCAGGCCCACTTTGCCAAGCCAGAGGGTGGGAGGCCAAGTGGAAGGCCAAGGACTCGCTGGATAGACAATATCCAAAACCTTGGGTGTATTTGGGAATCCCACCAGAACACCTGAGCTTGGTGGCAGAGGATCGTGATCATTGGAAGTTCCTCTTGTAGCTGTTGCCTGCACAACCCAATTAGGAAAGGTGGGCCTTGAAGATGTATGTATGTATGTACTATACTACTAGATTACAAAGTTAAAGAAATTAACATATAATGGACAATAATCAATGCTTCAGAACAATCTTGTTCAAATTCCAGCGGCTCACTAACCAACTAAACATTTAAGGTATTAGAAAAACAGTTAGGATTAGGTAATGCTAACACCTTAGACATAATTAACAGTCATCACATATACTAGACATGACCCTTGGCTTGAAATGTTCCTCAACTTTGGTTATATATATCACAGTCTTGCCTTAATCTTAATTAGAGTTCTAACCCTTTTGAATGTCCTTGATTCTTAAATTACAAAATTCTTCCTTTCATACAAAACTTAATCAAAGGCTTGTACCTTACCGATCTTGAAGATTCAATGGGCTTATCTCTTCGTTTCTTGGTTCCTTTTCTCAGCACGTTTTCTTCCTTCTAGGTTGTGGGAGGGAATTTCATCATCTTAGGTTGGTCCACTTGGAATTACACATCAATCAGCTATGCCTAGAGATTTCTTGACATGTAGACGAAACTGCATCCATTCGGCTCTCTACCTAGCCGCTACTTCCCCGTGTGTAGCCTGCTGCATAGGAAAACTTCTACCCGCTCATCGCAATGCTTGAAACCAGTAGTGACGTGCACCTCGATCAGGGCACCAGTAGAACTCTGACCACACAGAGAGAGAAAACATCAGACCATTCTGGAGAGTTTGCATCCCTTTTATATTAACCCTATCAGCACCCTTCTGCAATACTTAATTTTCACTCGATACGCTATTTTCTTGTACTCGTGGGTCTTGCATTTCCATAGAGTCTTCCAAGAAGACTTGAGCACACCACGTGCCCTACGCATACGTGACCGCTTCAGGTATCTCACTAATCCCAGTGTCTCGCCGACATAATTTGACCTTGTGTTACTAGTAAGTTATATACAATTCACAAACTTTCTATCATTGCTAGCAGACAAGATATACGAAGATTTATTGTTACATAGACCATATATTTACAACGTACTTAAGCTCTTACAAATTGCCTACTGGTTTCGCTAGTAACTGACCAGCTTTCTCAAGGCTTGCATAGTACAAAAAAGAGGTAAATGCAAAAAAGGTTTCAAAATACAAAGAACCGTTAGTACCTGTTAGGTAGCTAGGGTGACACGTTCATGTGACATAACTACTCAGCATCATGAACACGCGTTACATGCAAACGCGTAATATGGTTATTTGCGTACTGTAGCTCTGTTGAACTGAGGGAGTTAATTAGATTTTTCCAGGTATCGTTCAGAATGGCCCCTTGATTTCTGTTTAGGTTACTTCCCGTACGTAGTACAACTGCCGCTTCTTTAAATACTCGATGCCTGTAATCCTCGTCTACGTAGGGCATGGAGCTGTTATTCCAGTCTATAGTGTGGTTCGAAGTTGAAAAGTGATGTGCCAATCCTGAGATGATCGTTCTGTTGTGATTAACATCGCCTATATGTTCTTTCTGTCTTATTTCCAGGCTTCTCAAAGTCTGTCTGATGTAGGAAAGACCGCACGTGCATGGGATATTATACACACCTGGATATTTATAAAATGGCACACTGTCTTTAGGGGATCTTAGGACCTGTCTTATGCTATTTGTTGGTTTAAATACAACCCTGATGTTATGTGTCTTTAACAAGTTAAACGACTTACTATCTGACAGTTCCACGTACAAAATCCTCACCAGAGATCCCACAATGAAGAACCACAATGAGACAAACGTCCTGATCCGTAACATGAATACTTGGCCTGAAGAATTAAAACGAAAACTTAAATCCTCACATCCCATCACTCCTAGACTGTACGGGGCGCCTAAAGTGCATAAAGAAGAAGTGCCACTTCGTCCGATTGTGGATGGCAGGTCATCCCCAATGTACCTATTGGCTAAGCACCTAGCGAATTTACTTAAAGGAAAAATTAGACAAACAGAGTCCTACTTAAAAAATTCTCAACACTTTGTGGACAAACTTAAAAACATAAAAATTACACAAACAGACATAATGGCCAGCCTAGATGTAGTGTCCTTGTTCACGAATGTACCAGTAGAAGAAGTAATGAATATTATCAAAGATATCTTTCCTGCAAATATCACAAAGATGTTCGAGCATTGCCTACAATCAAATTTTTTCAAAGTTAACAACAAGATATACAAACAATTAGAAGGCCTAGCCATGGGCAGCCCTCTATCGCCACCATGTGCAGACCTCTTCGTGGAGAAATTTGAAGATGAAATATTCACCAGCATTACTCCTAAACCTTCTATATGGTGGAGATATGTGGATGACATCTTCATCATATGGAAAGACAACTTAGAAAGCCTACATCTGTTTGTTAACAGAATCAATGCACTCCACAATAAAATAAAATTTACTCTAGAAGTGGAAAATAACGAACAGTTACACTTCTTGGACTTACTAGTAAAAAGACAAGGAAACAGCATCAAACTGTCAATTTACAAAGAACCAACGGACACTGGAAGATATCTACATTACTCTTCTAACCATCATAGGTCACAGAAACACAGCATCATCCACATGCTAAGAAATCGAGCTAGAAAATTTATCTCTGACGAGGAAGAAGTTCAAACAGAACTGTCTCAAATAGCTACAACTCTATCACAAAATGGTTATCCTAGACACATCATCAACAAATTTCTATACAAAGATAACCAACAAGAAAGAACAGTCGCCCAGCATATCTCAACAGCAGTCATCCCCTTTATAGGTTCAACTTCAACAAAAATTGCAAGATTGTTAAAGACACATAACATCAGGGTTGTATTTAAACCAACAAATAGCATAAGACAGGTCCTAAGATCCCCTAAAGACAGTGTGCCATTTTATAAATATCCAGGTGTGTATAATATCCCATGCACGTGCGGTCTTTCCTACATCGGACAGACTTCGAGAAGCCTGGAAATAAGACAGAAAGAACATATAGGCGATGTTAATCACAACAGAACGATCATCTCAGGATTGGCACATCACTTTTCAACTTCGAACCACACTATAGACTGGAATAACAGCTCCATGCCCTACGTAGACGAGGATTACAGGCATCGAGTATTTAAAGAAGCAGCAGTTGTACTACGTACGGGAAGTAACCTAAACAGAAATCAAGGGGCCATTCTGAACGATACCTGGAAAAATCTAATTAACTCCCTCAGTTCAACAGAGCTACAGTACGCAAATAACCATATTACGCGTTTGCATGTAACGCGTGTTCATGATGCTGAGTAGTTATGTCACGCGAACGTGTCACCCTAGCTACCTAACAGGTACTAACGGTTCTTTGTATTTTGAAACCTTTTTTGCATTTACCTCTTTTTTGTACTATGCAAGCCTTGAGAAAGCTGGTCAATTACTAGCAAAACCGGTAGGCAATTTGTAAGAGCTTAAGTACGTTGTAAATATATGGTCTATGTAACAATAAATCTTCATTTTGTAATACTTTATGACCAAAACATGTATAATTTAGACAAGATATATATTATTTTCATTGTTAATATACAGTTTAGTAGGAACTTCACGTCAATACTCACAAAAATTGTACTAATCACGTTATCATAAAGTTTTACAGGCTATTACAATTATACCAAAATAGAAGCATTTCTCTTTTTTGTGCTTAAGCTTGTTAAACTATGAATAAAACATTCCTTAGTGAATTGTATTCATTCATAATTTAATAACATGATAGTACTACATGAAAAATTTACGTCATTACTAACTTCCTATCTATAATTTTCGTCCAAATCAATCTGTTACCTGTCAAGACTCCAACATTATCAGATCTTTTATTTCTCTCTTCTAAGGCACTTATTACCACATCAATCCACCTATATCTTGGTCTTTTTCTTGTCAACCTGGCAGAGAACACTTGTTTTGCTAATCTTTCCTCGCCCATTCTGTTTAAGTGACCATACCAAGAGAGATTACCTCTGCTAACGCATTCTGGATGCTAACAATATCAAGTTCTTTCCTAATATCCTTGTTTTTAATGTGATATTGCCATTGATGCCATCCGTTCATGCTCCTAATCTTTCTCAGGACTCTCACATCTACAGTCTCTAGTCTTTGGTTAAGTGTTTTACTTATGACCTAGCTTTCGGATCCATAAGTTAAAATTGGTTTCAATACTGTCTTGTATAAAACTAATTTAGTGTTTTGACTAATTTCTCTCTTATTCCATATAAATTTATTCAGTTGACTTCCTACCATACCAGCTTTGTTGATTCTGTTGTTTATTTCCATATTTAATTTACCATCTTCACTAAAAATCGTGCCAAGTAGCTGAAATGTTTCACTTGTTCTCCATACACAATGCAATTGATATTTTCAATGCTTCTGCTTATTTTCATTGTCGTTGTTTCGTAATTGCTGACCTTCATACCACATCTATTACAACAGTTATTCAATTTAGTCAGCGAATCTTGCAGACTTGTAGCGGATTTATTTAGAAGTATAACATCGTCCACATAAAGCAAAGAGCTCAGATTAACATCTCCAATTTTGATATCAGGTTTAATACCACTTTCCTTCATAATTGATCCATATAGATAATAAATATGAGGAAATAATGTACATCCTTGTCTGACACCAGATTTAATGTCAAACCATATTCCTGTACTTCCTTCAGTTCTAAATGCTGACTTACAACTCAAATAAAGACAAAGTATTCCTTGATATAATGCCACACAGACACCATAGAACCATCATATTGAATAGCTCTCTCTGGCACCTTGTCATATGCCTTTTCCAGATCTACAAAACTTAAATACAGATCTTTGTTATATTCCCATGATTTCTCTGCTATTTTTCATAAAGTGAAAATCATATCCAGACAGCTTTTATTTGGCCTGAATCCAGCTTGTTCTTAACTGAGCTTCCCATCCACAATCCTTCTCAACCTATTGTAAAGTATGCATACATAAATCTTACCAGGCACACTCAGTAGGGAAATACCTCTGTAATTCTCACATTCAGTGTTATTTCCCTTTTTATATATGGGTACAATAAGAGCTCTACTCCAATTATCTGGAATTCATCCCTCTGTCCAGATCTTCTGAATTATGCAGTGCAGCCACTGTAAAACTTTTATACTTCCTTTCTTCAGCATTTCTGGTTGAATATCATCTACTCCTGCTGCTTTTCAACATTTCAGGCTTTTGGTGGCTTTTTCTACTTCAAGTTTGAATACGTATTCCTGATTTCCATGCCTGTTGAGTGTTTTTTACAACTCTGCGAACTGATTTTTTATTAATAATTTAATTCTCGTCAAAAGGCTTAAACGTTGGTTATGCATTTTTTACTAAATAATTTAAGGAAATTACAACGTCAACCAGGATATACATTAAAATAAATTTTAATATACTTCAATATTTCAGCAATGTCACGTTGCCATTTTCAAGAAGCTTAAGAACAAGACACGTGCTTGCAGGTGTATCTGCCCTTATACGCTCTACTAAAGACCCCCCCCCCTAGACCTACCTGGTGTATACCAGGTCCCTTGCAGCTGTAAGCTGTCCTACTTTGGCCAAATAAACAGAACAGCAAATATCAGAATTTCAGAACACACAAGGACTACATCCGGTTTCCCCAATACAGCCACTCAGGTCTTGCTGACCATGTGCTAGATACCTGCCATAGAATACGGTGGAAGAAAGCCACGATAATACACCGTAGTAAATACAAATATGAAAGGCTTTTCATGGAATCAGCTTCAGCCCTAAGAAACAATCCAAACCTCAACAAATTTGGCTGCATGAGACTGCCTCAAATTTGGGAAACCTACATCAGAAGACCTTCAGCCCAATCGCCAAAGAATACCAACATTGCCCGCTAGGGGGCACCATCAGGACTTTAGGAGAAATAATAGCTTCCTGCTTCTTCCTCACTTACTGTTTGTTGTGCTGCATGCACGTGTGTTGTTCTGCTCACCGATTGTTTTGTTTAGCAATTTTTCGAAGTAATTACCCTATACATCAAGGATATCTTTTTCACCAGTTTCAAGTCACCTTTCTCATCTCTAATTCCTTTAACAGCACTCTTTCTTCCATTTCTAAGCTTTTTTCAACAGCCACCAGAATATTTTGCCACCTTCTTATTTATTTTCTTACTAACGTCTTCCCATGACTTTTGTTTAGCTAGTTTTACACAGTGTTTAGCTTTCTTACATTTGTCTCTGTATTCTCTAAAAACAAAAGCTGACTTATTTGCCAGGAACTTTTGATATGCTTTCTTCTTTCCTTTCACTGCCTCTTTAACTTCCTGTGTCCACCATGGAGTTCTCATTTTTCTATTCTTGATTACAACCTCACCACATGCCTCTCTGGCTGAATCAATCAGAGTTTTCTTTTGGGATTGCCACTGAATCTTCACGGTTTGATTCCTGTTCTCAAACTCTTTCATTTTTTCTTCAATAATGTTGGTGTGTTTTAGTCTGCAGTTCACATCTGAGAGCTGCCCAACTTTTATTTGCATTAAAACTTTCTTACATGTTCTTCTTTTCCGTACAAAATTCAGTTTTATCCTGCTCAAGACTAAATGGTGATCACTTCCAATTTTAAATCCTCTGCACACTCCGGTGTCCTGCACCAGGGAGAAAATATCACTATCAACAATAACATAGTCAATGAAACTTTTCTTATCCTTGCTTCTTCTCTCCATGTGAATTTGGGTACATTTCTATGTTGGAACATTCTGTTAGAGCAGAAATCCAATAGGTATTTGCCATTATTATTAGCTTTGCTCTTTTCTTCAAATTTTCCAAAAATATTTTTGTATGTCTGACAATCACTTCCTACTCTGCTATTTAGATCCCCAACAAGGACCAACTTTTCCTTTTTCACTGTGTCAGATGCTTTCTCTAAAGCATCTGACACAGTGACACATTCAGTATCTAAAGCATCAAAAAATTCCTCCACTTCACCTTAGTAGAACCTTCTGTGGGACCATAGGCACAAATAAGTCTCACTGTCCAATTCCCCATTCTGATATTTGCCCACATCACTCTACTTGAGACTGCCTGCCATTCAAGAAGATTAGCCTCGTATTTAGTGTTGCTATGGCTGCTACTCCTTTTCCTTGATTGTTATTGCCTGAATATAACATTTTGTATTTATTACCCAGAAAGATCTCACCAGTTTTTGCCTTTTTTGTTTCAGTCACCCTTATTATGTCGATCTGGTACTTATCTAATTCCTCAGCTAGCTCCATTTCTTTGCCATTCAGGCTTCTTATGTTGATAGTACCGATCTTGAAATCTGGTGTTTGAGTTGGGATGTGTTTTAAGATTTGTTCCAGTAGCTGACTTTTCGCTATTTGCCGTTACAATGGAAGTCTTGCTTAACCAGGCAACACCCAGATGGCATGAAATTCTGTCATGTTGTACCATCATTTTGTATTTTGGTTTAAGCCAATAAGAATACAAAATGGCTGACTAAATCCCAAATTGCCAACCCATCCTTGTTCATTCAGTATCTAGATACCTAACATGGTGCACCACGACAGGCTGAGAATTGGACATTAGGTCAGAAGACCTGGTCGGTTCGCTGCATTCCTTTAAAGGCTATGTGGAGGTCTCCTCTCAGTTATACAACTTTGACCCTTAAGCACTCCATATATTTTTCTATATTTTTTTAATATATAACTTCTTGGAATCTTTAATTTATAATATAACCAAGTGGAAAAACTTTCAACATCTACCTCTAATCCAGAGTATTTTGGTATTATGTGTCTGTAGAGAGCTTTGTTCACCGAGCATACTGAAATGCAAATTCAGGAGAACTTACGCAATTAAGGTAGAATCAAGTGAGTTCGTGTGGAGGCACCCATGAGGTGAGTAAGCGTGAGAATGACCAAGTGTAGAATCTAGTCTCTTGAGCAAAAAGTTTGAATAGGGTAGTCAATTCAGTCAGTGAAGGTAGGTGGGGACCCAAAGGGATGCTGCAGTTTCTATATACCAATGCCAGAAGTATCAAGAACAAGAGGGAGGAGTTTTTGGCAGTGGTTACTGCAACCTCACCAAAAGTTATAGGCATTATGACTAACAATAGATTATGTAGATACCTCGTGTGAGATTAAGGAGTAAGACAAAATATACAGTTGGTTATCGCTATAGGGCTGGGGAGTTTTACAGATGATCTAGGAGATGTGCATCATGAAATTAGCACAATGAGTACAGGTTGAGTGATTATTATGAGGGATATCAACTATACAAATATAAACTGGAAGGAAGAAAGATCACTTGGCAGAAGGAAAAAGAATTTATACACCTACTAAGAGATAATTACTTAAGGCAGCATGTAAAGAAGGGGACTGGGGTTGTGAGAGTATTAGACCTGGTCATAAGATCAGAAAAGCTATCCTTAACTAAGGTAACATTGCCTGTAATTACTGAAAGTGATCATACAGTGTTGTCTTTGAAGATTGTAAAACATGAGGAATATTCTATGAAGAAGGGGTATTTGTAGAACTACAAGACAGATGATTATGACATGCTTAGAAGTTTAAATCTGTACCATGACATAAAACACTGCAGGGTAGGAAGTGCATAGGATATAGTTATGCATCATCTAGAGAAAGCAGTATTAAATTGTATAACTAAGATAAGGAGGATTAATCAGGTAGGAGTTAGATGGATGAGTAATATCATGAAGCACAAGCTGCAGAAGTAGAAAATGCTGTGGAGGGTATATAAAGAGAAAGGCGACCAGCATGGCAAGGAAGGCAAAATCAGATTATGAGAAGAATCAAGCCAAACAGACCAAAGGAAATCCCTGAGTTCTCTTATTATGTGACAAGGAGGAAGAATGACTATGGAAGATTAAGCTTAATGATATAATAAAATTAGTTTAATCCTTTATCCAAGTGTGAGCAAACAAAGTTTGCGCCTGAAGTATCTTCAGGACTAGGGTAAGGTGATACAACACCAGGGCAACTCGTTGCAAAGGTGGAGAAAGCTACCAACACTCCTATCTCAGTATCTCCTATAATGCAAAACACATCTCCATGCGGATATGTCTAATGTTATGCATTAAGGGAAGGGCCACTACCCAATAAGCTCCCACTGAAGAGACCTCAATAAAGGTCGAAACTAGTCTGGGTAGTGGCCCTTCCCTTAATGCATAACATTAGACATATCCGCATGGAGATGTGTTTTGCATTATAGGAGATACTGAGATAGGAGTGTTGGTAGCTTTCTCCACCTTTGCAACAAGTTGCCCTGGTGTTGTATCACCTTACCCTAGTCCTGAAGATACTTCAGGCGCAAACTTTGTTTGCTCACACTTGGATAAAGGATTAAACTAATTTTATTATACTCTAACCAAGTGAAAAATAAACTTTCAACATCTTTCTCTAAATCCAGAGTAATTTATTAAAAAAGGGTGACACACCATTTGGCAACTCCTATAGGTAGAGATGATCTGCTAATGCTTCTGCCTGGTATCTCCACTAGGGCCTGGCTCCCACTGAAGAGACCTCAATAAAGGTCGAAACTAGTGGGTAGTTGCCCTTCCCTTAATGCATAACATTAGACATATCCGCATGGAGATGTGTTTTGCATTATAGGAGATACTGAGATAGGAGTGTTGGTAGCTTTCTCCACCTTTGCAACGAGTTGCCCTGGTGTTGTATCACCTTACCCTAGTCCTGAAGATACTTCAGGCGCAAACTTTGTTTGCTCACACTTGGATAAAGGATTAAACTAATTTTATTATACTCTAACCAAGTGAAAAATAAACTTTTAAGCTTAATGAGTGATTATGGTCAGAAGGAAAGAGAAGCGGATAAAATATTTGAGCTACTGAGTGACACTTTGCGAGGATGTAACATCCCGAATTTACTGCAACAGACACTAATGTGGAAAAAAAGGCAGATGAATTTGAGATTCTCAATGTAAATACAGATGTGGGATTAGATGGGATATCAGCTAGGGTTTTGCAAGAATGTGCAAGGGAAATGGCAATGCCATTGACTAGGCTCTTTAGTTTAAGTTCAAACTCCAGAAGAGTTCCAAAGGAGTGGAAAGAGGGTAAAATAATGGTAAAAATACTAGAAAAAATTGGCCAAAAAAGAGAATGCAATAATGGGTAGATAAAAATATGATACTGTACGAGGCTTTTTGAGGGTCAGTCATGCCTTAGTAATTTACTAACTTTTTATAATAGAGTAACAGCAGAGTTGGATAAAGGAAATGGCTACACAATGATTTTGCTGGATTTTGCCAAGGCATTTGACAGAATACCACATAAAACTCTGTTCCACAAATTAGAACAAATGTGAATGAACATGACACTGGTTAAGTGGATAAGAGGGTGAATTCTGAACAGGTATCAAAAAGTTGCATACATAACTGCAGAATCAAGGCAAAACTGGTGACTAGTGGTGTGTTGGATTCAGTGCAAGGACTGTTATAGGAAATACCCTGATAGGAAATATTCAGTTGTTTGCTGATGATGCAAAATTAGGTTGAGTAATAGTTAAGGCAATGTGGAGAGCTTGCAGGATGATAATAGGCTGTCAGTGTGGGCAAAATATAATGAGTGTTAGTTTAATGTGGAGAAATGTAAAATTATGCATTTCAGGATAAACAGATTACAAGCCATGTATCACATTAATGGCACTGGATATCAGGAAATAGATGAAGCTAGAGATTTAGAGGTGTTGGAAGACAGAGTTTAAGTTCACAGGACACTGCTAAGGTGTCCTGTGAACTTTAACAGGACACCTTTAAAGAACATATTAACTAGTATAGCTAAGTTGTTGTTCCTCTTTATAAGGCCTTGATACACACACACATCTGGATTACTGTGCTCAAGTCTGGTCCCCTGGGTTTCTTGGGGATGAGGAAATGGTGGAAAGGATTCAGAGGCGAGTGACCAAAATGTGAGTGACCTCTTGAATAGATTGAGGGTGTGTGTGGACTGTAGAAGTTGAAAGGAGAAAAAGATTGGATATGACAGAAACATTTAAGTTACTTAAAAGGTTTTATAGGACCAATGCAGAAGAAATGTTTCATCACTTGGCTAGGGGGATCAGATCAAGGGGTCATCCCTGGAAGTTGAATAAAGATGTGCTTAGTAAGGGTATGAGGACTAGACGTTTTGCTTGAAGAATTGTGAATGAGTGGAATTGGTTGCCAGAGTCAGTTGTGAGTGCTCTGTCTGTTAATGGGTTCAAGAGAAGCATGACATAGTGTGTGAATAGATTGGATCTTCTGTGATGAGTCTTCCGACTCCATGCAGGTGCCTGTATAATAATAATAGTAATAATTTACATCAAATCTTATTCTTCCTGTACCGCCTTCAATTCTAACTGCTGATTAACAATTCAAAGAGAGACTAA
This sequence comes from Typopeltis vanoorti, assembly GCF_054136105.1. Taxonomy (NCBI): domain Eukaryota; kingdom Metazoa; phylum Arthropoda; class Arachnida; order Uropygi; family Thelyphonidae; genus Typopeltis; species Typopeltis vanoorti. The sequence continues at coordinate 8,241,247 of NC_143552.1, read as the reverse complement.
ACATGGCTTCATATAGTATCCATTTACACCACATAACTGAAGCATTTTGAAAAGCTTTTCTCTTCGCATCATGTGAATAGATTTTGAAAAGATTGGGAAAAGGCATATGAATAGAATCATATGCCTTTTCTCAATCTGCAAAATTTAAAATGCAAATCTTTGTTATATTCCCAAACCCAAACAAAGGTTGTCTTCTCGAAGTTTCCCCTCCACAATTTTCCTTAGCCATTTCTCAAGTATACTTGAGTAAATCTTACCAGGAACACTCAGTAGGGAAATTCCTGGAATTCTGCACTATTCACATTGCTTTGTTTCCCTTTTAACAAAATATAATAAAAATATTTTGAATAAATATATTTTGAAATATAAAAAAAAAAAAATTCTTCTAATTGCAAATACATGGCAAGTACATTAATTTCTTTTAATATGCTTACAATGATTTTTTTGGGGGGGAGGGGGGGAGGGGGTCTTAATTTCCCTTCCTTATAGTAACTGAAAAGAAATCAAATATTACATACAAAAAGAGAATACCAGAATCGTTACTTTTATAAGAACAGATTTCATTTTTAATTTTATTTGCAAAAGTAAATTCAAAATTCTGTAATATACTATTCACATATTCTATTTTTGTATAAAATGATGCTCTCTCACACATCATCACACATATTTCAAAATTTGGAATATAAATGAAGCTTCACAATATCTTATTTCACCTTTTTAATCCCAGGCAACTTCCAAAAAAAAGAGAAGACAGAACAAAGGATTAAGAAAGGCTTTTGTCATAAATGCACTCTAATATAACCTTGTGCATGTGGTTAGCTGAGTGGCTATGCGCTTCGCAACCACAGGCCTGAGAAAGGAGTGTCTTGGGTTCGATTCCTATCGTTGATATGAGGAGCTTAGGATCTTTCTCAGACATAGCCAAGTTAGCCAATCTTGGGAGTGGACAGTAGGGTTTTCTCACCAGTTTATCTGGGGTTGTTCATTCTGCAAGCAAGCAAACCAGCCTTGAGAACTCTACTCTTCTATGGACATAGAATACACCAGGAGGCATAGGGGTAACCACCTTATCCTTGTGTACGATTGCAGTTAAATGAATAGAAAAAAACCCTCAATACCACAAGGTAAAAGAAAGAAGAAAATAACCTTTTCTTTCATTAAAGGAACAGGAGGCTACAAAGCTTATAACAAGTAAATGCCATGTGTATGCTGGGGTCAAGAACAAAATAATCTCTTGATATTCTTTCTTGAGGAGGTGGAGTCCTTGGAGAAATACTTCATGCAGAAGGCTGTTGGACAGAATTGATGATCTAGACCTCATCAAAGTACAGGGGATCCTCGAGTTACGCCAGAGATCCATTCCTACGGACCAAAATAAGGCGATTTTTGATGCAAATCGGAATTACCATAGCCTAAGTTACTTATCTAACCTAAAACACCCTAAAGTCATACGTATATATCAAGAAACAGAACTAGGCCATCTTCCAGCCAAAGAACAAGAAGCCTTTCCATCTCAATCATGAGCCTACTACGTTTTTTTGTAATCACAGTCAATTTCATGGGTGCCAATCCTTTCAAGTGTTCAAGGATGTGAACTTTATCCTTGATAATAGTCCCAACTGTGGTATGGCTTAAGTTTAACGCGCGGCCGATGTTTGTTGCGTTTCTCCCTTTTTTGCCCTTTTAATAATATCTAATTTCACTTCTAATGTAATAGCTTTCCTTTTCTTTGACACACTGCCATTGGAAGAGTCTGCCTTATGTTTGGAAGCCATATTGAAGGGTAAAAAGTCACAAAAAAAAACACAAACACAAAAGTGAGAGAGCGGATGTAAACAAAGCACGCGGTACCCAAAGAGTGTATGCTGGGACCCAAGCAACACCACCTCTCCCAAACAAACGGCACGTAGCGGCGTATTCCTCCGCCACGCTCACAAACAAGTTTGCCCGCGATGTTTGAATTTTATGTCGCACTGCTTCAAGTCGAAATTTATTTTTTTAATTATTTATGGGATTACCGCCGTAAAGTCGAAACGACGCATGTCGAGGACCCCCCTGTATACACATTGGATGTTTCAAGTAAAGTGCACAGAGTACATAAATCCCATCCAAATGACATCCCCTTCTGAGGTACATGAAATCATCACTAACCTTCAAAATGGCAAAGATACAGGTCCCAATGGGATTTCTAACAAGATCACGTTGTTGCAATTAGTACAACATTAAGATATTGGGGGGAGGGGAGAGTTAAAAACCCAAGGCACACTTCCAAGGTGATATCCCCCTGGGAATACTTCCAGTATGCTAGCTGGTTTGTGAAGCATGTTAGGGCCATTCACCTGATATGTGATTTTTTACTTGTTACAAATGGAATATGAGACACAAAAAAAAAAAATGTAATGCAAACCCCATCCCTTTTTTTTCAAAGAGACGTTAGGAAGCCTATAAGTGAGAGCTTTTAAGGAAGCCCACATGCAAAGGCAGAAAGAGATAGGTACTTGAAACATCAACACTAGAGAAATCCACTCATTATATCATATCCACTTACAATATTCATACCCTCTTCAAATCGGGAAAATTTCATGAACTTGATGCAGTTTATATCCAACACAAGAGGAGAACTGATTTTGAATAAAAAGTCACATCAAATTACAAAAAAAAGGACTTTCATTTATACATCAGTTAACAAGTCTGATAATGGAGGAATCTGAATCGCAGTCAACAAAAGCATCTATAGTCACATCTCATTTAACTCCAAAGTCACAGAGAAAATAATGGCATAACTTTAAACTCAAACCCTAAAGCATCCACCTGTACCTATGCACTCAAGGACAGTACTTATATGAAAACCTCAAAGCCTTCTACAATCAACTCTCATACTCTTTTTTACACTATCCTAACAACAATCTCCACATCATAGGTGGAGATTTTAATACAGAAATAGGATCACATGTTTCTGGAATCACAAAATGTACTACAATACAACAAATAAAAATGGATATCTTCTAGCTGAACTATGCAATACTTAAAAAATGTTGTCAGTCTACAGAACAAATTTCCATAAACTTGGAAGAAAATGGACCTGAGAACAGACAAATGAAACAAGATCACAAAAATTATCATATTTTAACAATAGAAAGTGGGTAGGATCAGCTAAAAATCACAGTACATCAATATAGAACTATACTCTGGACATAAAATAGTAAGTGCATATATAAAACTTCATATCAGCACTTTTAAACCTAAAACAAGAATAACAAATAAATGATCTACCTCTTTCTATCACACAAAATTAGCATAAAGTAGCATTACAAAACAAACTAATGGAAGGCATAATGCCTGAAGAACCATCCCAAAGCTGTACTCATTAAAACAAATGGGGATGGATATGACAATAGTTATGTGGATAAGAGAGGCTGCTGGATATATATCAGAAGTGGTATATGGAAGAGCAGAATTCATGCAAAGACTAATGGTGTGCTGCAAGGCTCAGTGCTAGGACTTATATTTTGAAGCTATATTTTGTTACAGTTTGATTGCTTCATATATGCTATTCCCTAATTATATCCAACCTATATATTACAGTCATTCATCGAATAAGATAATGTATTATTATATTTCTATTTTAGTTGGTTAGAATGTTTCAGATTCGTATCGACTTCAAGAATCAAAATGTTGTGTATAGTCTAATGAACAAAGCTCAATTATAAAAGAAATAAAATATTTACTATAAGCATATAAATATATACAACAGATGTAATTCTCTATAATAAGGAGACCTGATATTCCTTTGCCCTATAAAACAATATATATATATTGTTTTATGAAAAAAATTGAATGACTAGAACCGAGATTTAATTAAAAAGGTTTTAATATAAACACACTACTAGTTTCGGCCTGTAACAGCCTTCTTCAGGTGACATTATAAAAGAAAAAACACTAAACATTGAGGGTTAAAAGAATATGAACAACATAGACAGTCTTTATACATAATTAGCATTAAAACGTTGTAGTTGTATTTGAATCTGTTCTTTCATTTGTTGCATTGTTGGGAGAGTGCGTGCTTGCTGCATCACGTGAACGCCAGTACATGATTACAGCTGAATGACTATCTGGGAGGTTGTAGCTTAAGTTGTTATTTAGATGAACAGGATTGAAGATGATTTCTCTCGATTCCACAATTTTTCTCTCTATTTCGTCACTGCAACGGAAGATGTTTGTAGATTTTTCCCAGCAGACCTTGTGACTTTGGTTATCATCATTAGGATTAGCCGAGAAGAGCAAGTGCATTATCAAGTCATATCCTCTTCTCGGCTAATCCTAATGATGATAACCAAAGTCACAAGGTCTGCTGGGAAAAATCTACAAACATCTTCCGTTGCAGTGACGAAATAGAGAGAAAAATTGTGGAATCGAGAGAAATCATCTTCAATCCTGTTCATCTAAATAACAACTTAAGCTACAACCTCCCAGATAGTCATTCAGCTGTAATCATGTACTGGCGTTCACGTGATGCAGCAAGCACGCACTCTCCCAACAATGCAACAAATGAAAGAACAGATTCAAATACAACTACAACGTTTTAATGCTAATTATGTATAAAGACTGTCTATGTTGTTCATATTCTTTTAACCCTCAATGTTTAGTGTTTTTTCTTTTATAATGTCACCTGAAGAAGGCTGTTACAGGCCGAAACTAGTAGTGTGTTTATATTAAAACCTTTTTAATTAAATCTCGGTTCTAGTCATTCAATTTTTTTCATAAAACAATATATATATATATATATATATAACTTTAATGGCCATTCTAGAATTACTCTAAACAAGCTCAAACAAAATTGTTTCACTTTCTGACTATCACAGTTAAATAAAATTCTGAAAGATAACATCAAATACTTCAAAAAAACAAACTGATATAGCATTAAAGTTCTGTAGAAAGTTTTTTACCTTGGGTTTATTATACGTTAAAGATCCAAGTAAGCAAAACAAAGTTTTGCGCGTGAAATATATTCACATCTAAGCTACTTGTATATTGAAGCTAATGACTTCATATCACTTGCCTTTGTATGTATCCTATAATGCAAAGCACACCCCCTTTCGGGGGTGTATAATGCAATGCATAATGGGAAGGGCCACTACCCAGACTGGTTTTGACCTTTATTGAAGTCTCATCAGTGGGAGCCAGATCTGGGAGAGATACCAAGGTTGAATTAATGCAGGTCATATATATCTCATATACAAGGACAAAAGGTGCTTGACCTCATTAATAAAAATCTCTGGATGAAAGATGTAGAAAGTTTTTTAACCTTGGGTTTATTATACGTATATGTATACAATAAAGGTTGAAACCGGTCAAGGTAGCGACCCTTCCCATTATGCACTGCATTATACATCCCCCAAAAGGGGGGGGTGTTTCGCATTATGGGATACATTATAGCACGTGATGTGAAGTAAATAGCCTCTATATGAAGTAGCTTAGACATGAATACATTTCACATGCAAAAATTTGTTTTGCTTACTTGGGAAAAGGATTAAAACCAAGTATATAAAATTTCTTGGTATCTTTAACATATAATAAACCCAAGGTCTGACTCCCACTGATGAGACCCCAATAAAGATCAAAACCAGTCTGGGTAGTGACCCTTCACATTATGCATTGCATTATACACTCCGGAAAGGGGCATGCTTTGCATTAGAGTACATATTAAGGCAAGTCATATGGAGTCATTAGCCTCTATATACAAGTAGATTAGACATGAATATATTTCACGTGCAAAACTTTGTTTTGCTTACTTGGGAAAAGGATTACAACCAAGTATATAAAATTTCTTGCTATCTTTAATTCAAGTTCTGTAGTTTCAAATAACTATATTAAACTTCTTAATGCAAAATTTATTCCATCAGTCGCTCAGACAATAGGATTACATTCAATTGAGCAGATCCAAATACACTTCCAATAAAAAGAAATTTAATGCCGATTCCATATTCTCCTTGGAATATATATCACTTGTTTCTTATATACGAAGGGCTGATACATCACACTGTCCTTCAATTAGCTTCACATTCCTCCTTAGAAAGTAATTAAAGATGCACATAAAAACTTTTTCCAAGATTAGAGAACTTGGTAGTTTATTATATCTTTTCGGCTCTCCTTCCTTGCTTGACTACTCTTTACTGCTAGCATTCTATAATCCCATTAACAGCTGTTCTAAAAGCAACAATTGCCACGCATGTCCATTACCAAGATTCAAAGTGAAACTCAAGTGACAACACAGCTGCCATTAATACAGCAATTGTACACTAGACGTATCTGACATATAAACCCTATGGTAAAGAATATAATTTATAATACACGGCATTTCTGTGTTATTCCCTAAGGATTACAATATACAATAAGCAAGTTTATTACTTAAATTCATTTAAATTTCATTTCAATATGCTAAACCACATGGCAACTCTAATAATACTAGGCATATAACTGCATTAGTAAATGTGAAGCAAACACATATTTGCTTTAAGATTATTTTGTCATATAACAAAATGTATTTCTTATTAATGAAATTTTCACTGAGCATATATAACACTGTAAAAAAAAAAAAACAAGTAAAACAATTTATGAGATTTTAACAAGGACCACAACTGTTAAATTTTTACATAAATGGTATAGGAATTAACCTGAAAGCAAATATCCAGCTGTTTGCTGATGGTGCAAAATTAGTTCAAGTAACAGCAAATCAAGGCGATGTGGAGAGCTCACAATATGATTTAAATAGACTGTTAATATGAGCAAAAGATAATGGGTGTCAGCATAAAATGCAGAGAAATGTAAAGTTATACAATTTTGGATATCTTATAATCTATTTTGGATAAACAGATTACAAGCTGTATACCACATTGATGGAACTGTACTCCAGGAAATAGATGACGCTAATGATTTAGGAGTAGTGAAAGTGAGAGTTGAAATCTAGAGGACATATTGCTAAAGTTGCTAAGGCAGCTCATAAGATTACTTGGCTATTGAAGAATACACAACACGTAGAGATAAAGAAGTTGTTATTCCTCTTGATACATCCACATCTGGATTACTGTCCTCAGGTCTGGTCTCATGGGGATGAGGAAGTGGTGGAGAGGATTCAGAGGCAAATGACCAAGATGGTCAGTGGTCTGTGGAATGTTCCCTATCAGGACAGACTGAAGGCGTGCAGGATGCAGAAGTTGGTTGATACCAGAAAGAGAAGGGATTTGATAGAAAATTTAAGTTACTTGAAGAGTTTTATAGGACTGATGTAGAGGAAATGTTTCAGGACCTGGTTAGAGGAGACAGAACAAGAGGCCATGTCTGGAAATTGAGTAAAGGTGTGGTTAGTGGAGGCATGAGGACCGGATTATTCACTAGGAGAATTGTAAATGAATGAATGGAATGGTTTCCAGAGTACTTTGTGAGCACTTTGTTAATGAGTTCAAGAAGAGGTATGATATTGTGTGGAAAGTTTGGGCCTCCCATGAGTCTTCAGACTTCATGGAGGTGCAGTGTAATATTAATAATATTGTACAATTCAATCACGAAGTAAGAGTAAAATATTTGATCACCAAGACTTTATCTTCTCAAAAAAATAGATAACACAATATACTCAGTTAAAAGAATTTAATGGTCAACTATATATAGCTTTTCAAAATATCAAGAAAAACCATATCCAGGGTATCTATCTGTCAAAAAGTAGAACTATATCAAAATATCCAAAATACCAGAGGAATGTACCAGGTAGCTAATTTCTTATGCACCAAAGAAAGGAAGCCCAAAAGACCAAGAATAAAGATAAAAACAACAAGTTAGATACCTGAAGACAAAAATGAACTGGGTTTGAAAGAACTGCTTTATAAAACTGTGGAATAAATCATCAGTGAACTTAAATACGGATGCTTTTCCAGTAATATTAAAAAAAAAAAGAACTTCCCATTATAAAAATAAAGTGGATATTAAATCCAGTATTATTTCAAAGTCAAATATAGAAACTATAAAAGTTTCATATAAAATTTGACCACAGAGCTTATGAGAATATACCCGCCAGTATTTACATGTTGCTCTAGCCGGACCTTACAGGAGACATGCCCGTTATGACATCCATATAGCAAGCATATCTCCTACAAGATTGGGCAAAAGATTCAAACATTAGTAAACTATAAATGATCCAAAACAAATGTTTACAAATAGTGTTCAATGCACTATGGATTGTAAGTATCATGCAGCTCCAATTAGAAGCCAATATCCCTCAGATCAAAATTTTCTTAGGCAAAAAGGCTGCAATTTTTTTTTTTTTTTTCAAATGCTGCCATCTGTCCAAGTTCATTAATCCACAAAGTGGTAGATTACAGTGAGTATGACTTAGCAAAACACAAACATCCCAAAACCATACAGAATACGTAAGCTTTTGCCAGATGCCTACAATTGGTGACCCTAAAAGGATTCAATAATATCCGAAGTCTGTTACGGTCTACCACCTAGTGGTAGACTAAAACAAACGTATGTATCTGGACAAATGTTTGAAAAAAACTATACCAAACAGGTAAAATCTTATTCTTTTAAAAACAAAAGTTACTAATACTCAATAACACACTCATCTTTGTGCAGTTCAATTATAAAAGGATGACAGGCAGCTGTTGCTTGTGCTACTGTATGTTTAGAAATTGTTTAGAAATGGTGGTGGGGGTGACACGATGGGTGGTAGTTCGGCTGAAAAGTAACAAAAGATATCTGTAGAAGAGATCCAATGCAGAAACTAACCATCTATGAGACAGTGCTAAAGAGAAACCATGAGAGAGGAGTTGTCAACTAACTGAACTGTCCTTCTCAGCAGCATCAAAAATTTTTTTAGAGGTTTTAGGTGCTTCATCCAACCAAATCTAAGATATTACAAAGTAAGGTATATTTAGGATTCACAGAGAGTAAACTGTTGGATTAATGAAAGTAATGGCTTGGACAAAAAATGCTAAGATTTTTGCCAAATCATAAAAGCAATGTCATTATACCAGGAAAGGCTGGGTGTAAGAATCAGTACAAGAAGAGAAATCTGGTCCTGACAGTTAAGCTGAGAATTGAGGTAAGGGAAGAACTTTTTTTTATAATTAAAAAAAAAACTATTTCAGAATTCACTTTAGTATCTCTACTTTTAGATTGGAATGAAATTAACTGTGGCATGCACATGTAAATATGTGCATGCCCCAGTACTGTGCAGATATAAATGAAACAGTAGAATACACAGTAAATTTCATTCCAAGCTAAAAATAGAGATACTAAAGCGAATCACTATATTTTCAAGGAAAGGAGTGCTTCTAGAAATTATCTTAATTATTCGTTACTTATATATTTTAACCTAAAACAATACTGTTTTCCATCTGCACAGCTCTAGTTTCAATAGGAAACGAGTGCTACAATTAGTGCCATTCCCACTGGATAAGAAAGCACAAGACATTTTCCCATGTCTACCAAGGACAAGTATGACACAAGATAATTAATCAATGCCTAGCATGAATTTCAAGTAAAAAATTAGATCTGAGAACCTCTATATTTAGCCTCAACCTAGTTGTTCTTCCACTATTTTTCTTCTCAGAAGGAAAATTTCTCCATAATTCTCCAATTGTTCTTATAGATGATTAATATAAGCTTGTGTGCAACCTCAATTGCAAAATTCTGTTAAAATGCCATGGCAAGATCCAGAAGAGGCATCGTAAAACCATTTGCCTTATCTAGCTCTGATCACTCTGTAGAACAGGGGTCTTCAACCATTCAGACAGTGCAGGCCACATTAAAAATTTAAATGAAGCTGGCAAGACACTAAGCTATACTGCGGTATTTAGACTTGTAAGATGCTTTCCAGATTCACAAGGAACACTGTGCATTTGATACTTTACATAAAATCCTATAAAAATAAACAAACTCAGCTTTAAGAGCATAAGTAGGAGTCGGGTTCATGATAAGTAAATGCAATCAAAACGTGAAAAAATATAATTTAATGAAGAAAACATGCATTTTTTACAATGTCAATGGGAAACTTGCCAATGCTTTTCTTTGACCAGCCAGCTTGTCGATGTTGGCATCAATTTTGGAAGTCGCTATGTGCAGAGTATTCTCGAGATGTTAGTCCATAATCTGAGTTCTTGGACTTCACATGCTTAATTGTGGAGAAGAACTGCTCACATAAGTATGTGCTTCCTAACAAAGCATGGCAGTGACGATTATGGAATGCATACTCAGAAATATAGTCTTTGTAAAATGTAAGCTAGAGCACACTGAATCATTTTCCTCTCAAAGAAGAGTTGCTTAACAGTTCAAGCAGCTCCATTTGTACTGAGTCTGGCATTTCGGCAGCATTGACACTAAATGGCACTGAAAATGACTTCGGATTGCTAAATTCTGCAATCGGATTCCCCTTGGTTTGCATTAACTGCTGTATTTTGCTCCTTAAGTCAAAGACTCATTTAACAACCTTCCCTCTGTTCAACCAACGCACATCATTATAATAAACCACATCACTGTGATCCGTTTTGCACTCTTGGGTCAAAAACTCTTGGAATTGACGATGATTCAATCCTCTTGCCCTAATAACGTTGATGACAGTCGCAATAACTTTCACGACATTCTCAAATCCAATAGTTTTCATGCACAAATTCTCCTGGTGGATTAAACAGTGGTAATTGACAAAATCTTTTCCTTCTAGTTCCGGTTCTTTCTGTAGCAGTGCAACAAATCCTTCATTCTTTCCCACCATAGTTGGGGCACCATCAGTTACCACACCCTCGAGGTTGGTTAAGCTGAGGTCGAAACGTTGCAGCATTTTCTTGGTGGCTTCAAGAATATCACTGCCTTTCGTCGTTCCCTTCATATGTATAAGCGCTAGCAGTTCTTCTGTCACAGTGAATTGTTGATCAATGTCATGGATAAAGATAGCCAGTTGTGCTGTATCCTTTGCAACTGTGCTGTCATCTAAAGCAAGTGAATATGACATAAATTCAGACGACCGTTTTTTTTAAAGTTCGTTCAATGTCATTGGCAAGTTCTTTGACACGTCAGCTACAGTTACCCCAGACAAACTGGGGTTTTTAAACACTTCCTTATTATTTGGGCACAGAATTTCTCCAGCAGCGATGAGACACTCTTTTACAAACTCACCATCCAAGAAGGCTTTTGATTTTTTAGCAATTTTTACAGTTGTTACATAGCTTACTTTGACGCACGCTTCGCTCTCTTCTCTCTGTCTTTTAAACATACCCTGCTGGCATTTTAAATCAATTTGGAGACGGTTTCACTTTGTCCACACGAAGCTGCACGTGAAGTGATCAAAATCAGACGCATGCTTTGTCTCATAGTGTCGTTTTATATTGTATTCTTTTGATATTGACATTGATTCATGACAAATTAAACACACTGGCTTATCGTCAATCGGCACAAAAAAGTACAAATTGGTCCACTTTTCATTAAAACCCCGACAAGAATCACTTGATTTAGACTTTTTACTCGTAAACCCATAGTGATGGAAAGTGAACACAAAAAATGATTCAAAATAGCCATGTAATGGTTATTATCCACTGAATATGTCTCACTCTAATGAAAAAAGTCTGGCAATATAAAACCACAATAGGCTATTGCTGACATGACAAACCTCAGTGCGCTTATACACGAATATCACACTGTTCACGACTGGCTGAGATCCTCTTGTATTTATATGAAAATAACGAAATATCAAGATGTATTGGGAAGGCACTAAACAGCACACTCGCAACGTTAGTACTAGTACTTAAGTACCGCTTGGGGCTGGTAGATGGCTGAAGAAGCATGTCTATTTAATATTTATTTTTATAGGATTTTATGTAAAGTATCAAATGCACAGCGTTCCTCGTGAATCTGGAAAGTATCTTACAATTCTAAATACCGCAGTATAGCTCAGTGGCCTGTGGGCTTCATTGAAATTATTTTTTATTTAATCGTATTTTAATGTTAAGTAGTTATTTTTTCAAAATGGCCAGCGGGCCACGGCAAAGAGCTCCGTGGGCCACGCGTTGAAGACCCCTGCTGTAGAACATCAGCAGATTGCTAAAGCAAGACCTGTCTTCATTAACAAACCCACACTGTCCTCTACACAGAATTCTAGTATTGTCTAACCACCTCTACATATAATTCATAATCTGACTCTTCAAAATTAGACTCACCTTGATAATCACCTCCAATATACTGACTGGTCTATAACTTGTTGCATTGGTCAAGCTACACCCTTACACATTGAAATTACTTTGCTCTCCTTCCACTCATTAGGAATCATAAGTGATGACATTCAATCAGGTCTGGGAATTGCTACTCTTGCATCTTTGTTCAACACCTGTAGCAATACCCCCCCCTCCCCGATCCAATGCTGAATAAAGCTCTAGTGACAGCTTTAATACTCTTTACTACTTCTAGCTCTAATTTTCCATCTACTTTCCCTTCAACATCAAGAGAGCTAATGGATCTGCTCAAATCTATACTCTACAAAGTGAGCAATTAACAACTAAGTTACTTCTAGTTGACCAATCACTTTTCTGCTAACAACATTAATTAAGAATATTTTTCCACGGTCATTTTTTTCCTTTCAATTGCTATACAGCAGTAAAATTATTTCATTTCTATGCCATATTCTGCTAACTTCTTGTCAATAATCCCATCTAGCCTCCTCACCACTATCTTAATCTGCTCCAGGATTTCATCGCTTCTAATCAGATCCACAATATCCTCTTTTTACAGAGTTCTAGCTTTAAAGTTTCATCCATCCACTTGACTCAAATGGAATTAATTCCTCTAGGGATGATAAACTGATAAACTCTATGGATGCAGACAGATGAAGCTTTTTTTCAGGCACGTTTTGACTAATTCCCATGCATTGTTAATTCCACTACCAAGCAGTTTCCTATACCAATAAAATGACTTTGGCTGCCTTCTCAGTTTATTATGCAGCTGATACTCATTATTCCAAACTCCTAGGGATAAGCTGCATAGTTCATTATAATGTTATTTAGTATGAAGATTAAGTTAAGTGGCATTTATTTAATTAAGCTAATGTAACATTTCAAAATTTAAACATTAATTCTGAATTTTCATTTGTATAATTTCATACTCTTCTAGTTCTTTCTTATGCCTACCATTTGTACTTTTTTCATGTTGTCTTGTCATTTTGTGTGCTTTATGCATGGTTTCTGTCATTCCTTTATGTTCTTTCTTCAATGTACAATTTCTCGCCATTTCCTTTGTTCCATTTTAAGAATTTTCTTTTGTTCCATTTTCCAAGATTTTTCTGTGGTCTGTGGTCAGTGTAAAATTCTCCACCTCTGACATTATCTGCTAAGAAATTCAGTTTGTTATCATGAAGATTTAAAACTTTTGACTGTAATATAACATTAGTTCAATGGAACTTTTCGGGTGTTCATTATAGTAATGTTTGCTACATAGTATGCCTACAATAATCATAGCTAAAAGCCGTACAGTTCCACATATACCCTTTTTATGTCAAAGCTCTTAGATACATTGTTACCTCAATTTAATAGCACCAATAATAAATTTAGTTTAATCCTTTATCCAAGAGTAAGCAAACAAAGTTAGTGCCTGAAGTATCTTCAGGATTAAGGCAACTCGTGGTAAAGGTGGACCAAGCTCTCATCACTCCTTAGTATCTCCCATAATGCAAAGCACATCTCATTGCAGACATGTATAATGCTATATAATACCCATACCATATCTATCAATAGCACCAATTAAAGGCATAATTAGCACTTCACTTATAGAGGCATTCTCAGAAGTGTGCTTTTTTCTCCCTCCAGTCTAAATCCCTATAGCTGAAATCACCCATATTTATAGTTCTCTGTGTATCCATAAGATGTATATATGCAGTTCACAGTCCTCTTCAGATGGCTGGCCAGTAGCAACACTATTTTGCCTCCTCAATTTCTATCTCACAAGAAACGGTCAATCCCCAGTGCTTGTACTACCATAGGAGATTTATACTCTGGCTGGATTGAATGGTGCAATCATTATGAAAACTCCTCCACCTTTCTCTCCTGTTTGTCCTCCCTGAGCACACTAATCCCACTACACATTCTATTCCTGTAACCATGTCATCCTCTGTCAGCAGATCTCACTAATACCAAAAAATTTTGTTCCACTATATCTACCAATGCTAAGAACTTACCTTTATTCCTGATGCTCCTTACAACACTAAGGTGATCAGTGTTCAGTTAACTGCTGAAAAATGTCCAGTTGAAATAGCTGAAGTTCATTCCTCAACCAATTCCCTCCCTCCCTAATTCCACAGTATATATTTTCTTTTTTTTGTACCACTTAATTTAATGCATGCATTCAGCTAGTATCCCAAACAATTTCTCCACACACCTGAACTATACCATCAAAGAGCAATTTATTATTATTACATGACCCCTCCAGGGAGTTCAAGGACTCATCGAGGGAGGGGCACCTACTTTACAACTGTCTAAACCACCAACTACAACAAACTGCAACTACCATCATCATCATCTACACCAACACCATCTACTGCCCACTACCACTACTAGTATTTTCACAGACAATCACAAACATCCATGGCCACGATGGGATTCGAACCTGTAGCCTTTTGGCTGGAGAGCAAATATGATAACCACTCAGCCAACTAGGCCTTTTATCTTGCAAGTAGGTTGAGTACAAGGCAAAAATGTGAAAAGAGTGGTGTAGAAAAATAATTTCTTTAAAACTTTAATTGCTATTATGCTAATTTGCGAGAGTTCCTTTTCTTTTTTTCTCTTAAATGTAACAGATTGCCTTTTTTAGATTTTAAGAAAAATGTATATTTTGTATTTAAGTAGATATTGTTAGTATGGCACAAATGCATAGAACAATGACAACCAAGGCATTTAAGAGGGAGAACTTTTTGGCAGTTGGTGATATAATAGCCACAAGTTATAGGCATGAGGCTTTGCTAACAAAAGGTAATATAGTTGCAGGGATAAAATGGTGGTATTGTATTTTCAAGAAGAAATGGCAAATTGGAGATTGGGAAATCTGAGGTCTGAAGTGACAACTGCCATGCTTGGTCTCCAGAGCAGGAATTCTGGTTAATGTCATCCCTCTCCTCCCCTATCTTCTCCATGCAGTGTAAGTGATACCTTTCAAGGCCATGACAAACATCCTTAGAGATCCATAAATGCCTCTATTTCAAGGGTATATCAGTTGAAACATTTGGTGCAGCAGGCTAGCTGTTAGTTAGTGCACAGGCCCAAACTTGTCAGTAACAAGTCAGGAGGCTTCCCAGTCAATGGTATATGGATGGCAGTGTCAAGGCCATATCATGGTAAGGAGACTGGTTTCTCTCTGTACTGAAGTTATGTCTGAGAGAGTGTCTCTCTCTCATTGCACATCACCACTATTTTTCCAGTTAATCAATTAGATATATGAAGGCTTCTACACACAATGAGAATAACAGTGACAAAAATGAAACTCCTCAAAAACCAATCTGATCAAAAAAAAAAAAAAAGTCACATCACAGACAAAACACAAACAAGCCATAATCTCTTCACTTAAAATCCACTTTTGCATCCACTTTGCTAACATCCATGGCATTAACACAAACATAAATGACAGTCGCCACCACTTGCAGTCTTCCAGACCAGACATTCTGTTCCTGACAGATACCCAAATTGCAACTACATTTCCTATTGTCCACATCCAGAGTCCAAACCACACACTTCCAAATCTTTTCATCACAAGGAATATGTGCCCTTGTAAAATCTGACACAGCCTGCTAGATATTGGCTGATTCAGAATACTCTCCTTTTGACATTCCCTGGCTCAAGGAGAACAATTTGCATTTACTTGTTTCCAAATACTAATAAACATTTTGACCACTTCACAATCCTTTCATTGAAACACTACCATCTACAATCTGGCTATCCAATAATGAGGTCATCTTCCTGTGCAACCTCAGTGTCCACAATTCCAACACCACTGGCCAAGCTAGATGAGAAGCAGAAGTCTTTGCCATAATTAATAACCTAACACAAATCATACATTTACCTTCTCAAATTCCTGATAACTCGCTTCACTCTTCAAATACTCTGCATCTCTCTTCGACTAGTTCTCCTTCCAGATACACTGTAGAGGTCACCACTTGGCAATTCTGACCACAATATTGTACAAATCTCCTCTTTAAGAGAATGCCCTTCCAAAAGAGATAACCTTAGTCTGAATATTGTTTTTTGTCATCTCGCCCTAACACCAGCTGTGAACGAGTTACAGAAATTATTTGCACTGGCATGAAGACCTTAATCCCCAATTCAAGGCATAATCCTCATCTGCTTCCCAAGCCCTGGTTCAATCGACAGTGTACAAAAGCAGTCAATTGAACCAGTGCTTTAGGTTACCACAACTGCTCGCTTCAACTCTAGCTTCGTACTCTGCCTACACCAAAGCACATAACATATTCCTCCTTTTCATTTCACAAACATGTTAGTGCTCAAGTATTAGAATCCTCAAGAGTTACCTGACCAGGCATCTGAATTCAGATCTCTTAGCTATATCACAGTGGGGCAAGGACAACCTTGTAAACTTCAATGCTACCAAAACTCAGTTCTGTCTGATCTTTTGCAAGAAAGAGTTCACATCCCTCCCCCTTAGCTTCAGTAATACTGAGATATGCAAACACAATCAGATTTCTCTTCTTGGACTGACTTGCACCTCTGATCTTTCCTAGCAAAACCAAATTTCAACTATAGCTTCTGTAGCCACCAACAAACTTGGTACTTTCTGAATGCAAGTTTCTGTCATTCAGCAGTTCTGTGGAAAGTTTTCAGTACTGAGACCACTTTATGATGTAAATAAGAGTTTAATAAAATTAAGCAATTAAAACCCAAGTTTCATAAGTTGTAAGACTTACAGTACTGGTACAGAAAAGTTTTACACAACAAAACCTATTAACAATTAATTACACATATTAGATGTTTTGATAGCTTCACAACTGTTACATATATTAATAAGCCAGAATACAAACAGGAAATTCGTTACAGAGTGCCTGTTACAACATTGCTAGTTATATTCTGTAGTATCACGCACGTTATATCCTAGGTCCGTGGCAGTTAAATTTTTGATGAAAAACCATACATGATGCTAAATTAAACCTTGTATTGTGTAGGGATCTGAAGCATTTGCAAGGGTTCTTTAAATGTTCTTGTAAAACAGATAAGATCAATATATGACATTTTTGTTTGATGCCCAAGTACTATGGCCTAGTGGTTGTGTGGAATGTCAGGCATGATTTTGCTCTTTTCTTTTTTTGACGTACATTACGTGTTCAGACATAAGGATCTTTCCTGACCTATTCGTCTGGCCTACATAACAAATGCCACAAGACCAATGAATCTCATAAGCATCTGATTTTTTTCATGAGGTGATGTACAGGTTTTGGTGGATGTAGAAATCTTGAGATTTTTTGTAAAGGTAAAAGAGGGACTTTTACATTGTACTCGGAAAAAGCAACACAGCCAATATGTCTGTGACATTCTTGATGTAAGGCAGCATGATTGCATTCTTGAAATTTTCTTTAAGGGAGTTGCAGGAGATTAAGAATTTTTCTGATCATCTTGGGTTCATAACCATTAAATGCGAGGTTCTGTTTCAAGTAGTGCAGTTCTTTATTCCCTTTAATTGACGTACTTGATATATTGCATGCCCTATCTCAAAGTTTTAATTATGCCTATCTTTTGCAATGGATGGTGGTGTGAAGCAGCATTTAAGCATCTCCCCATTGTGGTAGATTTTCTCTAAGAAATTTGAAGTTATTATCCACCCTACTATTTCTAAATTTTCTACATTCAAGTAGAACTTAATAATTCCCAACTCAATTTTTTTTAGTATTATTTTCATGCTTCAAGGTTCTTTATTTTAAAAGACTAGACCCATCCTATCTTCATATTGTGATGTCAAAGGATAACCTTTTTTCCTCTTCATTTACTTTGACAAGCATATTAAGGAACATTAAATTTTTGTGCTGTTCTAGTTCAACAGAGAATTTTATACTGGGATGTAAATTTTTATTAAAGTCTTTACTTACATTATAATATGATTTCAATACCAAAACCTTCCCACAAATTTTGGTCTACTTTTTAGCACAAGATACTATTTCACACCTTCACAGCTGTTAACTCTATACAAAGCCCAAATCTGCCAAGCAAAGGCATATTGCTTCTATATTTGAGATGGTAAACCAAAGTCTTCTCTAAGATTGCTTGATTCAAAATATTCTCTAAGATTGCCCTCCACTATCCAGAAGAGGGAAATCCAGCTAATTAATGATTTTTCCTCTCACAGACCCACTTCAATTCCTCTTTCTCAGGATTGAAGTGGGTTTCTGCCTTGTGCCTCTTCTATAGATACTTTCATGGACAGTGATCTGCTGAATTGATCACTATTATTCCTCCACTCTCCTCCAAAATCATTAAAACAAGAGCCACTGCTAATCAGTACCCTTTTATGGTCCCCCCTAAAACTCAAACCAACTTCACTGCCTCCTCTTTTATTCCATCTACTTCTGTCCTTCAGAACAGTCTTCCCTACTCTGCTTTCCCCCAAAGATTACAACCCTCACCTGTTCAAGTGAAATGTGAACAGACTACGTTTCTCTTCTACTGCTCTTGTCCAGACATAACACTAGTGTGCTACAGGTCTTGTGGCCTTTCATGTGTGGACCAGATATATATATATATATATATATATATATATTATATTAATATCTTTTAATATCTTTCTATGTTCTTAACGCCTGATGAAGTCAATCTCAACGAAACATGTTGCGTTTTCAAATAAATCTTTTTGTTATAATTCTCGGGTTTTAAGTCAGTTAATATTAAAAATGAATATATATATATATCTATATATATAAGAATTAAAAATGCAAATCAGTCATTAGCAGATCCAAATCTGATTTCATAAAGGCAAACAACAAAAAAACACACCTCCTGTCCAAATGGAAGCTGTGCCTTCTAGTCCCTTGCTAAGGCTGTTGGATGCTCCCACCTCTCTCTCTCAATCTAATAGCACCACTAACTTCAAAAAATTATAAAGCTGATTTCTTGGTATCACTGTTTTCCTGAAACTCTTGCGCTGATGACCAAGGAAAATTGCCTCCTACTATACCAGAATTCAAACATTAGATGCCTCCTTCTTAGACAGAAATAAATCAGGCCACTACTAAAAAATTTGGATACTAAAAAGTCTTCTGGTCTCGTGACATCTTTCCAATTATTCTCAAGCATTGAACTCCAAAATTAATACCCATCCTGCATCGTCTCTCTACAATATTATTCATATCTGGTATAACAGATATCTTATACCAGGTATGTATGAAAGCCATCTCAGATCCATCCTATTCCTAAAAAGGGTAATAGAAGTAAACCATCAAACTACTGAACAAATGCCATCTCCTCAGTCCTATCCTTTTGGATAGGACTGAGGAAGATGAAGGGCTATGGTGGCAAATGATAACATGCATAGGTGGTGTAGAAGGAATGCATGACAGTTTTTGGATGTGTGGAGGGAGTTTGAGGGAAGATTGGGTAGTCCTCAATTTGTTGGTCAATTTTTTTTAGTGATAGCCATGTTTCACTTCCATATAATAGTTGTTGAATATTTTCTTTTAAGGAAGATTAGAACATTTCCTTTGGGTGCTTCAGGGTGTTTTCCAAAGGATATCCAATCAAAGTTGAATTCTTCATATTTCTTCGGCACAGCCTCTACAATAATCTTTTTCCAAAGTAAACACAGAAATTATTATTATTATTACACCTTCCATAAGCTCAAAAGTCATGGGAGGGTCATTCAACTTACAACATATTTATCATGCTGAATTCTTAAAACTGTTAACACTCCCTGCATTAATAACATATTCCAATAAGGCATTCAATTCACCAACAATTCTCGATGTATAAAATCAACACCTCACATCCCTATTTACCACATTCTTACATAATTTCCAAGGATGGCTTCTAGTTCTTTATCCTCTTGGATTTATTGTTTTTAACTAATTTAACTCATTAACTCAAACATCTATCATATCACCTTTCATCCTATCCACCAAATTCTGCAATCCACATCCCTTCAACCTCTCACCATAGTCAACATTCCAGAGCTCTAGCATCACCTTGGTCATCTCCGACTCTCTCCAAAGTTTCCACATCACAATGAAAACCAGGTGACTAAATCTAAGCACAACAGTCCAGGTTTGGTCTGACCAGTGCTTTATACAGTGGCACAGCCATCTCCTTATCCCTACACGTTAGCGACACCTTGCACTTTCCTTTGTCCAGGTCGAAAGCCTATCCAAATCTTCCTGAAAAGAATTAACATCAGCAGTGCTACTTATAATTCTTTCCAACTTTGCATCATTGACAAACAACTGAAGATACCAAGTCAGTCAACATGATGTATGAGTTACAAACAAGTTAAATAGCAGGGCCTCAAGAACAGAACCCTAATCATGTGGTAGTCTATCAAATGCTTTTGTAGCAAAGTCCAAGAATATCAATGTATATGAATCTCCGTTATCTAACACACTTATCACCTTTCATAAAATGGAAGTAAATTGCTAAAACAAGACCTATCCTCTACAAATTCATGCAAACCATCATAAAGAACAGATGTTATTGAACCTAATCTTGTATTCTATTCCTAACCAAACTCTCCAACACCCTGACTAGAACTGAAATTGTACAGACTGGTCTATAATTGGAAACTTCTGTCATAGAACCATGCTTGTGGAGCAGTATTATTTGACTTCTTTCTACTCCTTAGGAACCTTATCTACTTTCATTAAATACCCAAGTCAATGGCATAGCACTGTTGTGCACATTCCTTAAAAATATGTGGTAATATGCCATCCATTCCCACAGCCTTATTAACATCTTCTAACCCATTCACCACCCGATACACCTCTGATTCTTTCACTTCCAATTCTCCTAATATTTACCTTCCTTCTACATACTGCACAGCATCATTTACAGTAGTATGATATACTGCTGAGCACTAATAAAGTGCTAATTCAATAATTCCACAATATCCTTTGCAACAGTCACTGATAATCATGCATCTTGTATTCTATTCCTAACCAATTTCTCCAACACCTTGACTGCATATGGAGTTATACAGACTGATCTATAATTGGAACTTCTGTCCTATGCTGATAAAGTACTCTTTCAGTAATTCCACTATACCAGTGTCTCTTCTGCCATAATTATTTTCTTCCTCTTGCTTACCATATAGTGGAAGAATTCCCTTGAATTAACCTTGGCCTGACCAGCCAATCTCTTCTCATACTACATCTTCTTTTACCGTGCTCATCACCTCTCTAGCCTGCACTTTATACTCATCATGGATATGATGCCACAACTGTCTTGTACCTTCTCCATAACATTTTCTTTTCCAACATAGCTTGCTTGATTTCACTGTTCATCTATTCCATCCTACTCTACTCGCCTAAGTCTGCAGTTATGTCAGATACTGCTTTATGAATCCCGTGCACTGTCAATATCTTTTCTGCACATCTCATCTACCCAATATGCTGATGCTAGTTGATTACAGAGCTTCCCATAATCATCCCACCTTATAATTCCACATACAGTAGGTCCTCGATTTAAACGACAAAAAATTTCTTTTCTAAAGGAAAAACTTAGAACTTTTTTCTTTTTATTGTCAAATAAAGCATGTTAAAAGATTGAGTCAATTAAGTCAGCATTTATCTTATGCATTTAGTGTTGGGCTCAAGGTATTACATCATCTAGGTGAGGGAGAAAGTTAACAGAGGGGGAATGATTAGCAGTGTATGGCAACACTGTCAGTCATCCGGTGCAGTTGACCCTATTCTATTGCTTATACATTGGTTGTTTTTGCATTTTATGCAATTGTGATTTTTACGTTTTATAATAAATATGTAATATTTGTCTACCATTGCGGCTGCATGGGATAAAGAAGTTTAAATGTGTTCACTTTTATTCCACAAAAATTAAAACTGATTGAGAAGCTTGAAGGTTAATTAACCATTTCATGTACGAGTGAGATTTATAGTCAAAAAGCAAACAGTTACAGACATTTGCAAAAATAAAAATAATAAAAAAATAATTTAAAAAAACTTAAGGTTTACATTAAAATGCAGTGTAGATGGCTGTTCTCAGCCATCTACACTGCATTTTAATGTAAACCTTAAGTTTATTTCCTTAAGTTAACCTTAAGTAACCTTAAGTTAATGTAAACCTTAAGTTTATTTTATTTCTATTGCTATCTGTAGAAGCAGTCTCAGACTGCTTCTACAGATAGCAATAGAAAATATGTGAAAGTGACAGAAGATAAAAACCCAGCAGAAGCAGTGTACATCATCATTCATTTCAAAAATGTAGGCCTAGAGTGGCCAGTTTCCAGCCTTAGAAGTCATCATTGAATCTCTTTAGAGGTCATCCTGATTTTCTTTTTCCTAATGGTTTGTAATTTAAGACTTGTTTTGGTAATTTTTCTGTTTTCATTCTTTCAACGTGTTCCATCCATTTATTTTTATATTTTTAATATTTTCTATTACCAACAGAAGCAGTGTACAAGTAGTTTATTCAGTAGCGCTGAAGTGGTGTTGTTGTGAGAGGTGTTGAGATGAAGTCAGCTGCTGAAAGGCTGGCTTATCATTCTTTCAACGTGTTCCATCCATTTATTTTTATATTTTTAATATTTTCCATTACTAACAGAAGCAGAGTACAAGTAGTTTATTTTCAGTAGCGCTGAAGTGGTGTTGTTGTGAGAGGTGTTGAGATGAAGTCAGCTGCTGAAAGGCTGGCTTATCATTCTTTCAACGTGTTCCATCCATTTATTTTTATATTTTTAATATTTTCTATTACTAACAGAAGCAGAGTACAAGTAGTTTATTTTCAGTAGCACTGAAGTGGTGTTGTTGTGAGAGGTGTTGAAATGAAGTCAGCTGCTGAAAGGCTGGCTTAACATATGGGCCTAAAATTTTAGGGTGGTGATAGATCACTGTGGCATTTTCAAAAGTGCCACGGCATAGTTAATAAAAGAACCTGTGGTGAATCTTTAGGCACAGATGAAGAACAAGCTGAGAAAAGATCTCATTAAAAATGAGGACCTCGTTTTTATGACAATTTTATAATTCTGATGAGACTGGGCTTTTTTTTTTTTAACATGCTATAAAAGTTGTATTTCTGACTCTGAAAATTGTAATTCTATTAATTCAGTTAATATTAATATTGAATATTATGTTTTTTTTCTTAATGTTTTTTCTATGGTTTCCCTCTAAAAAATGGATTTAAATAAAAAAACAAACTAACGTTAACATTGAAAACAACTTTGTGTGAGCTTTAAGGAAAAAATAACAATAATTGGTGGAAAAACTGCATTAGTTAAATTTATAGTTTTTGATATGAATTAAAATAAAGTTTGCTACCTGTCTTAAATGTATTTTATATTTTTAACAGATGTTTCAGTGACATGTATAAATTACTCATCATCATCATCATCGTTCTGTCAAGGCCTAGAGTGGCCTGTTCCAGACTTAGAAGCCATCATTGAATTTGGTTTGAATGTTATGATTTACTGAGGTCCAGAATCAGAAATGATGATATATGTGAAAATAAAATTAAAAGAAGGATAGTGATGTGGAAAAAAAAGCAATATTAAACCTGGCAAAAATTATGAAAGATAGAGTGTGAGTAAGGCCTCAAAAGTTGGAATTGTTAAAGCAATGGTATTTTCATTAGTGATGTATGGATGTAAAATCAGAATTATTAAGAACAATGATAGAAAGTGAATTGATTCATTAGAATTATGGGCGTGGAGGAGACTATTAAGAATCTGATGGACTGCAAGAATGACCAATAAGAAGGTTTTAGAGAATATAAAGGCAGAATGCTCCTTGAAATAATGATCGTTAAACAGAAGTTGATGTACTTTGGACATATTATGCAAACTGATGAATCATCAGAAAAGGCAGTTATGTTGGGGAAGATTGAGGGAATAAGAGGAAGACCACAAACGAGCTGGATGGACAACATAAAAGAACTTACAAACTTGAATTTACAATTACTGAAAGAAAGGATAAGAGGTCGAGTAGGATGGAGAGCCTTTGTTCACAAGATCTCCAAGAGTCGAAAACGACTCTTGGGGATGGGGATTTCAACTGGATGACACATAACAACAATGGTTTGTAATTTAAAGCTTGTCTTGGTAATCTTTCTGTTTTCATTCTTTCAGCGTGTTCCATTCATTTATGTTTATATTTTTAAAATTTTTCTATTACTGATTCCTGGTTTAATTCTTTCATAATTTCTTAATTTCTTTTGTGATCGAATAGAGTATATTCTGCAATTTTTTTCGCAAACTTCATTTCAGCTGTTATTAATCTGTTTGTTTTTGTTTTATTGTCCAGATTTCACTTCCAGAAAATAGGACTGGTAGAGCTAATGTATTGTATACTTTTAGTCTGGTTTGTTTTTTAACTAGGTTAGGTTTAAATATAGAGTTAATTACACCTGTTATTTAAAAATATTTTGCAATTTTCAGATTTATATCTTTTTTATTTTCATATGTAATCAAGCATTCTAGGTAGTTAAATGAATTCACTGTTCTAAAATCTTGTTATCTATTACTTTAGTAATAGATAACAAGATTTCATATTTATACGATCCAGTAAGAACTAAAGTTCTTACTGGATCTTGTCCTTTAAAGGCCATCGTTTTTTTGAGTTTTGTGTTGATATTATCTTTGGCTATCTCATTTAAATTTAAAATAACTTTCTGTAAGTTATCTTCAGAATTTGTAATTATTATTTAGTCATCAGCAAAAAGGAGTGTGTTTAAGTTAACAGTAGAAAAAAGTTTAATACCTTGATGGAAATTTTTATTCCATTTAAATAAATATTAAAAAGAGTTGCTGAAAGAGGACATCCCTGTTGGACTCCTTGCTTTATCTCTCTCTCGTATATGATAGTTCATAATTTAATCTTATTTCTATTTGATTATTTTCATATATACTTATGATAGCATTAGAATATTATTTGGTATTTTTTATGATAGCATTAGAATATTATTTGGTCTTTCTTTTAATATGCTAAACAAAATGCTTCTTTTTACTTTGTCATATTACATTTATTGACTTTGTCAAAGTCAATAAATGTAATATGTGTTTCTAAATTGTATTCTCTTCTTTTCTCTTATTTTCAGTGAACACAAACGATGAAGTCCGCCAACACGGAGCAGATTGGAATGCAACATGAAACGTTTATATTTGTCATGATGAAGTGGAATGGCGCATAGTTGAATCCAAATAAATTGTCCTAGACCCTTCTCACATCAACAGCAATTGTTGATGTGAGAAGTTATAGTTTCCCTGACTCGTATAGTTCTGCCATCAGATACTGGCATATGCATGAACTCATACGCTTGCATTTGCACAACAATAGAACTACAGAATGGACTATAATGACAATTCAAACTTAACTTCAGTTTACAAGTCTGTTATTATAATGGCACAGTGGTTTCATGGTTTTTTTAATTTGCTTTAAGTGTTACCACACCTGAAGAAGTCGTTTTGACGAAACATGTTGTGTGCTCCATTAAATTAACTTTTTTATTTTCTCGGTTTCAGTCAGTCAAAAAAAAAGATGAATGTATATATATTATGAATGCAGCTAAATGTGCATGGCTTTCATCTACTTTAGCATTAAAATCACCCACGAAAAGAAATAGATTTATTTATTTTATGAAGCATCATTGCTATTTAGTAGTTGGTTTGGTCTGATGTTTCATAATATAAATCTATTTCTAATCTGTGTCATCTGAGGTTGGTGCATAAATAATGCAATTCTCAATTTGTAACATCTGCTCTCAAGTTCTACAATTGTGTTAGTGATATATTTTATCTCTTTATCTGATCTTTTATGGAGCAGTTAATCACAAATTCAATTCCTCCCTGTGATCTTGGATTGTGACCACAACTACAGAACAGATACTCTGCATTTTAGATAAATACTATTTTCACCAAGTCTTTTGAGTTTCATTCAATTCAATCATGTTTCAATTTATCTTTTCTACTTCTAGTAATAACTTTTGGTCTTGTTTGTCCTAGTAAAGACAGCTGTAGTTACACACATACGTTTGTTATTACTACAAGATTATGTACATTGTTTGGTCAGTGTTTCATCAAGTTCCTTATCAAGAGTAGACCTGTCCAAAGGGCTGGAGTCTGGTCTCCCATAGAGATAATTGCTTTTTTATATGACTATTATGGCCTTGGTCTCTACAGTCTACTTTATACTTATTATCCATCATTTGAGAGATCCTTCCTTCCTGACCAAGTTTCATGGAACTGCAGCCTACTTAGGAAAGAAATACCCAGAAGAGAGAGGGCAGTCTCCCACAGCAGAAGAAAACATTTGGTATGACACACACACACCCTAGTCCTCAAATACTGTAACAGCACTGGAAGGAGGGGAAGGATCATGATGAAGAGAAAGGGAAAGAAAGAAGAGGAGGGGACCAGTCTGCAGATAATATAACATGTGCATTATGTGAAGTAAGGCTTGGACCAGCATCAGGTTTGTTATGCCCATGCTAAATAGAAATAAGACCCTCATGATAAAAAAAAAAAAGAGAATAAAGGAGAGGAGAAGGAAATAAAATTCATTCACCTATTAAGGGATAATTAATCAAAACAGCATGTGATAGAGAGGAAATGGGGGGTTTGAGAGTGTTTTATTTGGCCAGGTGATCAGATCTTTCCATAAGTAGCCACACTGCCTCTGATCAGAGAGAGAGAGTGATCATGCAGCTTGATTTGAAAGGTTGCAAAATTCTTAGAATTTTCAGTTTAGAAGGAGTATATATGTAACTACTGGGCAGATGATTATAGCAAGCTTCGGAGGCACCTTGAAGCAGTGTAATGGCTTATAAAAGAATGTTAGCAATGCATGGGAGATGATCAAGTGGATTGGGAAGAAACTAATATCAGACTATACACACAGTCTTGGAATTAATACTGTTACAACTTCCACACACCGCTGCACTATCCACAGAATTGTGCGAGCCTAGTTCCATTAGTGGTGCTGTGTGCAACCAACATTCACCTGTTTGTAAGCAGAGAGAGTTTTCTGGCTGTACGGGTAAACATGTAGTGTAGAGATTATGAGAACCGTGCAGCTATAATAGTGCTTCACAAGATTATAATGCAGCCACCTGTTATTTTCAACAAGCTAAAAACACTCAGGATCAGTAGGATGTTTCTATATTGGACTATTAACATTATAACAATACAGAAGACATATCTGACCACCAAAGAACAGGTCGACCACACTGCATTAGGACGCACTAGCTTGTGAGGGCTGTAAAGGCATGCCTCTGCTGCAATCCTGTGAGAATGCAGAAAGTGAGGTAGCAAGAAAGATGAATGTTTTGCAGAGAACGATGTCACATGTACTAACTGATTACCTGAGGGGGAGCCTATCGCTTCCTAGCACCACAACTTATGTGCCAGAGGGTAATAAAATCAAAAGGCACTCTGCAGGCAGTACACGAACAACAGACACAGAGATATCTCTTCATAAAGATGAGAAGATTTTCACCATTGAAGAGTGGCTAAACTACCAAAACAATTGGATATATGCCCAGTATGGTCGCACAGCACCCATGATTCAGCGGTCATCATTCCACATCAGTGATGGTTTGATTGGGGGGGGGGGACATTAGAGGATATCCAAGTTGCATTTCTTGAGAAAAGGATCAAAACTCCAGTAAAGTGTATCACGCACCATGCTAGAACCTGTGGTATGGTCCCTGAACAACACCTTGTTTCACAGTAGGCAGTGAACCTTCCAACAGGACTCAGCTTCTGCATGCAAGGTGAGGACAACAAAACAGTGGTTGAAGGCAAATGTGCCCAATCACACGTCACCATCTGATTTGCTGTCTGGTAGTCCTGACCAGAATCCATTGGACTACAAATTGTGATCAGAGTTTGAGATAGTAGTGCCAACAAAAAACAAGATTACAGCATCACCAACCTGAAGAGTGATTTGAAGTGAGTGTACTAGTAGCATTTCTATTGGATGTTGTGCATGCTGCCATTGATATGTGGCTTCAGAGACTTTGGGCATGCATGAAGAAAAAAGGGGGCACATTTTGAACATTGAGTGTGCTATATGCATATTATAAATGTGGTGAAAGCTGTAAATGATTTACTGATAGATTAAAGGTTTATGTTCTGTTCAGGTTGTAAGAGTATTTATGGCTACACCAGCTACTTCTAAGGACAAGAGGATAAAACAGGTAGGAATTACATAGATGAGTAGCACTATCAAACAGAAGCTGCAAAGAAAAATCTTGTTGAGAGTATACAATGAGAAAGAATAAACAGGTTCAGGCAAGAAAGGTGACCAGGAAGGTGAGAAAGGCATCAGAATATGAGAATAAATTTAGCATGCAGCCCAAAGGAAATCCCATAGATTAGTATGTTGATTTTTTTCAACCAAAAACGAATATTACAAAAATAACTAACACTAGGTTTATAGGTCGTACTAGTTATTTAATTAAACCTACTAGTTTTGCCACATATGATAGTTGCTTTGTCTGGGTTAGGAAGAACAAACAAATATACTATAAGTAGTAAATATGAATCATTACATAACTAAAAACTGAATAAGTAGGAATATTACCTATTACAACCTAGAAGCCCAGGGGTATTTATTCTTGTTACATTCCATAGTTTTTATAATGTGGGAAGTAAAAGGACAAAAAATTATTGAAAAATAACTTTAATGAGTGCTGCTGGTAGCAAGATAACAAAATAGTTAAGTTTACTTTGCTAAGGTGACAGGAACCATTGTAAGAACAGGATTGATGAATTTGAAGTATAAGTAACCCTCGTGTAACGCGGTACTTATACAACGCAGTTTAGATATAACGCAGTCTACAAATTGTAGTAACCCTTTATCTTTTCATATATTTTTCACTGTGTGACTTAAAAATCAAATTTTATCTTCGTAAAATTTGCGTCTGCCCGTAACGCGCATGTAGTTATAAGCAGCGAATTTATATTAGGGGAAATACCCTTTAGCACACATGTACATCAACTGTTTATCGTATAAAGTATTTATTGTTGAAAATTGTCTTCGTTTCTGCCAGGGAAGCGCATTAAAAATCATAAGTGTGTTAATCTCAAGCTGAGCACTTTATTTTCTGGTGCGTTACATACGATACATAATGCTTTTTTATGTAAAAAATTTATTTCTATATTAATGGCCACTTAGAGAGCTTTTGCGATATGGCTGAAAATGAAATTAGTGAATTAATTGAGTGGGAAATATATATAAATGAGGAGGAACTGGTTCAATTAATAGATGACGTCAAACCAAATGGAGGGGAAAGTTCTTCCGAAGATTCTGATTGTGATGAATCCGTTAAGAATTCAGTTTAAAGAAATTAGCAGAAGAATTGGACTTAGCAAAAAAGTTAAGAAGTTATTTTATGGATAATGATCCCTCAATGGAGCGCTCCGGAAAATTCACGAGACAATCGGATATTTGTTTAGCTCCATATTATGAACTAAATAAAAAAAACTGCAGCATAGTGGTAAGCAAGGTCTTATTAACTGACTTCTTGATAACTAAACTAGTCGAAGTATGCAATGATGCACATATTACTCATTACACATAATGCATAAATGTTTTGCCTAAAACATTTATGCATTACTCGTATATGCAACGAAGTTTTCGTAGAATTTGTAATTTTTATGCATTTGTTTCATAGTTTATATGTTTTTTTTTTAACTTACACGAATTACCTGAATTAAATAAAAATCTTTATTGTTGGATATATCACTCTTGTTTATATAATTTAAAAAAAAAAAAAAAAACGATTTCGGAACATAACTCTACTTTTTCTATGTGATCCGAGTCTCGCATAACGCGATTTATATAATGCGGCATTTCTATGGAACCTAACATCTGCATTATACGAGGGTTACCTGTACTTAGGATATTGCAGAATCTCCAAGCAAATATAGCAGTGGGATTAGATGAGAAATCAGATCTCTTATTATGAGAAATTAGCCCTGTCTCGGACTAAGTTGTTTAACTTAGCCTCAGTTCTAGTAAAGTCCCAGGGAGTGGAAGGAAGAAAAAAATAGTTCAACTACATAAAGGAAACTCCAAGACTGCAGCAGCAAATTATACCAATTAGTATCTCAGGAAGTTGTGATAAAAGTATTAAAAAAGTTGGTCAAACATTGAATTCAGGAATGTCTGAAAAAAATAATACTCTACTGGGGACAGCATGGCTTTGTGAAGAGTAGGCAATGCTTTAATAATTTACTAACTTTTATAACAGTGCGACAGCCAAGTTTTGATAAAGGGAATGGCTACACAATAATACCTCTGAATTTAACAAAGGTGTTTGACAGGATACCACACAGAAGCCTGTTCCACAAACTGGAACAAATAGAGATGGATATAAAATTAGTGATACGGATAGGAAGGAAGCTGATGGACAGCTACCAAAGGGCCAGGAGAAAGCAGGATGACACTATTGGTATGCTGCCAGTCTCTATGTATGGACAACTGCTGTTTAATTTCTACATAAATGATTTACGAAATGATTTCAAGGGACATACTCATTTATTTTCTGATGCAAAAATAGCTTGTGTAATAGTTAATCAAGGCAATGGAGAGCTTGAAGGATGATTTAAATGGACTGCGATATGACCGGTCTTGGTTTAATCCTTTATCAAAGTGTAAGCAAACAAAGTTTTCCCCTGAAGGAATTTCCAGACTGGGCAACTCGTATATAGAAGCTAATGACTTCACATCACTTGCCTTAGTAACTCATAATGCAAAGCACATATTCTTATAGACATGCACAATGCTATGCATTATGGGAAGGGCCACTACCCAGACAAGTTTCAATCTTGAGGTCTCATCAGTGGAAGCAAGATCCAGAAGTAATACCAAGACTGAAGTAATGTATAAGTCATATTTCCATGTACAAGTAGCCAAAAGGTGTCAGACCTTATTACTAAAATATCTTGATTAGAGATAGATGCTGAACGTTTTTCCACTTGGTTATACTATAAATTAAACATGCCAAGAAATTATATTCTTGGTTTAATCATTTATCTAAGTATAAGCATACAAATTGTGCACGTGAAGTTGCCCAGTTGTTGTTGCCACCTACTTGTGAAAGACTTCACAACTGGGCAACATGCATATAGAGGCTAATGACTTCATATCACTTGCCTTAGTATGGAAATATGACTTCTGCATTACTTCAATCTTGGTATCACTTCCAGATCTAGCTTCCACCGATGAGACCTCAATAAAGGTCGAAACTGATCTGGGTAGCGACCCTACCCATAATGCATAGCATTATACATGTCTGTAAGGATATGTGCTTTGCATTATGGGATACTAAGGCTGGTGATGTTAAGTCATTAGCCTCTATACAAATAGTCACTTCACACACAACACCAATTGTGTGTGAAGTGACTTCCCACACAAACTTTGTTTGCTTACACTTGGATAAAGTATGAAACCAAGAATATAATTTCTTGGCATCTTTAATTTATAGCATAACCAACTAGAAAGACTTCCAACATCAAAACAATGCAGTATCGACACAGATATAATTTATAATCAAATGTGTTTGCCTGAATCCAATAAGATTTGCACGAGTGTATATGGCTCAACCAGGTAAGTAAAATTGTCATTTCTGTCTTGTGTGACGTGCTGGTACTTCACCAGAATATGACAAATTGTGAGACATGCTATAATTTTCACACACCGGTGGATTACCAGCCCTCAGTAAATAAGAATGTGCAAGATACTGTGACCTATGCGAACCTAGCAAGAACAACTTCCTCTCTTCTGTTTCAATTTCAACTAGACTGCTAATGCTTAATCTCATGCAATTTATCTCTCAGTGCTTCCTGCCATGATGACTGCCACTGGGTTATTAGCTCTGATCCTATAAACTGTCTAAGTCTGTTTATCAGATGTCAAACAGCACATGGAAAAAGTAATGAGCTGATCTAGCAGCTGCTAGATCAACTCATTACTTGGTTTCATTTCCCTTAATTCCAGGCTATGTTCATGTTGCTGGGAATCCAAAATTAATGAAAATCAAAATTAATAGTCCTTTAGTACAACAGTCTTGAAACCTCACAAAACTCTAGATGTTGACCATAGAAAGGAGAGGAGATAGCCTATGAGGATCTGAAATCTCTATAAAATATACATTTTTCATAGTAGTTTTCTTTTATGTGTATAAGCTGAATAGTATGCAACTCTGCTGTATAATTACTGTACTCAAATGGGATATGATTGGATATAAAGTCAGGAAACATAGCAGAAGAACCAACAGAGGACTCGGATCTTAAGCCATCAGCACAGATGGGCGAGAATTTAAAGTGAGCTACTCTGTGTGCATTAATCAACAGCAGGTAGACAGATCGAGTATATTCAGCATCAGTATATAAAAGAACTGCAAGTACAATGAATTGACTGATAATTCGAATATGTATGCACTTGCAACAATTCTGAAAGCAAAAAAAAGTTACAGAAAATATAAGTAACGAAAAATATAGATCAGTGGTCATCATACAGCATATGCAAGCACAATTCTATATTCCTAGAGATGGGAGGAAAACTACTGAAAGGAATAATAATTTGCCTTTGTTATTTTCTACATTAACTGAAATATATACAGTATATATGAATATCTAGTGATATTCCTATTTTATGATTATACTACTGTACATTACATACACATAAATAGTAAAAGAAAAGCAGTGTTTTGCACATATTTTGTGAGATGTGAGAGTTCATTTAAACTTGCAACCCCCCTTTCCCATCTTCCAGAGTTATGTAATAGCTGAAAAAATTGCTAAAAAATCAAACCCTTCTTGGACGGCGAGTTTATGAAAGTGTCTCATCGCTGCTTGGGAAATTCTGTGTGCAAATAATAAGGAAATGTTTAAAAACCGAGTTTGTCTGAGGTAACTATAACACGACGTGTCGAAGAACTTGCCAATGACATTGAACGAACTTTTTAAAAAAAACGGTCATCCGAATTTACGTCATTTTCACTTGCTTTAGATGCGAGCACAGATGTGAAGGATACAGTACAACTGGCTATCTTTGTCCGTGGCATTGATCAACAATTCACTGTGACAGAAGGAACTGCTAGCACTTGTACCTATGAAGGGAACGACGAAAGGCACTGATATTCTTGAAGCTGCCAAGAAAACGCTCCAGTATTTCGACCTCAGCTTAACCAACCTCAAGGGTGTGGTAACTGATGGTGCCCCAACTATGGTGGGAAAGAACAAGGAGTTTGTTGCACTGCTATGGAAAGAACCGGAACTAGAAGGAAAAGATTTCCTCATTTCCACTGTTTAATCCACAAGCAGAATTTGTACACGAAAACTATTGGATTTGAGAATATAATGAAAGTTATTGTGACTGTCGTCAACATTATTAGAGCAAAAGGATTGAATCATCGTCAATTCCAAGAGTTTTTGACCAAAGAGTGCGAAATGGATCACAGCGATGTGGTTTATTATAATGATGTGCGTTGATTGAACAGAGGGAAGGTTGTTAAATGAGTCTTTGACTTAAGGAGCAAAATACAGCAGTTTATGCAAACCAAGGGGAATTCCGATTGCAGAATTTAACGATCCAAAGTGGATGACAGACTTTGCCTTTGTGACTGACATCTCGTTGCATATGAATGACCTAAATACGTGGCTACAATCCAAAGATCAACTGGTGCACACTCTGTTTGATCACATCAAAGCTTTTTTTTGTGGCCAAGCGAGTTCAAAGATAGATTTAGTGATTTTCGTAACCAAATCTTGTTTAGATTTATTTTCAATGCCATTCAGTGTCAATGCTGCTGAAATGCCAGGCTCAGTACAAATGAAGCTGCCTGAACTCCAAAACAACTCTTCTTTGAGAGAAAAATTATTCAATTTGCCCTTGCTTACATTTTACAAAGACTACATTTCTGATGACGCATTCCCTAATCTTCACCGGCATGCTTTGAAGATGTGCGCTTTGTTAGGAAGCACATACTTATGTGAGCAGTTCTCCAAAATTAAGCATGTGAAGTCCAAGACAAGAACACAGATTACGGACCAACATCTCAAGAATATTCTGCGCATAGCAACTTCCAACAATGACAAGCTGATCAAGGAAAAACATTGCCAAGTTGCCCATTGACATTGAAAAATTAACGTTTTCTTCATTAAATTATCTTTTTTTTTTCAAGTATTGATTGTATTTACTTATCATGAACCTGACTCCCACCTACGCTCTTAAAGCTGAATTTGTTTATTTTTATAGGATTTTATGCAAAGTATCAAATGCGCAGCGTTCCTTGTGAATCTGGAAAGCATCTTACAATTCTAAATACTGCAGTACAGTTTAGTGGCCCGTGGCTTCATTGAAATTTTTAATGCTGCCTGCACTGTCTGAAATGTTGAAGATCTCTGCCATATACAAAACAAATGCAAAACAATGCACTGCATGAATGTGTTAAACAGAGAGAGAGAGAGGAAAATTTTTGGTCAGGATGACAGGAAAAAGGCCCAGAGTAAGACTTAGATTTAGCAAAACTGATACCATGAGAAGTGCCTTAGAAGATCAAAATATGACTGACAATACTAAGCGATCCTGATGATCATAGACTAATTGGGAGGAAAATTATAAAGAGGAAGTTAAGTAAGAATGAAAACTTTTCATTTAGTATTATCATAGTATCCTATACATACCAGAAATCCAATGACTTTTTGATAGCTATACTTGGACAAATTAAGGATGTAAATAACAACATAATTTCTTGCAAAGTATGATGCATCTCCCCAGTCTAGAGATAAAAAACTTTCTACAAAATGATGCACATGACCACTTGAATGGAATTCATGCAAAGGATGAATGATGCAAACCTCTAGACATTAATGACACTAAGCAAGACTTAAGTATTAACATTAAAACACACATATTACACAGACCTGAGTAGATGGAATCATCATATGAGTATATTATGCACTTTTTTCTTCTTCCTAACATTCACTTTTAGTGCTTTATGCCCTATCAGTGAGGTGAGTTATAGTAACTCTTGAAGAGAGGCTTATACACTGGTTAGACATGATAACTAATAAATAAGGAATTAACAGCGTAAACTAGAAATATAAATTAAATAAGCTTTAATATATACTTTCCGATATTTCGGCAAACGTAACGTTGCCATCTTCTTGGGAACTTAATACAAAGACAAGTGCACGTAAGTACTACATAACAGCAAATGAGAACAGAAACTAGGAAGCTACCATTTTCCTAAAGTCCTGATGGTGCCCCCTGGCGGGCTATTTTGGTAGTTCTTGGCCTTTGGGCTGAAGTTCTTCTGATAAATGTTTCCCAAATTTGGGGCAGTCTCATGCATCCAAATTTGTTAAGGTTTGGCATGTTCCTAAGGGATTAGATGAGATTTGGCATGTTCCTAGTCTTTCATATTTGAACTTGCTGTTGGTTTGTAGTTTAGGTTTGGACGTCGAGTTTTTTATTAATAAAAAAATTAATAAAAAACTCGACGTCCATTAAGTACATCCGTTACAATGGGATCTGGAAAAGTTGCCCCCAGCACATTTCGCCCCCTGTAGATAATGAGTAAGCTACAAAAATGTAAATAATACACCTAATTTTTTAATAATTCTAATTTATTTTGTTTTAATAGAATAAATGCACATTTTTATTGTTCCAAACTAGAAGTTGTATGCAATGCCTCTAAGGTAATCAATTACATTACGATTTTGAAAATCTTGGATTACTGTTTTGATTCTAGCAGAAATTGCAGCATATTTCTTGTTTCTTTGATTGCCTGAATTACCAGCAATTAGTTGTGTAATTTCGAAATTGTGCAGCCCTTGTTGTTTCTTTAAAGAATCGATGAATCGGTAAATATTTGGGAATAAAGTAGCACAAGTTTCCTGAAAACCCCTGTGCCACCCCTCCATGCTGTTGTTGGTACGTTGCTGATCATTCAGTGTTCGTGTGTAAACATTCCACAATTCAATGGCAAAAATGGGTAATTGCCGGCCTCTCTGTTGTCTTCTTCCAATATAAGTATCTTCAAAGTAGTTTGCAATCACCATAGCTTCAATGGAAGTCATCAGCTTCAACTAAATCTTCGAATGCTTGAATAACGTTAGCAGGAGGAATAAATGCCAATGAGGGAATCATTCGAATCCAACAAGCAAATTCATAGTCTTGTTCGTATCAGGCTTTTAAACCTTTATTCTGTACCTTTCGCCAAACGCTTTGGGAAAGATGAAAAAAAACAACCGGTATTTACAATACTAGGAAATTCTTGTTGGAAGGCTTGTATGACACTTTGCTCAAAATCTGTCATAAGTCGCTGGGGTTGGAGACCCGGTTGTAGATTTTTAACTTCTTGAAGCAACTTGATGTATGTGGCACAAGTTTTGTTTGGCAGAAGCGCGTCGGCCACTGGAATAACTACATTGAATTGAACCACATGAATTGTATAAAGCTGCTGGAAATGCGTGGGTACTGTGCTAAAAGTTGCATCAGAAAACCACTCCTGGCTACGTGCTAATAACTGAAGATTGTTACTAGTGCAAAAAATAAGTATGCGACCTGGGAGCAGTTCGTCCTGAGAATCATACATCAAAAACTGACATTGCCATCGATAATAATTTCTTGATAATTTTGTGGAATTACTAGGTCTTGGAGATTGCTCAGTAAAGCAAGAGTACCATTGTTGCATCGAACATGACAAATCATTCATTTAAGTGAATCCTTTTTAGGAAGTAATGTCGCGACATTGGCATGAGCCTCTGCAATTACTGATGCAACAATTTGTTGTGGCCGTTTGTTCGTGGCTGTTGCATGTTGCCGTATTTGACCAATCAATTGCAATGCTTCCGACCTTGCAGTTTGAGCTGTATGGTTATATTTAGTTGCGACTTTCACAACTGGGCCTTCCAAACCCTCTGTCCAAACACGCCCTTTGCAGGTGGAACGTTTTTCACAAACCCAGATTCCATGTTGCTCATCTACAGTTCTCTTTGAAAACTCGTAAATGTGGTTGTCATCTACCAATTTTCTTTTGCCTCTTATTGACGGAACACTTTTTGCCATTGAACACACAGGATTAATCAATCAAGATGCAAAAATAATATGTAGATATTGCACTGCCTGCGACGCTCGGCTTGTTCACGTGATGCACCACTGATAATGAGGCGGCGAAAACAGCAAACGCGCACTGCTGTCCACTGGTCTCCCCCCCCCCCCATGTCCTCACTATGTATTCTTTCCATTGTGAAAGGATTAACAGTTCCAGTTAATACTTTCACAATGGAAAAAGAACCCTGAAGACATACAAAAGGTGAGAAATTAGTTTAAAAGCTAGGTGACAATTTGTACACGAATGTAATTTTAAAAATTTGTTCGGAAAAGTTAGTTATCGGAAGTTCAGTTTGAGTAATCGAGAGTTTAACATTGAATCTCCACTGGGATGGGACTGGGACTTCATTAAAAATTCGACTTATCAAGAGTTAACTGTATTTATATTTTTGTAACCTACTCATTATTTACAGGGGGGGGGGGGGGCGAAATGTTGGGGGCGAGTTTTCCGTAAACCATTACAACACATGATGTATTGAATTATGAAGATTCATATTAGACACAACCAGGTCCGTTCATTATCAAGTGCGCACGTTGTTCATGCGTTGTGTCTATACTCCGATTGGTCATCAGGCAATAAGTCTCAAGTTCATCCATTTACAAAGGCATTTACCTCTCATCCAAAGGCACCCGCTTGGGTATTTACAAATACTTAATTATAATTTATATTATCATTTATTTGAAGTATTAATGCCAATATTATTATTTATTTATATTTAATTATATATTAATATTATTATTTTATAATTCAATAGTCAGTCGTGTGTTGCAACGGACATACTAAATGTGTCAGTCTGGCTGATGACCTTAACTGGGGCTTATTTTTAGGATAGGGCTTATATTACGAGCATCCTGAAAAATCATGCTAGGGCTTATTTCTGGGGA
Organism: Typopeltis vanoorti; assembly: GCF_054136105.1. NCBI lineage: Eukaryota > Metazoa > Arthropoda > Arachnida > Uropygi > Thelyphonidae > Typopeltis > Typopeltis vanoorti. Next base: position 8,203,062 of record NC_143552.1, on the reverse strand, counting down.
AATACGGTACCTGTTGCCACTGGAAGGAATCTCCTCAACAGTCAAACTAATTTTATAAAAGTATTACTGCTACAAAATTTGGAAATTTTCAGTCATTTGTAAGAGTGTGCAAGTTCAATGTGCTGTGATTACAGAAAAATGACTGATATAAGCACATAAATACTTACTAGAGGATCACGCTGAAAAATAACAACTCGTCCACCTTTGTCGCCAGTTGCTAAAAGATCTCCATCATGATTAAATTCCACACATGATATTATATCAGCTATAAAGAAAATATATTTTAAGAAAAAGTTACATTTTGAAAATTGTTAATGAATAATTGTAAGATTTCAATTCAAATATCAAAGATAACAGTTTGCCTTTTTTCCCTTGCTCTTCAATCCATATAACACACAAAGGCTACTGATTCAGGAATTTCCATGTCTAAGATCACTATTAAAAACTACAAGGTGTGCTTCAGCACTCCCTGTAGTTTGAGAGTGATCTCTGACACAAGGAAATTTCTCAACTGATGTCCCCTCATGCAACTTGTATAGTTTCAAAAGTGTCAAGATTAAACTTTTAATCATAATGCATTCCATTTTTGTTGCTATGATTTTGAAATGCACGCCAACATGTGGAAAGCTAATAAATCAGTGCAGACCGTATAGCTATGTAGGTTCATTTGTTTTACTAAACATTACTTTGAAAATTAAAGTAGTTAAAATTAAACGCTACAATTAAAGCTTAATCATGACACTGAACTCCCTACGGTTCCACAAGGGAAAACATCAGTTGAGCCTCAAAAAATAGAATTGTAGAATACAGTCACTGGAGTTCACCAGCACCACAAATGTAAGGAACTTCTGATGGCAAAGACATGCTCAGTACTTTCTGATAAATCATGCCGTCCTTTCCAAAGTATGATATAAGACAGAAAAATTGCTGATTATTAAAACTCAAATGAAAAAAAAAAAATCCATACAATGGTTTCTATACAATGTATGCATGTATACTGCTTAGTATAAAACACTGACTGCATCAATTTTCACATTAAATATTGTACATCATAAAATGAATATGAACAAATTTAAAAAAATGATACTCAAAAAAACAAGTAGCTTTTCCTGATTGCATGAAGATCTTTTGAATGCATCATCTTTCATGTAGATGCACATGAACCACACCAGAGGAATTCCTAAATGTAATGTCTCCACAGTGACACTTTCCTACTCAAAAGAGATATCAGTGAAATTAAAAAAAAGATACGATTAAGAGTTTATTTTCATACACTCAACATAAACTCAATCTCCACCCATTTCAATATTTTCTCTACAGTGTAACGAGTTTGTCAAATCTGCTGTAATAAAACTTTGCAAGGTTGTTTTAAAAAAAAAAAATTCTAATTTCTACTTTGACCTGTCCATAATTTTCAAAATGGATACTATTGAGATATCATTAGTTTAGAATATAACCAGCAGTATGATGGAGCCAAGTGTTAGCCATAAGGTTTTCCACAACTTAAAATCCCTTCTTTTCAGTAGCTGATGAAGTACATGTACTGCTCATGCAACTTTACATTATCATGTTGCAAAAGAAATAGCTGTTCTTCAGTAGGAACACAACTTATTGTTTCATCTTTATCGAGACCTTCACAAATTAGCAATTTACTGTTGTCCTTTTCATCATACAATCCAGGTGAATGACACCATTCTTATCCCAAAAGATTCAGTAAGCATTTTACAGCAGAAAAACAGTTTTCAACTTTCTAGACTTAATGAGGTAGGACGACAATATTTTAGGGAGAATGATTGTTTATTTCAGGATCATAATGATGGATCCAACTTTTATTCCTGTTACAAATTTGTGAAGAATAAGTATCACTTTCCTTTGATAAAACTGAAGCAATCATAAACTTCAAGTCTCATTTCTGACACAGCAATGTGCACACATACTTTACCAACCTACCAAACGAAGCGATTAAATAGGTCAACCACCTTACAATATTTCAAGCATAAAATCACATGTGCCATTCTGTCTTTTTTAACTTGTAATTACCCAGCATCAATCCATCCTGTTAGAATCATTAATGGATTAAGAATGGAGTGTGACCTTTGAGACCACTTGACATGAACTGTTTTACATGTAATTTCCTGTAGCAAAAATTATCTTTCAATATTTCAACATTTGCTTTAGATATATTTTGTTTGTTCACACGAGAGATATTTTGCAAATATCACACATATGAAATGATTTCACACGTGAAAATAAATAAACCGTATCCATTTCAAACTATGACAGGAACTCAACCTTAGTAATAAATTAATTTGTTAAAAATATGATTAATTAAAAAATTATTTTCAAATTAATTTGAAAAACTTCAATAAAATATCTTGTCCAATACATGTATTTTAAGAATAAAGCAGTATTAATTCAAAGACTCCATGGAGTGTGAAGACTCATTACTGGAAGTTGAACACAGACTACAATCATTTTCATACCTTGCTTGAAGACATTCAGTATTGCAGCATATGCCATCCACTGCAGCGATGCATTCCACTCATTTACCACCAGTCCGGAAAAAAATTCTCTTTTTCACTTCCTCAGTCATATAACCTTTGTACTGTTTCCAGTGATGACCTCTCATTCTTTCATCACCCATTATCCTATGCAGTACTACTCTTGTTATCTGATAGGCTCCTCTCACCAACTTATACATCTCAATTATATCACCCCTTCTACTACTATCCACCAAGTTTCAGTGATCACAATTCCCTCAGTCTATCGTCATGATGAATATTCCAGATTACCAAGACAATATTTGCTTCTGGACCATTTCCAATATTTCTTTATTGCTAATATAGCTAAGGTGACCAGATCTGTGAGGGAAATCCAAAGGAGACCAAATACAGTGACACTATCACCTTCTCATGAACATGACAGTGTTCTTCAGATTATAGCAGCTATTTTCTGGGTAACCCTTAGAACTTTAGCAATGTATCCCTGGAACTTCAGTTTCGTATCCCCCAAGGTCCTCAAGATCTCATGCCCCCCCCCCCCCCCCTCTCCTGAAGTAAAGTTCCTCCAATATGATAAACCTCAATCCATCTTCTCTGACCAAAGTGCATAACTTTCCATGTAGCAACACTGAAATGACATCTCTATTCTTAAGCCCAGATTGCAAAACCTGTTCAAATCCTCTTGTAACAACATCAGATCAGAACTTTCTGGCAGTTTAACATCAACAGAAAATAAATGAATATCTCTTCTCACACCTTGAGCTCTATAACAATGATATATAAATTAAACAACACTGGTCTCAGATTAAACCCAGGAATATCTATATTCCACTAGTCACATCCCTTTTTTGGGATGCTGCATCACACACACACACACAACTCAGTGGCTCCTATTGGTCAACCATCCTATTGGGAAGGCTGACCAATCTGCCAAATGACTATCCACCCTGATCTACACTCGATTTCAACAGTAGATTCTCATCTGGTACTCGATCAAAGTCAATATTATAAAATAACCAAATTACTAAAATCAGACCTACTACTTAAACAAACACTGCTCTTTCAAAAGATTTCCATTCTCATCAAACCAGGTTTTTTTTTGTCTCTCATACCTTCACCACTGCATCTGACATTCGTGACTTTGATTTTTCCTTATGAAGTGGAATTATTTTTTCTTCTTTCCAGTCTTCTGAGACTGTTCCTGTTGCCAAACTTCTGTTGAATGACCAAGTCAAAGGCATTGCCATTCCCAGGTCCCATAGTCTTATTAACATCAAGGTTGCTTAATATTCTAAACACTTCCCATTCTTGAACTGTGAAGTCTTCTGTCCTCCTTCCTAATGTTATTCAATGCTAATCCAAATCCCCCAAAAAACACAAATGAAATACTTATGGAATATTTCCACTGTATATGGGATGTGACCTCTGTTCCATCTCCAGTAACTAAAGTCAATCTTCCATATTCACTCTTTCTTCCACTGGATGTAACTTAGGTTCTCTTGGGACAAGCAAAACTGCTTCAGCCAATCTCCATTCATATGCCAATATTTTTATCTTAACCTCAGGTATATGATCTGGTATTGCCATAATTAACTAATTTCAGACCAAGTCCCAGTCACTGCTGATTTCCCTCGACTTCAACTAATCAAGTTAATGCATGCAATAACCAATCTCTGTTTCCTTAATTTATCATACACTAAGAAACAAATTAATCCAAACAAACCAAATTTTTGTCAAGTTTATGGTTTTGGTTTCAGTTTGCAATAATTTTAGTTTGCGTTCACTATTTTGTTGAGTGCTGTGTATTATAAATGTCTCTACGATGTTTATTAATATGGCTGAGTGATTTTAATAGTGCAAACAAATTGACATTCGTAATGTTTCATGCATTCTGTGTATCTATAAAATGGATACATCTCCAAGAAAGCATTCAGAAATATCTAGAATTTCTCACCAAACATCCATGACTCAACGACAAATTGCCAATCCTGTGCTTTTGATGCAATTCTAAAGAGGTTTAGGGAGATAAGGGTGCTTAAGGTTCAAAGCTGTATATCTGAGACTATAGCCTTTAAAGGAATGCACAGAACTGAACAGGGCTTCTGACCTAAGGCCCAATCATCACCTTCTCATGGTGCACCCTGTTGGGTATTTACCTGGATACTGAACGAACAAGGATGGACTAGCAATTTGGGATTTAGCCGACCAAAATTTTATTCTTATTGGCTTAAACCAAAATATAAGATGGTACAACATGACAGAATTTTATGCTAGCTTGGGGGCCCTTATTTCATCCAGTTAAATAAGGGCCCTCCATTGATTTTGCCAGGGAACTCAGGCAAACAGCAAAAAGTCAGCTACTGGAACAAATCCTAAAACACACTCCAACTCAACATCACCAGAGTTCAATATCGGTACTATCAACATAAGAAGCCTGAATGGCAAAGAAACGGAGCTAGCTGAAGAATTGGATAAGTACACATCGATATAACAGGAGTGCCTGAAACAAAAAGACAAAAACTGGTGAGATCTTTCTGAGAAATAAATACAAAATGTTATATTCAAGCAATGACAATCAAGGAAAAGGAGTTGTAGCCATAGCATTCAACACTAAATACAAGGCTAATCTTCTTGAATGGCAGGCAGTCTCAAGTAGAGTGATGTGGGCAAATATCAGAATGGGGAATTGGACAGTGAGACTTAGTTGTGTCTATGGTCCCACAGAAGGTTCTACTAAGGTGAAGTGGAGGAATATTTTGATGCTTTAGAGAAAGCATCTGACACAGTGAAAAAGGAAAACGTGTGGACAGACTTATGTGTTCGTCGAACATGTTGTTTATTATTTTAACGGTATAATAGAACACAGAAACTAAGTAAATAATTAATTTATTCACTTGATGCTGATATTTCGCTGGTATTATAACCAGCATCTTCAGAGCACAAAAACACTGTTTGTCACAATACGCGAGACTAAAACAACATGGTGTACATTAACAAAATTGTAGCAGCAAATGCTACACTTGCTGCTACAATTTTGTTAATGTACACCATGTTGTTTTAGTCTCGCGTATTGTGACAAACAGTGTTTTTGTGCTCTGAAGATGCTGGTTATAATACCAGCGAAATATCAGCATCAAGTGAATAAATTAATTATTTACTTAGTTTCTGTGTTCTATTATACCGTTAAAATAATAAACAACATGAAAAAGGAAAAGTTGGTCCTTGTTGGGGATCTAAATAGCAGAGTAGAAAATGATTGTCAGACATACAAAAATATTTGGGGAAAATTTGGAGAGAAGACAAAGCTAATAATAATGGCAAATACCTGTTGAATTTCTGCTCAGGACATGAAGATAAAAATATGCAATTCACATGGAGAGAAGATGCAAGGAATAAGAAAAGTCTCATTGACTATGTTATTGTTGATAGTTGTTTTCTCACTGGTGCAGGACATTAGAGTGTACAGAGGATTTGAAACTGGAAGTAATCACCATTTAGTCTTGAGCAGGATAAAACGACTTTCATATTGAAAAGAAAAACATGTAAGAAAGTTTTAAAGCAAATAAAAGTTGGGCCGCTGTCAGATGTGCACTGAAGACTAAAACACACAAACATTATTCAAGAACAAATAAGAGTTTGAGAACAGAAACCAAACCTTGGAGATTCAGTGGTTTGGTTTCTGTTCTCAAACTCTTTTAGCCCTCAAGAAAACATTGATTCAACCAGAGAGGAATGAGGTGAGGTTGTCTACAAAGATAAAAAATCAGAACTCTATAGTGGACACAGGAAGTTAAAGAGGCAATGAAGGAAAAGAAGAAAGTATATCGAAAGTTCCTGGCAAATAAGTCAGCTTTTGCTCTTGGAGAATAAAGAGATAAATGTAAGAAAGCTAAACACTGTGAAAAACTATGTAAACAAATCATGGAACGACTTTGGTAAGAACATTCAAGTTTGGCAAAATATTCAAGAGGCTGTTGAAAAAGCTCAGAAATGGAAGAAAGAGTGCTGTTAAAGGAATTAGAGATGATAAAAGTGACATGAAAACTGGTGAAAAAAATATCCTTAATATATGGAGTAATTACCATATTTGCTGGCATATAAGATGCAATTTTTTCTTTGAAAATAGGTCTGAAAAAACAGGGTATGTCTTATATGCTGATACTCAGTTTTTTTATTACTTTCATTTCTGAAAATTTTCTCTGTTCTGAGTTACGCGATTTCTTTCTTGCTTCCTTGCGGTGCGAGAGAGCATTCCAGTTACGTAGAGTTCAGTGGATGTGCATGCGCTGTCATCGATGATCACAGCGGTGTTCCTGTTCGTTTAAACTTTCCAATTGTTGTCGCAGTTGTTGTGAACGGTGATAAATTTCTGCCGTTAAATTTTCTCTACATTTCTTGGCAAATTATTGCTGAAAAACATCGACATTGCTACAATATTGCATACACGCTATGTGTGATTGCATTTGCTAAAGAACAGGGAAAAGGGCTGCGGAGAGGAATTTCAGGCTACCCCCAACTGAGAAAATGATAAGACCTTGATGGAATCAGGAAGAGGATCTAAAAAAGCAACTCACAGTAAACATAACCTATGAAGTGGAATTGCAAAATGGCCAGAACTTAAGGCAGAACTGAATACTTGGATGTTACACCACAGAAAAGCAGGATTTCCAGTGTCTACAAAAATGATTATTCATCAAGCAAAAGCGATAGCCACTAACAAAGGGATTGCCAACTTTACTGGATCAACATCATGGTGTTCAAGATTCATGAAGAGAAACCAGCTATGTATGCAGACTAAAACAAAAATATCACAAAAGATGCCAGCTGAATATGAAGAAAAAATTATTGAATTTCATCGATTCATCATTAACTCAAGGAAATTAGAAGATTTTGAACTTCACAAATAGGAAACATGGAAAAGGCTCTGCTGACTTGTGATGTGGCCTCAAACAAAACTCTAGAGTCCAAGGGCACAAAAAGTGTTACTGTTCAAACTTCAGGGCATGAAAAACTCACTCAATATTCTCAATATTCAATAATATTCAACTCAATATTTGGTGATTGTTTTTTCCCTAAAACATGGGTACAAAAAAGGGGGTGCATCTTATAAGCCAGTGTGTAGTATACGCTGGCAAATACAGTACTTCAAAAAATTGCTAAACAAAACAATCACTGACAGTTGTAAAAAACACTCAACAGGCATGGAAATCAGGAATACATATTCAAACTTGAAGTAGAAAAAGCCATCAAAAGCCTGAAATATGGAAAGGCAGCAGGAGTAGATAATATTCAACCAGAAATAATCAAGAATGGAAGTATAAAAGTCTTACAGTAGCTGCACAGTATAGTTCAGAGGGTCTGGACAGAGGGATGAATTCCAGATGATTGGAGTAGAGCCCTCATAGTACCCATATATAAAAAGTAAAATAAAACTGAATGTGAGAATTACAGAGGTATTTCCCTACTGAGTGTTCCTGGTAAAATTTATGCAAGTATACTTTACAATAGGTTGAGAAGGATTGTGGATGGATAGCTTACTTAAGAATAAGCTGGATTCAGGTCAAATAAGGGCTCTCAGGATCAGATTTTCACTTATGAAAAATAGCAGAGAAATCATGGGAATATAACAAAGATCTGGCATATGACAAGATGCCAAGAGTAAAGCTATTCAAAATGCTACAGCTGTATGGAGTCAATAGAGCATTATATCAAGCAATACTTAGTCTTCATTTGAGTTGTAAGTCAGCAATTAAAATTTAAGGACACACAGGAAGATGGTTTAATGTTAAATCTGGTGTCAGACAAGGGACATTATTCCCTTTGTTATTTATTACTTATATGGATCACATTATGAAGGAAAGTGGTATTAAACCTGATATAAAAATTGGAGATTTTAATCTCAGCTCTTTTTATGCAGATGATGTTATACTTCTAAATAAATCCAATACAAGTCTGAAAGATTCCCTGACTAAATTGAATAACTGCTATAATAGATATGGTATGAAGGTTAGCAATAACAAGACAATAACAGTGAAAATAGGCGGAAGTACTGATGCTGATGATTAGGGAGATGGGTAACTTTTCTCCTGAAAGAAACGAAAATGTGGACAAAAAAAAGGAAAACTACACTTACTGAAGATCGTTTACTGCTATAGACTTAAACAGAGACTCAGTAGGTAATGGGATTAATGTTTCTGACATGACAGTCTGTCGAGGTTTGTTGGAAGCGAGGAGGACTGCCCACAGACCAAAAAAAAAGCAACTATTGATGCAGAAGAAGAGGCTCCAGTGGACAAAAGTGTACAAAGACTGGACTGTTTAGAAGTGAAAGAATGTCATTTCTTTGTCCAAGGAGAGTGAGTACCCTATGTTTGCAAATCAGTAGCTGAGAAGACTTCTCCCACTCACCTTTAATAAGATCTTGAATCCCCAGCAAAAAAGACACCATGGGGTTGTTTTATACATGACGGTCAAGGATCACTTGTGCCTGATGACTGTATGATAAAAAGTGACCAATACATAAAAATATTGGAGAAAAGAGTGGTCCCACAGATCCAGAAAGAAAAAGAACACATCATCTAAGAGAATCTAGCTCCATGCAACACAAAAAAAAAAGTGAAATAGTTCCTAAAAAATCATAACATTCAATTGCTTCAGTATACAGGCAACTCTCCTGACATTAACAGAATAAAAAATTTGTGTGCCATAGTGAAAAGAGAATTGGAAAATTAAATGGTAATAACTTAATACAATCCATTCATAAAAGTATGGTTTTGAGACACAGAAATAAGAAAAATGTGCTTTACATTGGTAGAATCCATGTCTATGCGGATTAAAACTTATTAGGAGCAGAGAAGCATATAAATTAAAATTTTTCTTTAAAATTTGAGTGTTTAGATTAATTTGTTCACTATTGTAGTCATCTGCTCTGTAATTCCAAACATCTCTCTTGCTCCTTGAAGCTTGTATCTGCCTAGCCACTCCCTATGCCAAACTACATGACATGGGAATGCCATGATGCCACCAGTTATGAAGTTCACACATCCCAACTGGTGGCATCATGGTGACACCTTCCATTATTAATGTATGAGACAATATTATTAGATGCAACACTCATGTACAGTGTACTACTCAAACATGATGCACAAGGTAGTTGTCCCTAAGTTGCTAAAGGAATTCACTCTCCTAGTCAGATCTCATTCAATGCTTCCATAATTAAAGTCACCTATTATCATCATCCTCCTATGACACTCATCAGTCCCATTCTAATCATTTCAGAATCACCTCTCTCTCTCTCTCAGCATTTACTAGCCTATGAAAAACTTAAAAAAACATCATCAACAACAACCATGGGCTCAATGCCTGTAGGTGTCCGATGCCATCTTGACATTGCTCTTCTATTGCATTCTATTTTGTGCAAGATAATTCAGTACAGAGTTTCCAGACCATTTGACGATGTAATCACTGCATTCTCTGTTTGGTCGTCCTCTTTTATTCTTTCCTTCAATCATCCCAAACAGCAGGGTTTAAATTTCCTCTGATCGTTCATTCTACATATATGGCCAAATAGACAAAGTTTATCTTTGTTATTTTCTGGATCAGGTTTTCTTTTGATTGTATTCGACTATATATTTCCTCATTGTTCATTTTCTGTATCCAGCTTATTCTCAAGATCTTTCTGTAGCACTTCTTCTTGAATGTTAATATCCTCCCTTCAAAAGCTGAAGATAGAGGTTTCCACAATATGCAGTTTAGTGTGTATCTTTATATCTGGTAAATATTCTTGCTGCCATCTACACTGCCAGGTCATGAATGGCAGTGAGGGGCACTGTCGGGCCACGTTATGACATGGAATCTGAATATTCTCTATATGGACTATGTCTAAGAGTATCACCTCTCACTGCATATTTCCTTGCTCTTTCTCTCTTCATCTTGCATACTAGCACAAAAGTAATTCGAAATAATTGTAGTTACTGTGGTTAAATTAAACAAAAACCTCTCCAAAAAAAAAAAAAAAAAATTTCTTCCACATTCACTCCGGCATATCAACACCAACCTAAATGATGTGCATCCTTACCTGCAGACATTTTTGACTGGGCCTCAAAATCTCTGCCACAATCCATCTTAACTGTCTACACTAAATATGATTAACTGCCATGATGAGGATAATACTTTTTTTTTTTTTTTTTTGTGAAATCTAACATTCCTTGCCACAGGGTATCTAATCTTGAATCCCTAATTTTTGACCTCCTGTGGTTTAAGATTTCCCTGACTCATTATGTCTCATTCAAATGTTGTCTCTGCTGTTCCCCAAACTCAGAAAATCATTGACCACTTCAACTTCTTATTCCATTATTATTATTATTCAGGCCTCCATGGAGTCAAAAGACTCATCGTGGGAGGGCCTTCCTAAGAAACACAAAGTCTATCAAGACTCATAAAGGTGAGGTCCCTCCCCCCAAGAAACACAAAGTCTATCATACCACTCCTTAAATGCATTGACCGTTCTCGCTCTCACCACTCCATTAGGCAATGCAATCCATGGTTCAACCACCCTCCATGCAAAGAAACCACTCCTCACCCTCTTCCTCACAGTTTTTTTCCTTTTGTAACTTCCAGGGATGGCCTCTTGTCATCACTCCTTCCCGCTGTTCAACCAAGCGAAAGAACTCCCCAGTGTCAACCCTGAAACCACCTCTCAACAGTTTAAAAGTCTCAATCATAACACCTCTCCTTCTTCTATCCACCAAACTCTGCAGTCCACATTCCCTCAGCCGATCCTCGTAACTATCCTTATGCAGTCCTGAAACCATCTTTGTCATCCGTCTTTGAATCCTTTCCACAGTTAATTTATCCTCTTCAAATCCTGGAGACCGAATCTGAGAACAATAGTCTAAGTGTGGTCTGACCAGAATTATACAATGGAATGATAACCCTCTTATCTCTGCAGGTCAGTGTCCTTCTCATAATTGCAGCAATCCTCTGTGTTACCTTTACAATATGTCCCCTAAACTTCAGGTTTCTATCAATCATCAACCCCCAGATCTCTCGTCTCCCCTACTTCCTCCAGTATAACTCCTCCCATAGAGTATGCAGCATCCCATCGATGTTTCCCAAACCTCAAGACCTTACATTTTGCTGCATTAAACTGAAACCCCCATTCATTTGCCCATCTAGCTTATTCAAATCCTCTTGCAGGGCTACCACATCTGCACTATTACTAATAATCCTTCCCAGCTTCGCATCATCCGCAAACAACTGAATATCCCCTTGCAATCCACTGGCAATGTCAGTGATATAAAGGTTAAACAATATAGGTCCTAGTACTGAGCCCTGTGGGACCCCAATTGTAATCCTCTGCCTCCTTAAAACTGCTCCACCATACACAACTCTCTGATACCTATCAGACAGCCAATCCTGAATCCAGTTGACCAATCTGACATCCAGACCCATGTGCTGCAACTTAAATATCAGCGTATCATGTGGCATCCTGTCAAATGCCTTTGCTAAGTCTAAGAAAATTGCAGTATATGCCTTTCCCTCATTTAATGTTCTTGTAACTTTATTATAAAAGGCTAGTATATTGCTAAAACAAGAGCACCCTTTCACAAATCCATGTTGACTCTCACAGATAACATTACCCTCATCTGCCCAATGTTGTATACGGTCCCTCACTACTTTCTCCAAGATCTTAACAACTACTGATGACACACAGACTGGCCTATAATTAGACACTTCCAATCTGTTACCACCCTTATGCAATGGCACTATCTTACCTTCTTTCCATTCTCTGGGTACCTTTGCTGAAGCCAAACTTTCATTGAAAAGCCAGGTTAAAGGCACTGTCAGTTCCCTGGCATATTCTCTCAAAACTCGTGGTGAAATACCATCCAGTCCCAAAGCTTTACTGACATCCAGAGTACTCAGTATCTGAAACACACTCTCCTCCTGTACCTCTAAACCTCGAACCAGCCCTATCCCTCTAGCATTAAATTCCGTGAAGCTCAATTTCATACCATCCAAATATCCTAACAGTGATGTCATCTTCCTTGCCAACTTTAATGTCCACAATTCCAAATAACTTTGAACAACATGAAAAGCACAGATGCAAGCAGAAGACATAATGATGCCAATAACACTTATGTAAAGGTAATATTTCTTTAATACGTACAGAATTTCTGGCTAAGTCTCAGCAATTATCAATGCAGAAATAAAGATAAATTAGAATAACACTTGAAAACTTGAAACTTCAACTATATTGTCAAATGCACTTTTGGTTTCAAGTGTTATTCTAATTTCTCATTTCATTTGTATGCATTGAAAATGGCTATGAGACTTAACTGAAAATTCTGTACGTATTAAATAAATACTATCCCTTATAGAAGTGTAATTATTTTATATTATTATTATCTATATGGTTTCATTTTTCAAATTCCACTGACCAAGCTGGAAGAGAAGTATTCACTGTAAGTAATAATTTGTGGCAGCTTGAGCATTATCCAAAGCAATGGAGAAAATCAACTTCTTTGATATCTCGAGAGCTGTCAAGTAAACAATGACTACATCAGCATAGATTTCACCATTTAATATTTTAAATTTTAAATTAAATTAAATTTTAAATTGCCATATTTACTCGAATATAACGCACTTTCTTTTCCCAAAATTAAAGTTAAAAAATCGTGGTACAAGATATATGTGGAGATTTTTGGAAACTAAAGTTTCAGGAAAAAACTGAAAATGGGAATGACTTACCAAGAATCTCTTATTTGCTATCGCTACTTCTGGCCTCAAGAGCAGTTTCCTTGCATTCCTTGCATCGTCATCTACCCAAATAGTGTCATCTTCTTTATCATTATTTCAAGCAAAATTTACCAGTAATTTACAAGACTTGGGATACGTAATGAACAACAATTCTTCACAAATGACTAATGAGAAGTGAAAGCAGAGCACAAAATACAGCAATGGTAGGCCAGTAGAGATAGAGCAGCATGAAGACATGCATATGATGGTGCAGTACTAACAAAAGCTCACTCGACCCAAAAACAAAGGCAAACTGACAATTTTTGAATGGAAATGCTAATTCTCTTCAACCGAATTCCATAATATCTGAAACTGCCATAACATTCACTATATATTTCTTAGTTTCAACACATTTAGGAATTTTAACACATTTGGTTGAATTTTAACACATTTGGTTGAATTTTATTGCTGCTTGTTTGCATTCGAGATGAAAGGCAGGCAGGCAGACTCACACATATCTAGCTAATAACAATTGTTTTTAGTTAGGTACTGTGTTTGCCAGTGCAACATATGGTTTTGCCTGAGTCTATACAGTATGGTTACTGTGGGAGGGGACATGTAATTCATTAGTTAGTGTCAGTTCTATCACAGTTGCTAATTGCACTATTTGTTGAGAAATATATTACAAAGACTGCACACATCTCTGTACTTTATTCAGTGATAAAATAAAACCACTCGTTTTTCTTGATCTGCAGCATAGTGGCTGTTGGGAGGGTGTATTGTTTACCACGGGAAGCAAGTTATAGCCCCGGTGAAAGTGTTTGAACTTTTTTTTTTCATGTGCAAGGTATATGCGAAATTTTTAAATTATTTTTTCGTAAAGTAAAATCAGGGGTGCGAGTTATATGCGAGGGCGAGTTATATTCGAGTAAATACGGTAAATTTTAAATTAAATTAAATGTACTTATTTTGTATCATTATTATCTATTATCATAGTTTATTCACAATGTGAAAATGGAAAAGAGATTGACTGAAATAAAAAGCCAACAGGCTTCACTTCGGCGATGCAAAAATTATTCAAATTATGTGGATATTGAATCCCACATTATTTCTTAGCCGAATATAGAAACTATATAAATATAAAGTTTCAGCAAGTCCAAGCATAAGCCAATACCAAGCAGTACATGCTGGGGCAACTCGTAGTAAAGGTGGATTAAGCTCCGATCACTGTCCTTAGTATTTTCCCATAATGTAAAACACATCTCCTGGGAGATGTATGCTGTTATACATTATGGAAGGAGGTCACTACCCAGACCGGTTTTGACTTTTATTGAGGTCTCATCAGTGAGTAGGTAGATCCAGATGTAAATACTGAGGTTGCAGTGATATGGAGGTTATTTCTTTACTACACGAGTCGCCGAAAGAGGTGCACCAATTTCTGCTCAGAACATGAACTGGTTATTACTAACACCATGTTCCAACATAAAAATATGCACAAATTCACATAACTTTAAAGAGATTTACATTAAAAATTGAGGATAGCAAATTATGATCTTCCAAGTCTCTCTATCTTGAGCTAATTGATAGATGTCAGATGGAGTTTTACAGTTCGGTCTATTGATGGTTTCACAAATGGTCTTCCATCTTCTGGTTTGTACAGGATGAGGGATTCCAAAAAGGGTAAGACTTCAGGATGTCTGAGTTGATGTCCAAGCCATCTGAGTTGTAGTTTTTTGTTTTGTTTTTTTACTATAATGACAAGTGATTCTTGCTTAGCCAGATTTACCACAGTAGAAATAGTAAACAGTCCATCCAAGTCTATCCAAGGATCAGTCAGAGACGTAGTTTTAAAGGAGTTAATTAGATCTGTAGTTTTTTTGGTGCTGATTCTCCAGGTTTGAGGGGAAAAAAAAAAAATGGATCTACTAGCAGCATAGTATAGTCTTAATTTTGTCTTTAATGATATTAATGATGATTTCCAGATGGACAGGAGTTTGTTATGGAAGACTAGAGCCAGCTATTTACATTTTCTAATATCATTTTCTGTATTGCTGATGTGTACGATCCAAGATATTGAAAGTCCTTTACTCTTTCTAAGAGTTTATTGTTGATATGAATTATAAAATTTTTCTAATCTATTGAGAATACTTTGAACTTTTGGATGGACTAGTTAAGCATGTTCTGAAGGAGCATATGTGGATCACTATCGGTTTTGGGCTGGTATTTACGGTTATAAGATGAATTCTTTCATACACTTCTTCAATCAATGTTACTTTTTCTGCTAGTTCTTGCTAGTTCTAGTATTATTCCAACCCCTCCAGTTTCATCTTTGTTTGCTGAGTTATAAATAAATCTCCATTTTTTTTGTCAGCTGATGAAATTTCATTTACTTTATGATTGTCAGTTCTCCATCTATGTTCTTGTATACATATAACCTCTATGTTGACTTTTTCTGCTCCTCTAAGTAGCTCAAAAAAATTTTCCAGTTTTCTTGAGTGACCAACGTTATATGTTGAGAAGATGAGATTAGATTTCTAGAATTTAATTTGATCACTTTTCTTATACCTATATTCAAACAAGAACTTCCTGGAAGGCTCTGATCCTTGGTATTCATAGTAACTGTATCAGCAGTTGAGGCACAAGTCTGTGTGGAAGTAACTGATATTGTCTTGTTTCCTTTCATAATCATTTAATATCCACATACTGGGTGATTGTCCTAATATGTTTTATCAGTCACGTTAGCCTGCTGGGAATTTACCCAGTGTTTCCCGATGGGCACCGCAAGGAGGTGTGACTTGGATTTTTACCCCCTATATGGTTTCATTTTTCAAATTCCACTGACCAAGCCGAAAGAGGAGTATTTGCTGTGAGTAATGATTTAAAACAGTCATTCATCTCCCAATAATACGCCATTGAGATGAGTGCTCCTCTTGGTAATTCAGATCACAATCTCATCCAAGTTTCAATTCTTAGGGAACATCCTCCTCCTCTCTGCCATTCACAAACTCATTAGTTCATTACAACAATGGCAAGTGGGAAGACCTCAGTGGCTTACTCTTCCTTTCCATGGTCAGACTACTGTTTCTTCAGATCCAAATAACTGTTGCCATCTTGTTACAAAAAAACTATCCATGTAGAAATGGAAGATTTCTTTCTTCATGCTATTCAAAATTCCCACTTTATATCTAGGTCAGCCACAGTTTTCTGAAAAGTGTGTCAGGGTTGTAAAAAAGAAAAAAACATCTCACCAGCAGAGACTTGAGACAAAAATCACAGCTTCATTCCAGCCAACAATGAAGATACTTACCAATAGGGCAAAATGTAAAAAAAAACTCACCATTTATGCAAATGCCGATCGTGTCTTCTGATCTCTCACGAAATCCAGTGGGTGCCAGTGGTGCACCCAGGGAGGGGGCCAAGCCCCCCCCCAAAAAAAGAAAAAACACTAGAAAATTTTCCAAAAATCTTTTCCTAATTAAAATTCTTTTTTTTTATTTATGTTGTGCCTTCTATTTCTATACTAATGAATTAGCAGCCACATAATGCGGGAATACCGTATAGCTCTTGGGAATCACATCCACTATGAACGCAAGGCGAACTAAGTAGTGCTCTTGAGGACCGAGCGCTACTTCATTTGCCCGAGCCAGGAGATCACGGGTATCATGTATTGGCGATCACTGCAGATGCTCAGTCAGAGGCCATATGCAATGTAGTGTGCATTCTCAAATTGTCTACTCAACTCAGCCTGCTCGAGATTAAATATCTTGAGTGCTGGGCCCCCTCCAAGATTAAATCCTGAGTGCGCTACTGGTGGGTGCAACTTATGTCCATTTGTAGTTCCACCTCTCTCATCCAAACAGTAGCACTGTACCATCATCTAAAGATAAGGCTGGCTGACAGATACCATTTTTCTCAGCCAACTCATACATAGATGAATGCAAATTACCTCCTTCACCACCTGGAACATTGCATTCCATGCTTCCTGTAGCCTTCCCTCAGAAATACAAAGAATCTTGAACAACTTAGATACTAAAATGGCTTCGTCCTGATGGAATCCATCGGTTGTGTTCAAGAAATGTACTCCATTAGACTCAACTGGAATACACCCTATGACATGGAAGCAAGCCCACACAATGAATTCCAAAAAATATGGTAAATGTACCATTCAACTACTGACTTACTGCTCTCACCTGTGCATTATTCAAAGTAATGGAGAAAATTGACTTCTTTGATATCTCGAGAAATGGCAAGTAAACAATGACATCAGTATGGATTTTATCAGTATAGATCTCTTGATGTATATCAGCCACATCTGGACATGTGCAATGGAGAAGTTTAGAGAAACCTCTGCTGTTGCACTTGACATCTCAAAGGCATTTAACAGGATCTGACATTGAGGGCTTCTCAGCAAACTGCCATCTTATATAGTCTGCCTTCCTCCCATTGTAACTGGATTGCTGGTTTTCTCCCTGTTCATTCATTACATGTAATGGTGGAGGGTGTGCTCTCTTTAGATTTTCCTGTTAATGCAAGTGTTCTTTAGAGCTCTGTTATTTCAACTACCCACTTTCTTACATATATAAAACGACCTGCAGTCACTGATCTCAAATACTTATTTACAGTTCTGATGATGCCATTCTTCACTCATTCCACTTATACGATTAACCCTGAAGTCCTCAAACATCTCAAGTTTCAAGATCATCAATGATAAGTACTCTAAATAGTAATCTTCACACAATCCTGTAATGGGTTAACAACCTAATAATCTTCAATGTTTCCAAAAAAGAGTTTTACCTATTTTCAAGCAAAAAAAAAAACTTTGTTCTTCATTTACTTTTGATAATGTTCTAGTTGACATTTAAGACCTGATTGCACTTCTTGGACTGACTCTTTATCTCTCCTGGCATAATTACATCACTTCTATAACATCTTCAGCTTCAAGAAACCTTGATATACTCTTTCTGCTCAAAATATTGCTTCTCTCCTGCCCAGCTGCTTACTCCGTACAATGTCTATTTCATAGACATTGAATCTTCTACAGATATTTCCATGGTCATTGTTCAGCAGAACTAGCATCTATTATGCCCCCTCACCTCCCCAACAACACACATTTCTGCAAAACCTCCAGCAATGCGAGCAGCAGCCACCCAACATCATTCAGCAGCTAAACTGTAGGCTCATGAAACCTGTTACTCCCAAGTGTCTTTTATTCTACCTACCTTAGTACTGTGGAATGGCCTTCACTATGAAGTATTTCCCAAGAACTACAACCTCCAGTTCTTCAAGAATATCAACAGATTACTTTACTCGACTCAAAGACAGCATTTATGAACACACACCTTGTGACTTCTCATGTGTCTGAGTGATTATACAGCAATCCCTATATTAGTGCGCTTAATGCGTTCTTTAAACCAGGTGCATTAATCGAAAATGCACTAATCGAATATAATAACCTATGGAAAAAAGTATAATTCATTACTCAGATTTCTTTTTTGACATTTAATTTTTTTTATAACAGAATTAGAGTATGTCTCAGGGTCTAGTTAAAGGAAAACGATGAAGCTGAAAGACAATAAAACATATTCAGAATTATAAATTTATTATTCAACTTCTTAACAAAGAATTGAACTAACGTAGTTTGGTGGGCATTTTGTTTCTTTTTATTCAAGCAACCGACGGTATGGCCCAATTGCCTCTTTCTACTCTTCTGCAAATTTTACTGCTTCTCTCTTCATCAGGATCAGCCTCTAATCATTGCTGCTTAAAAACTTTGATTGTACGAAAAATATTTTCAAATTGTTTCTGTGAAATCTCTTTTGGCTGACTATCAGTGGTTCAATTTTCTTCATATTCTTCGGGATCTTCTCGCTGTGCATCTAAATTTAGCAGGTTGGAATCACTCAATTCTTCAGATGAGATTTAATCAACTCTTGGACGTTATCATTGAAGGGGAGAAAGAAATGAAGGACGTACGAATTGGTTGCCAACACGCGAAATCACGTGCTTTATAGACAAAATTTCCCAACTGTTATACAAGCAAAATAGTTACCCCTTTAAAAACTACAATCATCATAAAAGAGAAGTTAATTTTCCAATGTGTAATAATAAACAACTCATCCCAGAAGATGGATTGATTACCCTATTATTGGAATGGATTCTCCTTTTTGTGACATGCGCAGAAGTGTTGAAGGGTCTCGAATCTGTGGGTGTACTATAGCAGAACGACATAAATTTTGGCAGTAAAAATTTGGAACATAGTGTACATGGAAATAGTGTAGTATGCCATTAAAAATAACTTTGTAAAATTACTAATTATATAAAGAGCCAAAGGCTTCAATTCGACGACATGAACTCATTTAAGTTAAGGGATATTACATCCCATATTGTTTCTTAGCTGAATAAGAAACTCAAAGAGTTTCATGCCGAATATAGAAACTGTATAAAGTTTGGCGATTCCAAGCGTAAGCAAATACCTGGATAGCAGCAACTGACCCACTTGGTAGTGCAAACAGAGGCAACTCATATAAAGGGTGGAGCAAGCTCTGATCACAATTCTTGGTATTTACCCATAATGTGAACTTAGCTCATAAGAGCAGCATTACTGTTCTACATTATGAGAGAGGGTCACTACCCAGACCGATTTCAACCTTTATTGAGGTCTAATCAGTGAGTAGGTAGACCTAGTTAATACCAAGTTTGTAGTGAACAGAACTTACATCCCTTCTATGAGAATTGCCAAGAAAAATTACTAATTATATGAAGAGCCAAAGGCTTCAATTCGGCGACATGAACTTATTTAAGTTAAGGGATATTGCATCCCATATTGTTTCTTAGCCGAATAAGAAACACAAAGAGTTTTATGCCGAATATAAAAACTATATAAAGTTCGGCAAATGCAAGCATAAGCAAATACCTGGATAGCAGAAACTGACCCATTTGGTAGTGCAAACTGAGGCAACTCATAGAATAGGTGGAGCAAGTTCCAATCACACAATTGGTATTTACCCATAATGTGAACTTAGCTCCTAGGAGCTGTATTACTGTTCTACATTATGAGAGAAGGTCACTATCCAGACCGGTTTCAACCTTTATTGAGGTCTCATCAGTGAGTAGGTAGACCGAGTTAATACCAAGTTTGTAGCAAACAGAACTTGCATCCCTTCTATGAGAATTGCCAAGAAGGTGTCCTAATAAATTACTAATTATATGAAGAGCCAAAGGCTTCAATTCGGTGATATGAACTAATTTAAGTTAAGGGATATTGCATCCCATATTGTTTCTTAGCTGAATAAGAACCTCAAAGTGTTTCATGCCGAATATAAAAACTATATAAAGTTCGGCGATTCGAAGCGTAAGCAAATACCTGGATAGCAGCAACTGACCCATTTGGTAGTGCAAACTGAGGCAACTCATAGAAAGATGTTGTTTGACACTTGGAATCGCCGAACTTTATATAGTTTCTATATTCGGCATGAAACTCTTTGGAGTTCTTATTCGACTAAGGAACAATATGGGATGCAATATCTCTTAAATAAACTTTGTAAAATGTTTTAAATCAGTAACTAAATTATTTCATTCTGGTGAGTGATTTTCTAAAATAGTTAGAAATAAAAATGTATAGATAGAAAATTTTTAAAATCTGTAACATTTATTTTTAAGATGTATATAGGTGCACTAATTGAATATAGGTATCTAAAAAAAATGACGCACTAATCGAAAATGCACTAATCGGGGGCGCATTAATCGAACGATTATTGTGTGTGTATAACCTCAGAGTTTTCACTGGTTACCAAGCACATCTCCCTAGGTGGCAGATAGAGAAACTGACTACCATCTGATGGATATCAGGTCATCTCCAAATATACTGAATAAAGAGCCATGGACCAGAAGTTTTTGGACTGGCAATGCCATGTGAAAATATTGCCATTCACTAATCTGAGGTGGGCCAGCATGGTGAATTATGACCCAATTTTCCAATATGAATCAAGCAGGAATTAAATTGTCCTCATTCCCCAAGGCCAGATTGTTACCTACAGCAGCAGGCAGTTAAACATGAAGGCAGAGAGAGATAAGAATCCACAGATAACCAGTTCACGCTGGCATTGGGAACTAGACCTTGGAACTTTACACTGTAGAACTCTGAGAAGTGAAGCAGCACAGCTAACCAAACCAAACCAACTGAAGAGCTAAAGTGACTAAAATGGGACATTCCTGAATTATGTGAAGTTACACGTAATTGTGAAGAAATTCTTGAATTAAAAAACTGAGAAATATTGTATAAAGGAAAGAATCAGTACCAAATGATTACCAAAAAATTGAAGAACATAATAGAATTTGACAGTATATCTGATCAAAAAGCTTGTATTGTTGTCCAAATCTCAAATAGATACACTGTCAAGAGCATACAAGTCTATGCACCCGACAACAAGCAATGGTGATAAAGAAATTAAAGGACTTCTGCCATGATGTATCCCAACACAACAAATGAAAACATCATTTCAAAATTGTAATGAGAAACTTAAATGCCAAAATTGATATAAAAATAGCATATGAAAGCTCAATGGGAAATTTTGGATATAGCATGAGAGATGCAAGAGGAGCAAGGCTAACAGAATTTGCAGAAAAAGAAAACCTATCATCATCATAATCAAATTCCTGCCATGTACCCTCAAGGGGTGTACAGGATATGATAGTACTACATGAAAAATTTACATCATTACTAACTTCCTATCTACAATTTTCCTCCAGATCAGTCTGTTACTTGTCAAGACTCCAACATTATCAGATCTTATATTTCTGTCGTCTAAGGCACTTTGTACCATATCAATCCACCTATATCTTGGTCTTCCTCTGGGTCGTTTTCCTGCCAACCTGGCAAAGAACACTTGTTTTGCCAATCTTTCCTCACCCATTCTGTTAAAATGACCATACTACCTGAGATTAGCTCTGCTAACAGATTCCTGGATGCTGACAATGTCAAGTTCTTTCCTAATATCCTCGTTTTTAATATGATATTGCCATTGATGCCATCTGTTCACGCCTCTAATCTTTCTCAGGATTCTCATATCTGTGGCCTGTAGTCTTTGGTCAAGTGTTTTACTTCTAAGCCAGCTGTCAGATCCATACGTTAAAACTGGTTTGAACAGTGTCTTGTATACAGCTAATTTAGTGTTCTGACTAATTTCTCTCTTATTCCATATGAATTTATTCAATTGCCTTCCTACTATACTAGCTTTACTGATTCTGTTGTCTATTTCCATATTTAAAGACCATATCTATTATAGCAGTTATTCAACTGAGTCAGGGAATCTTTCAGACTTGTATTGGATTTATTTAGAAGTATAACATCATCTGCATAAAAAGAGCTGAGATTAAAATCTCCAATTTTTATATCAGGTTTAATACCACTTTCCTTCATAATGTGATCCATATAAGTAATAAATAACAAAGGGAATAATGTACACCCTTGTCTGACACCAGATTTAACATTAAACCATCTTCCTGTGTGTCCTTAAATTTTAATTGCTGACTTACAACTCAAATGAAGACTAAGTATTGCTTGATATAATGCTCCATTGACAACACCATATAACTGTAGCGTATCGAATAGCTTCTCTCTTGGCACCTTGTCATATGCCTTTTCCAGATCTACAAAACTCAAATAGAGATCTTTGTTATATTCCCATGATTTCTCCACTATTTGTCGTAAAGTGAAGATCTGATCCTGACAGCCTCTATTTGGCCTCAATCCAGCTTGTTCTTCACCAAGCTTTTCTTCCACATTTCTTCCCAAGTATACTTGCATAGATCTTACCAGGAACACTCAGTAGGGAAATACCTCTGTAATTCTCACATTCAGTTTTATTAGCCTTTTTATATAAGGGTACTATGAGAGCTCTACTCCAATCATCGGGAATTTGTCCCTCTGTCCAGGCCTTCTGAACTATGCAGTGCAGTCACTGCAAGACTTTTATACCACCATACTTCAGCATTTCTGGTCGAATATCATCTACTCCTGCTGCCTTTCCACATTTCAAGCCTTTCATGGTTTTTTCTACTTCAAGTATGGATATGTATTCCTGACTGTATGCCTGTTGAGTGTTTTTTACAACTGTGCTATCACTGCTTGTTTCATTTAGCAATTTCTCGAAGTAATTACTCCTTACTTCAATGATATCTTTTTCTCCCATTTTCATGTCACCTTTATCATCTCTAACTCCTTTTACAGTACTCTTTCCTCCATTTCTAAGCTTCTTCAACAACCTCCATAATATTTTGTCACCTTCTTGATATTTATTTTCTATGTTCTCTTCAAAATCCTCCAATGGCTTTTGTTTAGCTAGTTTTACACAGTGTTTAGCTTTCTTACATTTCTCTCTGTATTCTCTAAGAGCACAAGCTGACTAATTTCCCAGGAACTTTTGATATGCTTGCTTCTTTTCCTTCACTGCCTCTCTAACTTCCTGTGTCCACAATGGAGTTCAAATTTTTCTATCCTTGCAGACAACCTCACCACATACCAGATTTTTTTTCATTCCACATTTCAAGCCTTTGATGGTTTTTTCTACTTCAAGTATGGATATGTATTCCTGACTGTATGCCTGTTGAGTGTTTTTTACAACTGTGCTATCACTGCTTGTTTCATTTAGCAATTTCTCGAAATAATTACTCCTTACTTCAATGATATCTTTTTCTCCCATTTTCATGTCACCTTTATCATCTCTAACTCCTTTTACAGTACTATTTCCTCCATTTCTAAGCTTCTTCAACAACCTCCATAATATTTTGCCACCTTCTTGATATTTATTTTCTATGTTCTCTTCAAAATCCTCCAATGGCTTTTGTTTAGCTAGTTTTACACAGTGTTTAGCTTTCTTACATTTCTCTCTGTATTCTCTAAGAGCACAAGCTGACTAATTTCCCAGGAACTTTTGATATGCTTGCTTCTTTTCCTTCACTGCCTCTCTAACTTCCTGTGTCCACAATGAAGTTCTAATTTTTCTATCCTTGCAGACAACCTCACCACATACCTCTCTGTCTGAATCAATCAAGGTTTTCTTCAAGGCTTGCCACTGAATCTCTAAAGTTTGGTTCCTGTTCTCAAACTCTTTCATTTTTTCTTCAATAATCTTTGTGTATTTTAGTCTACAGTTCACATCTGAGAGCTGCTCAACTTTTATCCGCTTTAAAACTTTCTTGCATGTTATTCTTTTCAATATGAAATTCAATTTTATCCTGCTCAAGACTAAATAGCGATCACTTCCAATTTCAAATCCTCTGTACACTCTGGTATCCTGCACAAGGGAGAAAACATCACTATCAAAAATAACAAAGTCAATGAGACTTTTCTTGTTCCTTGCTTTTTCTTCTCTCCATGTGAATTTGTGCACATTTTTATGTTGGAACATGGTGTTAGTAATAACCAGTCCATGTCCTGAGCAGAAATGCAACAAATATTTCCCATTATTATTGCTTTGCTCTTTTCTCCAAATTTTCCCAATATATTTTTGTATGTCTGACAATCATTTCCTACTCTGCTATTTAGATCCCCAACAAGGAGCAACTTTTCCTTTTTCATTGTGTCAGATGCTTTCTCTAAATCCTCGAAAAATTCCTGCACTTCTACTTTAGTAGAACCCTCTGTGGGACCATAGGCACAAATAAGTCTCATTGTCCAATTTCCCATTCTGATATTTGCCCATATCACTCTGCTTGAGACAGCCTGCCATTCAAGAAGATTAGCCTCGTATTTAGTGTTGAATACAACGGCTACTCCTCCTTCTCCTTGATTGTCACTGCCTGAATATAACATTTTGTATTTATTGCTCAGAAAAATCTCACCAGTTTTTGACTTTTTGTTTCCTTCACCCCTGTTATGTCGATCTGGTATTTATCTAATTCCTCAGCTAGCTCCATTTCTTTGCCATTCAGGCTTCTTATGTTGATAGTACCGATCTTTAACTCTGGTGATGTTGAGTTGGGGTGTTTTTTCAGATTTGTTCCAGTAGCTGACTATTTGCTCTTCACCCTGGTTCCCTGGTGAAAACAATGGGGGCCTTGTTTAACCGGGCAATGCCCCAGGCAGTATGAAATTTTGTCATGTTGTACCATCATTTTGTAATTTGGTTTAAGCCAAGAAGAATTACAATTTGGTCAGCTAAATCCTAAATTGCCAGCCCATCCTTATTCGTTCAGTATCCAGGTAGATACCGAACACGATGCAGCACGAGAAGGTGAGGATTGGACATTAGGTCAGAAGCCCTGGTCGGTTCTCCACATTCCTTTAAAGGCTATGTGGAGGTCTCCTCTCAGTTATACAGCTTTGACCCTTAAGTACCCCTATACATATAGAAAACCTATACATCATGAATCTTTTCCCAAAAAAATAAATAAAATAATTCATTAAAAAAAAAAAAAAAAAGACAACAGAACCATACTGAAGGATGTTTTTCTTGTTGCTGATGATGATAAAGTCAGTCACCAACACTTAAACATTGGAAGTGACCATTGTATGGTATGTAGAAAGATTTAAATAAATTGCCAAAAAAGAAAATTCTGAAGATCAAAGCAACAGACAGGTGTACACAAACTCAATATCAAAAAAGATATATTCCAACATGAACAACAGATTTAAAAATCTTATTATAGATGACAATGGTGATCCATCAGAAAATGACACTATTACCCAAAACTTTCTGCAATGCTCACTTCAAATAGCTGGTACTGGAGAACAGAAACAAGACAGCTTATAAGGAAACAAAGAGACAATGAAACAAACAGATAACCCTCAAAATAAAATGTAATACAATGAATTGTGCAAAAAAAATAATAATAAAATAAAATAATAATGATAAATGTATCACAGAAGAAATAAGAAAATTTTATTGTAAATTCATACAGCAAACAATCAAAGACAACAGATGCTTGCATTCAAATTATGAGATGAGACCATAAACAGAGACAGATATGCTATAGCAAAAAGAACTAAAGAAATTTACTCAATATTATATAAGGATGAAAAATCAAAGGAAGAAGACAACTACAAAATATGTGGCGTGGATTCTAGCAAAGGAAGTTATGTGGAGCATCCAAAGCTTGCAACATTTCCATATTGCAATAATCTACAAAATCCTGGCAAAACTATTTACCCTATGTCTGAACCAAAATGATGTACCAAGAATATGGAAAAAGACTACCCTTATTCCAATACACAAGAAAGGTGAAGTAGAAGACATGACAAACTACAAACTATCAGAAGTTTACAGTGTTTACAAATGTTTTGGCTCATAGGCTTTGTGTGACTGTATATCTAGCATAACCAAAAGAACAAGCAGGCTTTAGAGACTTTAGTACGATAGACCATATTCAACTTGTACGACAGATTAATCAAATGGTCTAATGAATATTAACTACCATTATGTTTTGGTTTTACTGATTATTGAAAACCTTTAATTCAGTAAAAACTTTTGCAATACAAGTATTATGAAACCAGAAAGTGGAGGATTTTTATATCAGCAGCATCAAATCAGTATACACCTACGCAACAGCAGCAATTCATTTCAATGGAAACATTTCTACTGTGGAAATACTGAGAGGTATAAGGTGACAATATCTCCAAAACTATTCACATCATGCATAAAAGAAATAATCAAACTTCTTGATTGGGAGAAAGAAGGCACAAGAGTTGCAAAGACAATACAGAATTTGTAGAATTGTAAGACTTAATTAGAAATCAGAAATGACATCAGTGATAAGGATCAAAACAAAACAAAAAAACTCATGAAAATATGCAGTCCATTTTATAGGGATTTATAGGAAAAGCACAAGCCTACTAAATGTAAATGAGACAGATAATGCACCAGCAATTATAACAGAATACAGCAATTCCTCAAATGAGAAGAAAATAAAAGTTCAGCAGAAGATGATTAGCAAAACATAAAATCATGAAGGTAATAAATAGTAATACTGGATATATTCAACAATATTTCACTACACAAAATTCCACAGTAATGGAAAATGAATGATTATCTTATTATATAAAAAGGGAAAAAAAATGTTTTTTGTCCAAGCAGACTTCTGAGCAAGCTTCTCTAGAATAGATCCATATCCACAGAGAAGGAACACAAAAAGTAATATCAACTTTGTGCCTACTTAGTGTTTGAAGGTTAAGACTGATTCTTTATATCAATCAGAATAAACAAAGGTCATCCCATGAAAAATATTAGATTATAAGAAACTATATATCAAGAGAGAAGCTATTCAATAAGCTACAGTTATATGGTGTCAATGGGGCATTATATCAAGCAATACTTAGTCTGTATTTGAGTTGTAAGTCGGCAGTTAGAATTGAAGGATGTACAGGAAGATGGTTAAATGTTAAATTTGGTGTGAGACAAGGATGTACATTATCCCCTCTGTTATTCATTATCTATATGGATCACATTATGAAGGAAAGTGGTATTAAACATGATATCAGAAATGGAGATGTTAATGTCAGCTCTTTGCTTTATGCGGACAATGTTATACTTCTAAACTTCTAAATTATACTTCTTGAGTGAGATCGCGTTGTTGAATGGTGCGATAAAAAGGGCAAAACAGCAGCTAGAGTGCATGAACAAAAGTCGACTGAATGAACCAACCAATAATAAAAGGTATGACAGGAAAAATAGGCGTATGAATGTGAACATGAACAAAATGAAGGATAGAGTGCTGTATGGAGACTCGTTAGTACGAGGTGTGTTAGTAGAGGATTTGACAAAATCGTACCAACCTGGTGCGACCATAAAGGATGTAACTGAGTCTATTAGAGAGCAAAAGGAAAAGGTGAAAGAAATGATTGTTGTGGCAGGTACGAATGATTTGAAAGGAGATAAAATGGAAATGATAGAAGACCTGAATGAATTGTTTGAGGTAGCAAAAGAAAAGAGTGAGAGAGTTAGAATGATTAGTCTTTTGCCACGGTATGACAGTGAAATGTTTAAAAGGAGGGCCATAATTGCGAATCACTTTATGCGTGGGTTATGTATGACGAGTGGTGTGGAATTTGTGGACGTGTGGAGTGAGTTTGATGGGCGAAAGGATCAATATAAGATGGATGGCTTGCATTTGAATGGTTATGGTGTAAGAAGACTTGAGAAAGTGTTGCTGAAAGTAGTGGATGTGCAAATTCAGGGAAACTAGATTTGTTAAGGGGGGGGGAGTAGATATACAGTCCTTAGGGAGGCAGTTGAATGTAAGAATGAATATAATATGCTAGAGCAAATAAGGACAACAAACCAGAGTGGGATAGTTAATATAAGGCATCAAGGTAGGGTTGGGGCTAATGGGGGTCTTAAATTCATGTACACTAATACTAGGATTATTAGGAACAAGAAGGAAGAGTTTTTGGCCATGGTTGGCACTTCCAGATCACACGTTATTGATATTAGTGAAACATGGCTGACTGTAGATGATATAGCTAGTGGGATTGAATGTGATGGGTATAGTGTGTTCAGGAATGACAGAGAGAATAAAATGGGGGGAGGAGTATTGTTGATGATAGCTGATGAGCTACAGCCAAGGAGAATAGAAGTTGAATTGCAGGATAGAGAAAAGAGCACATTTGAGGCCATTTGGTGTGAGATTGTGGCTAGCAGAACTAAATATACAATTGGGTGCTGCTATAGACCAGGTGATGGAAAAGATGGTGGTGACAGTATGCACAAGCAAATAGAAGAAATGAGTGGAAGGAGGGTGATTATTATGGGAGATTTCAACTATGGTCGCATTGATTGGAGTGAGGAGAGGACACACGGGAGGAAGGAATTGGATTTTATGCGGTTATTAAGGGATAACTATCTGCGACAGCATGTAATGGAAAATACTAGGGCTCAGAGAGTGCTTGACCTAGTAATTACATCTGAGAATTTGGCTGTAACAAATATGACCACATTGCCACCAATCGGTGAGAGTGATCATAGGGTCTTGACTTGGGAGGTGGCTAAAGGTGTAGAATTTTCAATTAAGACAGGGTACATGTGGAATTATCGGGCTGGAAAGTATGACAAGCTTAGGAGTTTGATTGGCTCAGTGCCATGGCATGTACAACTGCAAGGACTAGAAGTTGATAGTGCATGGGAGGTAGTTAAGAAGTGCTTGCATGAAGCAATGGCTGACTGTATACCTAGAGTCCGAATAATAAATCAAGTAGGGGTTAAATGGATGAATAACACCATTAAGCTTGAGCTGCAAAAAAAGAAACAACTATGGAGGGAATTTAAGGAGAAAGGTGACCGGCAGGCACATGAACGGTATAAAGCGCAGGCCAGAAGGGTGACGAGTGTGGTAAGAAAAGCAAAAAAGGATTACGAAAGAACATTGGCCATGCAGGCTAAAGAGAATCCTAAACAGTTTTTTAGATATGTAGCAAGTAAAAGGAAAAATATACATGGCAGAATGATTTTAAAGAATGCCGATGGTAGGGAGGTAACTGAATCAGTTGAGATAGCTGAGTTACTGAGTGAGCACTTTGCAAGAATATATCATCCAGGTGGTGACATTGCAGAAACGAATAAACCAGTAGATTAAACGGGAATTGTGGTGAATGAAGTGGAGGTGAGTAGTCTATTGCATAACCTCAATGTCAATACATCTGTGGGATTGGATGGTATACCAGCTCGTGCAGTACGAGAAGCACCTAAAGAATTGTCAGTACCCTTGACCATTTTGTTTAATTTGAGTCTCGAGTCTGGGTTAGTCCCAAGCGGGTGGAAGGAGGGGAAAATAGTTCCACTGCATAAAGGTGGTTCCAAGACTGCTGTTGTAAATTACCGACCGATTAGCATATCAGAAATCATTGTCAAGGTCTTAGAGAAATTAGTCAAGAAAAGAATACAGGATTGGATAGATGAAAATGCGATATTGTATGGGGGACAACATGGTTTTGTGAAGGGTAGATCATGCCTCAGTAACTTGCTCACGTTTTATAACACAGTGACGGCTGAACTGGATAGGGGTAATGGGTTTACAGTGATACTACTGGACCTTGCCAAGGCCTTTGACAGGATACCACATGGAACCCTAATCAGTAAACTGGAGCAGATGGGGATAGATATAGGGTTGGTAAGATGGATAGGAGGGTGGTTGAAGGAGAGATACCAGAGAGTGGTTTATTCAGGAGTGGAGTCAAAAAGACGGCTTGTGACTAGTGGAGTGCCGCAAGGCTCTGTTCTTGGACCACTGCTTTTCAATTTGTTCATCAATGATATTGGAAAGGATTTGAGAGGAAGTGTTCACTTGTTTGCTGATGATGCAAAGTTGGGTAGAGCAATTGTGAGTGCACAGGATGTCAAAATTTTACAGGATGATTTGGATAGTTTGGAGGACTGGGCTAGGAAAAATGGATGTCAGTTTAATGTGCCAAAGTGTAAGGTTATGCACTTTGGGGTGAAAAGAATAGCAGCAGTATATCGCATTGGTGGAACAGTACTCCAGGAGATTGATGAGGCCAGGGATTTGGGAGTGCTGGTGGATAGGGAGTTGAAGTTTAGGGTGCACATTGCAAAAGTGACTAAAACAGCTCACCAAGTCACTTGGCTTATGAAAAATACTTTAACATGCAGAGACAAACAAGTTGTTGTTCCTCTGTATCGAGCCTTGATAAGACCCCATCTGGACTTCTGTGCCCAGTTATGGGCACCAGGGTTTCTTCGTGATGGGGGGAAGTGGAGAGGGTCCAGAGACGAGTGACCAAGATGATGGCAGGTCTGTGGAATGAACCTTATGAGAATGGGTTGAGGATTTGTGGGTTGCAGAAATTGGACGATAAGCGAAGGAGGGGTGATATGATTGAGACATTCAAATTACTGAAGGGTTTTTATAAGATTGATCCAGAAGATATTTTTGAAAATATGACTGGTGGTGGGAGGACTAGGGGCCATGCATGGAAGCTGGGCAATGAAAATAGGTAGAATTGAAATACAATGAAAATAGGTAGAATTGTTGGAAATGTCAACTGTGTTGTGAACGGGAAACTTGTGGAACAAGTAAAACATTTCAGCTACTTAGGCACCATTTTTAGTGAAGATAGTAAATTAAATATGGAAATAGACAACAGAATCAACAAAGCTGGTATGGTAGGAAGTCAATTGAATAAATTCATATGGAATAAGAGAGAAATTAGTCGGAACACGAAATTAGCTATATACAAGGCAGTGTTCAAACCAGTTTTAACTTATGGATCTGAGAACTGGGTCAGAAGTAAAACACTTGACCAAAGACTAGAGACCGCAGATATGAGAGTCCTGAGAAAGATTAGAGGCATGAACAGATGGCATCAATGGCAATATCATATTCAAAATGAGGATATTAGGAAAGAACTTGACATTGTCAACATCCAGAAATGCGTTAGCAGAGCTAATCTCAGGTGTATGGTTCACTTAAACAGAATGGACGAGGTAAAATTAGCAAAACAAGTGTTCTCTGCAGGTTGGCAGGAAAATGACCCAGAGGCAAACTAAGATATAGGTGGATTGATACAGAACAAAATGACTTAGACGATAGAACTATAAGATCTGATAATGTTGGATTCTTGACAAGTAACAGACTGATTTGGAGGAAAATTGTAGACAGGAAGTTAGTAATGTTGTAAATTTTTCATGTACTACTATCATATCCTGTACACCCCTTGAGGGTAAACATGTCAGGAATTTGATGATGATGATGGGTAAGGAGAGTTAATCAGGTAGGAGTTAGATGAATGAGTAATATCATTAAGCACAAGCTACAGAAGAAGAAAATGCTGTGGAGGTTATATAAAGAGAAAAGTGACCAACCTCACAAACAGTACAAGGCTCAGGCAAGGAAGGCAAAATTAGATTACAAGATGAAGCTAGCTGAGCAGATCAAAGGATATCTCAGAGTTCTTTCATTATGTGGCAAGAGGAAGAATGAAAATGGAAGATTAAGCTTAATGAGTGATGAGGTCACAAGGTAAAAGAAGCAGATAAAATAGCTGAGTTACTGACTAACCACTTTGCAATAATCATCCTGGTGAGGTTACTGCTTTAATATCTGACAGACTCCAATGTGGGAACAAAGGTGGATGAATTGGAGATTCTTTGGATATTGCAGAATCTCAATGTAAATACAGCTGTGATTGAATTATTAGATGGAAAATCAGCTTAAGTTTTGCGAGAATGTGCAAGTGAACTGACAGTACGTCTGACTAGGCTCTTTAAGGATCAGATCTGGTACAGTTTCAAGTAAGTGGAAAGAGAGGAAAATAATTCTAAGACTGCAGCTACAAATTATAGACAAATCAGTGTATCTCAGGCATGGTGGTAAAAGTACTGAAAAATTGGTCAAAAAGAGAATTCAAGAATGGGTGGATAAAACTATGATACTGTATGAGGAGCAACATTTCTTTATGAAATGTAGATCATGCCATAGTAATTTACTGACTTTTTATGATAGAGTAGTAGCAGTTGAATTAGATAAAGTAATCGACCATTCTGCTGTATTCTGCAAAGACATTTGACAGAATAATACATGGAACTGTTATACGAACAGGGATGGATATGACACTAGTTAAGTGATAAAGAGGATGGCTGCTGGACAGATATATCAAAGTGGTATATGGAGGGGCAGAAACCAGGCAAAAAAAAAAAACTGGAGACTAGTGGTGTGCCACAAGATTCAGTGCTGAGACTATTGTCATTTAATTTGTACATAAATGATATTGGAAATAACCTGAAAGGAAATATTCAGTTGTTTGCTAATGATGCAAAATTAAGTAAAGTAATAGTAAAGCAAGGTGATGTGCAGAGCTTGCAGGATGATTTAAATAGGCTGTCAGTATGATCATACCACCTGAGATTAGCAGAGCTAATCTCAGGTGGTATGGTCACTTGAATAGAATGGGAGAGGAAAGATCAGCAAAATAAGTGTTCTCTGCCAGGTTGGCAGGAAAAAGACCCAGAGGAAGACCAAGATATAGATGGATTGATACAGTAAAAAGTGCCTTAGAAGATAGAAATATAATATCTGATAATGTTGGAGTCTTGACAGGTAACAGATTGATTTGGAGGAAAATTGTAGATAGGAAGTTAGTAATGATGTAAATTCTTCATGTAGTACTGTCATATCCTGTACACCCCCCCTTGAGGGTACATGTCAGGAATTTGATGATGTCTGATTGATTGATTGATTGTCAGTATGGGTAAAAGTTTAATGTGGAGAAATGTAAAATTATGCATTTTGGGACAAATAGATTACCAGCTGTGTACCACACTGATGGAACAGTACTCCAGAAAAGATGAAACTAGAGATTTAGAAGTGGTGGTAGACAGAGTTAAAGTTCAGAGGATATTGCTAAGGTAGCCTATAAGATTATTTGGATATTAACAAGCAGAGATAAGGAAATTGTTATTCCTCTCGATAAGGCCTTGATATGTCCATATCTGGATTACTGTGCTCGGGTCTAATCTCCTGGGTTTTTTTTGAAGATGAGGAAGCAGTGACCAAGATAGTGAATGCTTTGTGAAATATTCCCTATGAGAATAGATTAAGGTGTGTACATTGCAGAAGTTGGTTGATAGGGGAAAAAAAGAAGGGATTATGATAGAAACATTTAAGTTGTTTAAAGAGTTTTACAGGATTGATACAGGGGAAATGTTTCAACACTGGCTACAGGGGCCAGAACAAGGGATCATCCCTGGATGTTGAATAAAGGTAGTTAGTAGGGGTGTGAGGACTATATTTTTTGGTTGCACAGCTGTGAACAAGTGGAATGGGTTACCAGAATCAGTTGTGAGTGTGTGGTCTATTAATGGGTTCAAGGGAGAGGTATGATAGATTGTGTGGATAGTTGAGTCTCTGGTGACGAGTCTTCTGGCTCCATGAGGTGCCATTACAATAATAATAACACACGCTTATACAAAAATTAGTGGAGAATCTGTCTGCATATACAATAATGGCAAATGAATGCATTCAGAATGTTTAAGCAGAGGTAAGTAGGGGTGCTTAAGGGTCAAAGCTGTATAACTGAGAGGAGACCTCCACATAGCCTTTAAAGGAATGCGGAGAACCGACCAGGGCTTCTGACCTAATGTCCAATCCTCACCTTCTCGTGGTGCACCCTGTTGGGTATCTACTTTGATACTGAACGAACGAGGATGGGCTGGCAATTTGGGATTTAGCCGACCAAATTGTATTCTTATTGGTTAAACCAAAATAAAAAATGATGGTACAACATGACAAAATTTCATGCCGGCTGGGGCGTCGCCCGGTTAAACAAGGCCCCCGTTGTTTTCGCCAGGGAACCAGGGCGAACAGCGAAAAGTCAGCTACTGGAACAAATCTGAAAACAAACCCCAACTCAACATCACCAGAGTTAAAGATCGGTACTATCAACGTAAGAAGCCTGAATGGCAAAGAAATGGAGCTAGCTGAGGAATTAGATAAGTACCAGATCGACATAATAGGGGTGACTGAAACAAAAAAGACCAAAACTGGTGAGATCTTTCTGAGCAATAAATACAAAATGTTATATTCAGGCAATAACAATCAAGGAAAAGAAGGAGTAGCCATAGTATTCAACACAAAATACGAGGCTAATCTTCTTGAATGGCAGTCAGTCTCAAGTAGAGTAATGTGGGCAAATATGAGAATGGGGAACTGGACAATGAGACTTATTTGTGCCTATGGTCCCACAGAAGGTTCTACTAAGGTAGAAGTGGAGGAATTTTTTGAGGCTTTAGAAAAAGCAACTGACACAATGAAAAAGGAAAAGTTGGTCCTTGTTGGGGATCTAAATAGTAGAGTAGGAAATGATTGTGAGACATACAAAAATATTTTGGGAAAATTTGGAGAAAAGAGCAAAGCTAATAATAATGGCAAATACTTGTTGGATTTCTGCTCAGGACGTGGACTGGTTATTACTAACACCATGTTCCAACATAAAAATGTGCACAAATTCACATGGAGAGAAGAGGCTAGGAATAAGAAAAGTCTCATTGACTATGTTATTGTTGATAGTGATGTTTTCTCGCTGGTGCAGGACACCAGAGTGTACAGAGGATTTGAAATTGGAAGTGATCACTATTTAGTCTTGAGCACAATAAAATTGAATTTCATATTGAAAAGAATAACATGTAAGAAAGTTTTAAAGCGAATAAAAGTTGAGCAGCTCTCAGATGTAAACTGTAGACTAAAATACAGAAATATTATTGAAAAGAAAATGAAAGAGTTTGAGAACAGGAATTAAACCTTGGAGATTCAGTGGCAAACTCTGAAGGAAACATTGATTGATTCTGCCAGAGAGGCATGTGGTGAGGTTGTGTGCAAAGATAAAAAAATCAGAACTCCCTGGTGGACACAGGAAGTTAAAGAGGCAGTGAAGGAAAAGAAGAAAGCATATCAAAAGTTCCTGGCAAATAAGTCAGCTTTTACTCTTACAGAATACAGAGACAAATGTAAGAAAGCTAAACAGTGTGTAAAACTAGCTAAACAAAAGTCATGGGAGGACTTTGGCAAGAATATAGAAAATAAATATCAAGAAGGTGGCAAAATATTCTGGAGGTTGTTGAAGAAGCTTAGGAATGGAGGAAAGAGTGCTGTAAAAGGAATTAGAGATGATAAAGGTGAAATGAAAACAGGAGAAAAAGATATCCTTGAAGTATGGAGTAATTACTTTGAAAAACTGCTAAATGAAACAAGCAGTGATGACAGCACAGTGATAAAAAACACTGACCAGGCATGCAGTCAGGAATACATATCTATACTTGAAGTAGAAAAAGCCATCAAAGCCTTGAAATGTGGAAAGGCAGCAGGAGTAGATGATATTCGACCAGAAATGCTGAAGTATGGTGGTATAAGAGTCTTACAGTGGTTGCACTGCATAGTTCAGAAAGCCTGGACAGAGGGACGAATTCCCGATGATTGGAGTAGAGCTCTCATAGTACCCATATATAAAAAGGGAAATAAAACTGAATGTGAGAATTACAGAGGTATTTCCCTACTGAGTGTTCCTGGCAAGATCTATGCAAGTATACTTGAGAAACGGTTGAGAAGAATTGTGGAAGAAAAGCTTGGTGAAGAACAAGCTGGATTCAGGCCAAATAGAGGCTGTCAGGATCAGATCTTCACTTTACGACAAATAGTCGAGAAAGCATGGGAATATAACAAAGATCTGTATTTAAGTTTTGTCGATTTGGAAAAGGCATATGACAAGGTGCGAAGAGAGAATCTATTCAATACGCTGCAGTTATATGGTGTCAATGGGGCATTATATCAAGCAATACTTAGTCTTTATTTGAGTTGTGAGTCAGCAGTTAGAATTGAAGGAAGTACAGGAAGATGGTTTAATGTTAAATCTGGTGTGAGACAAGGATGTACATTATCCCCTCTGTTATTCATTATCTATATGGATCACATTATGAAGGAATGTGGTATTAAACCTGATATCAAAATTGGAGATGTTAATGTCAGCTCTTTGCTTTATGCGGATGATGTTATACTTCTAAATAAATCCGCTACAAGTCTGCAAGATTCTCTGACTAAATTGAATAGCTGTTGTAATAGATATGGTATGAAGGTCAGCAATAAAAAGACAAAGACAATGAAAATAGGCAGAATCATTGAAAATGTCAACTGTGTTGTGAATGGAGAACCTGTGGAACAAGTAAAACATTTCAGCTACTTAGGCACAATTTTTACTGAAGATGGTAAACTAAATATAGAAATAGACAACAGAATCAGCAAAGCTGGTATCGTGGGAAGTCAATTGAATAAATTCATATGGAATAAGAAAGAAATTAGTCGGAACACTAAATTAGCTGTATACAAGACTGTGTTCAAACCAATTTTAACTTATGGATCTGAGAGCTGGGTCAGAAGTAAAACACTTGACCAAAGACTGGAGACCGCAGATATGAGAGTCCTGAGAAAGATTGGAGGCGTGAACAGATGGCATCAATGGCAATATCATATTAAAAATGAGGATATTAGGAAAGAACTTGACATTGTCAGCATCCAGGAATGCGTTAGCAGAGCTAATCTCAGATGGTATGGTCACTTAAATAGAATGGGAGAGGAAAGATTAGCAAAACAAGTGTTCTCTGCCAGGTTGGCAGGAAAACGACCCAGAGGAAGACCAAGATATAGGTGGATTGATACGGTACAAAGTGCCTTAGACGATAGAAATATAAGATCTGATAATGTTGGAGTCTTGACAAGTAACAGACTGATTTGGAGGAAAATTGTAGATAGGAAGTTAGTAATGATGTAATTTTTTCATGTAGTACTGTCATATCCTGTACACCCCTTGAGGGTACATGGCAGGAATTTGATGATGATGATGATGATGTTTAAGCAGAAATCAGGAAGGATTTCAATGACATCTACCATACAAAACACGACTTTTTTTTTTTTATTATTTACAATTTGTCCCCAAACAATACATTTCAATTCAAAGGGGAGAAATCTGTTGGTGGAAAAAAAAACAAAGATTTTTTAATTGATGTTTTTAAAACAAACAACAATTTTAAGATTCATTCATAAAGACAAATTGAAATCTTGTGTATTAGTAATCACTATTGTTTTTAATTGCTTCCTTCTTTCCTGATTTACATTCATGCATAGACCTACACTTTACTATGGTTGTCTGAAAAGTTCTAGGCCTTTACCATAGATGGCAACACTCTTAGCAAGATTTTTTTTTTCTAAGTTGGTACATCTGTCATAAGCATCCATGTGAAATTGCAAATCATTCTATCAAGTACTTTGTTTTATACAGCTGTCTGAAGCAAAAGTGTTGTCTGTATCCCTTGAAATGGATAAAATTGAATATCGTCAGTTATAAAATTCTTTGTAAAAGAAGGTTTAACGCCAAAAGAAATTCATTCAAAGTTCATAAAAGTTTATGGGCACTCTTCTCCTTCATTTTCGACAATTAAGAAAAATGGGCTGATGAGTTTAATTTAACATGGCTGTACCAGCCTTGAAGATGATCCACATGAAGGACATCCAAAAAGTGTAACAACACCAGAAATCGTTGATTAAGTGGACGATATGGTATTGGATGACCGGCGAGTAAAAGTGTGTGAAATTGCTGAGACTATAGGCATTTCAAAAGAATGTGTAGGATATGTTTTGCATGAAGAATTGCAAGTGAAAAAGCTTTGCGCAAGATGGGTGCCTCGCTTGCTCACATCAGATCAAAAACGCACTCGCATGAAAATCTCTGAACAGTGCTTGGAGCGTTTTAACAAGAATAAAACTGATTTTGTGCGCTGATTTATTACTATGGATGAGACTTGGATTCACCATTACACACCAGAATCCAAACGTCAGTCAAAACAATGGACAGAAGCCGGTTGTTCAGCGCCAAAGAAGACAAAGTCGGTTCCATCAGCAGGAAAGTTCATGGCATTGGTGTTTTGGGATGCTAAAGGCATTTTGTTTATCAATTATCTTGAAAAGGGCAAAACAATAACCGGGGAATATTATTCCGATCTTTTAACCAGACTAGACAAAAAAATTCGTGAGAAAAGACCCAGTTCACAGGAAAAAAAAACGATCTTTCATTAGGACAATGCACCTGCCCACAAAGGTGTTTCGGCAATGCAAAATTTAAGGGATCTGCACTATGAATTGTTGGAACATCCACCCTATTCCCCAGATTTGGCTTCCTCTGACTTCTGTCTCATCCCAAAACTAAATCTCTTACTCACTGTCAGCATTTTTCTTCAAATCAAGAGGTGATTGCAGCTGCAGAGGGGTATTTTGCAGATCTTACTGAGAACCACTACAGGGATGGGATAATGGTGATGGAGCATCACTGGAATAAATGTATTAGTCTTAAGAGAGATTATGTTGAAAAATAAAAATAATTTTCAAATTATAAATTTGTTTTTTTTTCATTGTTATGCCAAGAACTTTTCAGACCACCCTCTTAGGTATTTGAAACCAAAGTCCTTATAGAATAGGCTGGTTAATCCCTATTCTGGGGGTGTCTTACGTCTGTAGAGGTGTGTGTTCACATGACCGGTTTTTGCCTGATCTGAGGTACAAAAACCAAGGGGTTGCAAGCGAAAAAATCCTCTAGCTCAGCATGAAACTGGTTGACTCACCTGTAATCAAAAGAGACTAGACAAAGGCTCCTCAAGTCATGGACAAAAATCAAACCCAGATCTCTCCAACCAAAGAGCTTCATCTATACTGACTGAACTACGGTGGCTCTCGTTTTTAATTACAGGTAAAAAAAAACAAAAGAACTTCAGTATTAAGTGTATGATTTTAAAAGTATAGAAAAATTAATTTTGTTTAATACCTTATATTACTGAACATCATGATGCTAAACTGTGTTTAATATTAAGTGTATTTCAGTTTATAAAAGCATAATGACCAAACTTAGAAAAATTGAAAAATATAAAATTATATTATCTACACGAGTTTCTTGCATACACTGATTGCAATACGAGACGTAAACAACTGAGTAAGTTGTATTAATCACATATTTATAAGAAACAAAATGGCCTATGAGGTATCCTCTGCAATCTGTAATCTGAAATTGACACCAATTATAATAAATTTAACAATGACATATAAAATTATCAACTACCTCAAAATGATCTATTACATTCAAATCAGTTATATGAGGATTTTATCAAAATGATCAAATATGCAGACAGCAAATTGCAATATTACAAAAGAGTTGCTGTGAAAAAGGATGTTCACACATGCTGGATAACAGATGAACTAAAAAATATAAGGATGAAAGAAAAGATTTATTATAAGCATATAAATAATCCCTACAATTTAACTTTTGAACATGACTATAAAAGTTTCACTAAGCAATTAAAGGAAAAAATCAAACATGAAAGGACATTATCTCTTAACGAAATCTCTTTCCTATATGAATGATAAAAGTAAAGAATGGGGATTGGTTAACATAATTGCTAATACACGCACATTCCCAAAGGACAAATGACGTCACAATTGTACTTAA
Organism: Typopeltis vanoorti; assembly: GCF_054136105.1. Classification (NCBI taxonomy): domain Eukaryota; kingdom Metazoa; phylum Arthropoda; class Arachnida; order Uropygi; family Thelyphonidae; genus Typopeltis; species Typopeltis vanoorti. Next base: position 8,162,835 of record NC_143552.1, on the reverse strand, counting down.
TGAAATGAACAACCACTTTACAAATTATGGTAGTTGTAATTTTGATCCTACACAGAGGATATAGTATGTGTCACCGTCCATGGATTAAGAATTCCATGAATCTATATGCAGTATATGAAGATGAGGTAAAGAGTGTAGTAATCAGAAATTTTAAAAAAAAGAAAAAATGGGATGCAACCATATAGATGTCGAAAAACTAAATATTATCATTAAACAAAGTTCTTTAGACATATCATTAATAAATCTTTTGAAAATGGAATATTTATAGAACACTTTAAGATTGCTTCAGTTATTCCACTATTTAAAAGAAGTAACAGAAATGAAATCGGAAATTACAGACCAATCTCTATACTATCTGCAGTCTCAAAGATTGTTGAAACCTTAATGAAAAAATTATTAAATCTAAATGGCATATTCTTTTATGCATCTTTAAGGGATGCATAATTCTAATCAATATGGAATTAGATCATGATTCAATACCACAAAAGCACTGGAATTGCATAAAACAGTTTATAGTGGAATAAATAAAGGAATGTACACAGCGGCCTTTTTTTTTTTTTTTTTACATATCTATGGAGTTCGAATGTGCTCATCGTGACCTACTACTGCTGAAAATGTCTAGATATGGTATTCGAGGAGTTACTAAATAATGGTTCAAATCCTATCTGTACGGCACATTCAATAGCACAACAAAAATAATAAAATATGAGCCCCACAAGGTTTTAAACAGTGCTGGTTTTAAACTCAAAGTTATTGACTTTGCAAAAAAACATGGCAATCGAGCTGTAGGCTGAGTTTACTGTGATTTAATTTAATGTATGATATTAAATGCAAATGAGTTTAAAACCAATACTATAACTTTGAATGTTTCTCTATATTTCAAGCAAAAATCACCAGTAATTACAAGACTTGAGATACATAATGAACAATCCTTCACAAATGACTAATGAGAAGTGAAAGCAGAGCTTGAAATGAACAAAATAGAAATTTGCACCAATAAGTCAAGAAAAGCATTCTGAGGACCTAAAAGTGAAAAGTTTCTTTAAATATGTGTTAGTTTTGCATAAAGATTGTTGCTGTGTTTCGCACAAAATATTACATTTCAAAGTGTGTGAGTTAGCTACAATACGAGGCATCAGTTGCACAAATCTGAAAGTGAGCCAAGGTTTCCTGAGGAAAGTCTTTCCCTTCGTCGAAAGACATCCTCTTTCGACAAAGGGAATGCCAAAAGATTTCAAGGAAGAATTGATGGATTTTCATCACTATGTGATTCAACTTAGGAAGCGCAATAACTATATGTTATCACAAATAGCCAATACTGATCAAACACCTCTCGATGTCAACATGCCGCAAAATCAACAACAGAAAACGGTTGAAAAAAAGTGTAATAATACACAGAACTAAAAGTGAAAAACAGTGATACATGATCATGCTTGCAATTACTACAGATGGAAGAAAGTTGCCTCCCTACATAAAAGAGAAAAGGAAATTCCCTCCTGGAATTCATGTAACAAAACAAATTCATCAAAACAAAAAACAAAAAAAAACAGATGAATGGACACTACATTGTTTGGAGAATGGATTAGAACAGGTTGAGACAAATGGCCATGGGCATTATTTCAACACCTGGCTCTCCTCATGTGAGATAGCTTCCATGGACACTTAGGACCTGAAATAATAAAACTTTTGGATATGAAGACTGATGTGGCCATTATTCCTGGTGGTCTAACACCTTGTCTACAGCCCTTGGATGTATTGATCAACAAACGATTCAAGGACTATGTACGAAAATTCTACATGGAGTGGATGCTATGCCTGACTCCAGCAGTGAAGATTAAGAGACCATCATTAGAACTGTTGTGCAATTGGATTTTGAGAGCTTGGAAAATGATTTCACCAGAAATAACTGCCAAGAGTTTTTTTTAAAACTGGCACCTCTAATGCCCTGGATGTAAGAGATGACGACGCTATTTGGGTAGATGATTTTAACAATGCGCACACACACACACACACACACACACACACACACACACACACACACACACACACAAGGAAACTGCTCTCGAGGCTAGAAGTAGCGATAGCGAATAGGAGATTCTTGGTAAATCATACATATTTTTCCTGAAAACTTTAGTTTCCAAAAATCCATGCATAATATCTCGCACCATGATTTTTTAATTTTAATTTTTTGGGAAAAAGTGTGAGTTATATTCGAATAAATATGGTAATAGATTTCTAATACTACTTGTGAAATATACCTAATTAAAAATATCAAACAAGTAGAAAATTACACAGAGTATTTATAATTATGTTCTTGGAAGGGGGGGAGAGAGAGAGAGAGAGAGAGAGAGAGAGAGAGAGAGAGAGAGAGAGAAGAGAAACAATTAGAATTCTTCAAAACGTGCACAGATTTCGAATCGATCTGTATAGGTTATATTGAGACATTTCTGTCAAATCTGTCTACAACAGTTTAAGCACTGGATATGATTACTGTAATGAACTTTGTATAGAAAAGAAATAAAATAATAATTATTTTTATTTATTTATTATTTATTTTATAATCATTAATTATAAATACTGGTCATTAATCAATCAGACTGCATCAAGAATTTTTAGGGAGCTCTTAGGTATACCATTCCAAATAAGACAGCAGTATTCAACTGTCGGTCGGAAATGGGATTTATACAGATTGAATAACTTGAGCAGAAAAAGAAGCACATTTTTTTCTTTGGAAGCCAATGATGCTGTTGAAATGATATGATTGTTTCATTAAAGGTCTGGAGCAAGAGTCACTCCGAGAAGAGAGACTTGGTCTTGACTGATAAGCTGAACATTATCAAAAATAAATGGATTAGATTTGAGGTCATTTTACCAAGAAAAACAAGCAAAACTACGAAGCACTTGCAAGCAATGAAGGTGACTTGGTTGATTTCGCTCCAGTCAAGGATACTGCAATGATCAGTGTTCAGGGCACTTATTACAGATGATCTTCAAGCACGAGATCTTTCAGCACTGCAAGATTTGTCATAAATGTCCGACTAGTAGTGTGCTATCAGCAAAACTATTAATAGAATTTGTAATTAATGAGAGCAAGTGTGCCGAAGCTGGATTTGGCAGAAGCTGTGAATACTTAACCAAATCATAACAAATTAAATTTTATAAAAAAATGTTTTGAAAAAAAAATTAGAAAAAAATAAATTAAAAATTGATATTTTTTTGCACAAAATATTTATTTATAAAATTTAATTATGCTATGGCCAAATATCAGCACTTTGACCAAATTGCATAATGAAGAAAGATTAAAAAAACGTGTAATAACACTTCACCTAATAATCATGTAACCACTTAAAAATAAATGAACACACACACACACACACACACACACACACACAGAAAATTTGCAAATTTCAAACTGACAAGAGAGCTTATGAGAATATAATCTTTGCCAAGCATCAGAGTTGCCTTACCTTGACAAAGATTACATTCTCATGTGCACAACTTAAAACACACACTACTGAGGCATCTGTATATTTGCTCTTTATTAATTCTTTTGATTAAGGTTTTACTGGTCTGACAGTTGTTTCAAACAGAGATCAAGGAAACCTTGCAATGACAAGAATCCTTATTAGAAACCAAAACAACTGCTTCAGAGAATTGTATTTTTCATTAAGTGAACAGCAGTCCATGCTTAAGAGTAATTATCAAGAAGCTAAATGTATTCATTTTGGCATAGTAAAATAAGCATATCAATCCATATTTCATGCACTACTTTAAGAAACTGGAAAGTTTCTTAAGTAGTATAGTATAGTATGCCCACAGTTACGAGAACCGTAGCTGGCACAGTTCCAAGAGTCAATTCATATTGAAGGAGAGAAAGGAATGAGGTGATGTATGAATTCGTCACCAACACATGCTTTATACACAAAATTTTCAACTGTTATACAAGCAAAATAGTTACCACTTTAAAAACTAGAAATTTCATAAAAGAAATGCTAATTTTCCAATATGTAATAATAAACACCCATCCCACAAAACGCATTGATTATCCTATTATTGGAATGGATTCACCTTCATCTGCCACTAGCAGAACAGTTGAGGAGTCTTGCATCTGTGATTGGACAGTACATGGCTATGAAACAAGCATGTATCTTTAATAGATCCTACTTTTGTTTAATTTGCATTGCCAAAATGAAGGCTATTAGGATATTCTTTGATAAAATAAAAATTTGATTTCACTAAAGGCTGGCCTGGTTGGCCGAGTGGTTAGCGTATCCACTCTCCCTAAAGGCAGTGGGTTCAAATCCCACCGTGGGCATGGATGTTTGTGATTGTCTGTTAAAATACTAGTGGTGGACAGTATTGGTGTAGATAATGCAGTTCTAGTGGAAATTGAGAGTTGTAGAGCAAATACCCTCCCCTCGATGAGTCTGGGACTCCCTGGAGGTGTCAAGTAATAATAATAATAATAAATATATGTCAAATGTTTAAGTAAAGTGGCAAGATGTCCAACATTAAAGAAAAAAATATTGAAACAGAGGATATTATGGATCCACTCGAATTTTACAGTCAAATGTAGAAAGAAACTAAAAAGTTTGTTTCGAAAATTTACAAGAGTTTGTAAAAACAACCTTCTCGTAAGCAATTCTAGTAAATTTTTTACATTTCTTACTTTCATTTGTTTCCACATTTTGAATATAAAACATAGATGTATCCTTGATATTTCCTATTATAGTATCTTATATAAGATAAATATATGCTTCTTAACTCACTTTTTTTTTTTTATTATGTACCCAACTAGAGATAACAAGTAAAATTTAACTTTGACATAACTTAGTTACAGCATTGAATGAGTTTGAAAAAACGTGGTCAATCTGAATTCTAAACCTGATGTTTCAGGGTAGTGAAACTTAAACAATGCATTAATAAATGATAAATATATGAGTTATGAGTTTGTATCGTTTAAATAGCTTGCACTATTTAAACGATGCAAGCTCACTGGTTAATTTTAGAAATTCCCTTTCTTTCTACATTTGGCTATAAAATATAGGTAGATCCATTATATCCTCCATTTCAGTATAATATAAACCATCATTTGATTTCATATTCAAAAAACAATGCAACATAAAAGTCAAATTAAATTTTTCTTTTATGATGAGCCCATACACGAGCGGTTGGTTGATCAACCAATAGCACATTAGTACCGTATATGGGTAGTGGGTTCGGAAAGGAGGAACTTGTTTACATTTGATTTGAAAGACTGTATATTGTATTCCTTGGGAAACACAACAGGGGCAAGACTGTTCCACAATACAACAGTTGCAGGGATGAAAGAAGAGGAAAAGAAACTTGTTCTGTTTGTTTCAAGGTGCACTGTGAAGGGATGTTGAGTAGTAGCTGCACGTGTTCCAACGAGCTTAGTACTAAGTGGGAGAATTATTGATGTCACATCAGATGAACATTTCCATGGGAAATGGAAATGTTTATAGAATACACATACTGCAGAAACCAAACATATGTGCAAAAATGGGAGGAGTGAGTTGCTAAGAGATGGGTCATGAATAAGTCTAATTGCTCTCCTCTGTATAAGGTTAACAGCTATTCAGGGGTGAAGTAACATCTTAAGCAAAAGAAAAATCCTAGTTTTTTTAGAAGCTAAGAATACAATGGTTGTGATGTGTTTATCAGGAGAGACTTGATGTCAGGGTAATTCCAAGAAGAGAAATCTCATCTTGTCTGGAAATTTGGGTGTTGTCAAAAGTCATACTGGAAGAAAATGGTGAACATGGTTCTTTTTAGTGAGAAATAAGACAGAACTGGATTTTATTAACATTGAAATTGGCAATGTTATCTGAATCCCATTGGAGGAATGCTTGGATGTCAGAAACGAGGGCAGTGGTGGTTGATGTTCTGTAGGTTGAGGCGAGTTGTGTATAGTAAGGTTTATCAAATGAAAGGGAGGAGTCCTATGTGCTGTCATCTGCAAAACTGTTCTGGGTTTGAGGTCAACTGAAGTAGGTCATTGACATATACCAGGAAGAGGATTGGTGAGATGACAAGGAACTATCCACCATCTCATATAGTGTGTGCCCAGAGAGAAATCTGGCAATCCAACTACAGAACTCCTGATACAGCCCCCAAACAATGGTAGTTTGCTTAGTAAGCCTTTGTTCCAGACCTAGTAAAAAAGCTTTGGAGATATTAAGTGCAACCACTTGAGATTCATCAAACTTCTCCATGGCATTTATCCAGAGATGGGTGACATTATGTGAGCAGATCTCCTGTTGATCAGCAGCGATGGAATCCATACTGGCAGTCGTTCATTAGGTGAGTACCTTCAACGTAGCATAGGAGTTGGGAATTGATGATTTTTTCCATTACTTTAGAAAGGACTGAGGTGAGTGAGATATGGCAGAAGTTAGATGGTGATTTATCACCATTCTTGAGAATGGGTTGAATATAGGCCAAATTTTGAGCTGTGGGATAGATACCAGTGGAGTAAGAGAGCATAGTCAGGCAACATAGGACAGGAGTCAGTTCTGGTGAACAAACTTTCAGGGCAATTGGAGGAATGCCATCAGGGACAGAAGACTTTTTTTGTGTCTGAATTGGACAGTATTTTCCTTTTCTCTTTCTGGCAAAAGTACAGGGTGGCCATAAAATAACTTTCCCTCTTTGGAGGCATCTGTAGCTAAAACCAATAAACGGAATGAGATCAAATTTTATATTGCGACTTTTGAAGGAACAGGGAGATGATTTCTGCGAAAAAAAGATTTAGTACCAAAAGTCGCTGATGGGAAAAATTTTGGCGCTGGCAGAGCCAAAAACAAGATAATTACATTAAAGGCAGATAAAATGGAATAATAACATTTCGACGGTGTTAGTGACAGCCACGTCACTCATTCCAGCTAGATATGTGGTGCGTTACAATGATGATAATAATAATAATAATTAAACTAAAACAACAACTTGCGAGAGAGACAGAAATTAATGTAGTGATTAAACTCACAGGAAATAATGTTTTATTCATCAGAATCAGGGTCCCCTGAACCACATACACAATTTTCAATGTGCTGACCTTTCTTGTGTACAACAAATTGCATCTGGTGTGCAACATGCTCTACAGCTGAGTGTAAGGAGTCGGATCGGATGTTCATAACAGCCCGTTTTATATTCTCTTTCAAGACATGCAAGTTGGGAACGCCATCAACATACACAACGGATTTCAAATACTCCCACAGCCAAAAGTCACATGGAGTGATGTCCAGGGATCAAGGCGGCCATGCTGTCGGAAAGAACCGACTGATAACCCGACAGTCATTAGAATAACTTCCTGAATGTTCCCAATCCCTTTTTAAGTGGAATTGGTGGCGCTGCTGTCACGTACGCACAGTAAAATTTGCATAATCATTTTTACCTGCGTTTACTGCAAATAGTTGACTGCTTTCGGCTCCGCCAGCGCCAAAATTTTCCCTACTGGCGACTTTTGGTACTAAATCTTTTTTTCGTGGAAATCATCTCCCCATGCCTTCAAAAGTCTCGATATAAAATTTGGTCTCATTCTGTTTATTGGTTTTAGCTACAGATGCCTCCAAAGAGGGAAAGTTATTTTATGGCCACCCTGTATATAGGGAACATTGTATGCTGGGCATCTGGAATGGTTGGGGGCATTTACCATTGTAAGTCATGCATGCATTGGAAGCAAAGTGTGAAGCCAGGAGATTGGCTTATTCTGTGGGAGATATGCAAGACCATCTGGGTATGATAGGAGTGGGAATAGTGTTGGACAAAAGTTACAACCAACTGTTTTGACAAGAGAAACCAAAAGGCTCAGCTGCCATTTGGACAGACTCCTAGTTTCCTGAATTTTGCTCTTTGTAACTCTGTTTTGGAAGCAATGATAGTTTTTTTGCAGCTATTTCGGGCTTGAGTATAAACTCTAAAAGAGGACGGAGTTCTTCTTTTGAGCCAATTATAGTATGCTTGATTTTTAAATCAAGCATACTATAACTGGTATAGTATATATAACAGTTATAGTATGACTGGTACAGTATATAACAGTTATATACTATACCAGTTATACTATAATCGGTATAGTATGCTTGATTTCTAAATCAAGCATACTATAATTTTTGGAGAACCAATGTTTAGTTAAGGAATGACAGTTCAGAGTAGTGTGGAGAAAGCATGTTTCCATGCTAGTGAGGATTACTTTGCTGATAAGTTTGATGCATATGTTTGGGTTAGAAGGCAGGAAGCAATAGTCCAATAATGGGAATGAGGGATATAAGTCACAGAAGGCTGTCCCACTTGGACTGTTATAATGCCAAACTAATCTTGTATGGGAGTAGCTGTGTAAGCATTGTTGCATGGGGGAAGAGATGAGCACTAGATTGTGTTCGGAATTATCTAGGAAGCCAACTACATTCACTATGTATATGGAAGGGTGGTTGGTGAGGAAGAGATTTAGGGTATTTGGGGAGTAGTTTGGGTTATCTGGTATTCTGGTTGGCATCTGAACAAGTTATGTAAAGTTATTGGTGACAGCAAGTGTTTCAGCATCTCTGCCTGCAAGATCTGTGCAAATGGAAGAGGAAAGCCAGTTGGTGTTGTGAACATTAAAATCTTTTGGGAGGATGATATCGCCTTTGGAAAAGTGGAACTAGAGAAAATCAATTTTTAAGGAGAAGAAATTAAAGAGCCCAGACTGATTGGTGGCATTAGAGGAGCCATAAAAACAGCAGATGAATTTGAATGAGGGAAAGGGATATTTTCAACTAAAGAAGGTAAAAGTTGGGCGATTCTAGGTTGGATGCTGTCTGGACATGCATTAGTGTGGATGTATGTGCAGATAATGTATGATACACTCTTTTTTGAGGTCAAAAGGAGTTAAAGATTGTATAGTTTGGAAGGTTGAGATGAATAGTTCTGAGGGGAGGCAAGATTCGAGTTTCTGAAAAAAAGAGTAGGTGGGGTTTGGTAGACTGAAAATGGTAGTGGACATTAAGGTTGGAGTTGAGACCACGGATGTTGGTGTGTGGATATGCAAGGTTCTGTGAGGCATATATTTGACCACAAGGGTCTTTTATATTTCCTATGCAATGACTGCAAACTGGTCTCCATGGCAGCTACTAGTGGCATCACTTTATTTTTGCATTAATTTAGCTTGTTTGTACTCTATGATCCAATTGTTTTCTCCATTTTGGCGTTTTTCTTCAATTTGTTTTCAAAGATGACGATGTTGTTCTCTTTGGGCAAATGTTAGGTCTGATCGAGCACATATGAGCAATTGGGGCAAGTGTCTGTAAACTTGTTGTTGATCACTGTTAATATTAATTTAGTTATTTTAGTTTAGTTTTATTTAGATGTGCTTGTCGGCATGTCACAAGTCACTTTTACAAGGCATGGAAAGTTAGTTCCATCCTTTCTTTTATTTATGGATATGAAATGATGGAATCTGGCAATGATAATATTTTTAGAATCGCAGTTGCATTTTCTGTTAATTTGGCAATGTCTTCTTTTAATAATTTTCCATTCCATTAGAAAGTTCAAAATAACAGCACTGTAATTTTTGTTTTTGGCCTCCATTGATTCGTGTATGTTGCTGCAATTAGGTAGCAGAGTTCATTTATAGGCAAGGGTGAACTTGCGTTGCGGTGCTGATCATCAATTTGTTCGAATCTTAGCTTCTAGCTCTCGTATTTAGAGGAAAAGTTTAGTTGATAGTATTGAAGTGCCATTCAAGGTTCTTAACTCATTTAGACTAAGTTCAGGAGCTGCTTAACAGCATGGCGGCACAATGAACAGAAAAGCACTGATTGAAGTCGATAAATAGCATGTGCGGTGATTCATCTATTTTTGCTCAGGAAGCATGTAGCCAGTGGAAACAGAACTTGTATAACATTTTTTTTTGTTCCGGTGCTCTTTTGCCATTGGTTTTTTTGCCTTGCCACCACCTTTGCTTCACACAGTAGTCATAGTGGATGCTTACACATGACTGATTTTTCACCAGAAAGATAACTGATTTGATGCACTATAAGTACATACAGGTTGTGCATAAGTAATCAGCTCCTTAGTACCTGCTGTTAAGATTAATGTTTAGTGATTCATTTAAATAAAAAACAGACTTACAATAACAATAAAAAATGCAGGAGTATAAGTAGGAAATAACCTGAAAGGAAATATTCAGTTGTTTGCTGATGATGCAAAATTAGGTAGAATAATAGTTAATCAAGGTGATGTGGATAGCTTGCAGGGACGATCTAAATAGGCTTTCAGTATGGGCAAAAGTTAATGGGTGTCAGTTTAATATAGAGAAATGTTATGCATTTTGGGATAAATAGATTACAAACCGTGTATCACATTGATGCCATTGCTCTCCAGTAAATAGATGAAGCTAGAGATTTCAGGATGGTGGTAGACACAGTTAAAGTTTAGAGGACACACAAGGCTTGTTCAAAAAAAGACCGAACTTTTTTTTGATTGGAAAGGCATTGTATTATCAAATTATCATTTGATCAGATGACCACATAAACAAAGAGTTGTACCATGAAGTTTTTGCAAATTTGAGGGATACTGTGCACAGGAAGAAGCCTGAATTGTGGGAAAACCAGACTTAGATGTTGCACCACAACAATGCGCTGGCTCATGCGTCACTCCTCATCCACAGTTATATGGCAAAACATCAGACATCCGTTGTACACCATCCACCCTATTCTCCTGACAGCCCCAGCACACTTTTTCCTGTTTCCCAAACTTAAAAGGAAGTCGAAACTTTGAAAGGACATCATTTCAAAACCGTACAGGAGATTCGGGAGATTCTGTATCATCACAGAAAGTGCACTCCAGGAAGCATTTCAACAATGGAAGAAATGTTGGGAATGGTATATACTGCAAGTAGAGTGAACTACTTTGAAGGGGACAGTGCTTAAAATGTTGTAAAATGAGCAATGAAGTCTTTATAGCAAAAGTTCGGATTTTTCTTTTTCTTTTTTTTTGGAACACACCTTGTATTGCTAAGGTAGCCCATAAGATTACTTGGCTATTGAAGAACACATAAACAAGTAGTGATAAGGAAGTTATTCACTTTATAAGGCCTTATGTCCACATCTGGATTACTATGCTCAAGTCTAGTCCCCTGGGTTTTTTGGGGGATGAGGAAGCAGTGGGGAGGATTCAGAGGCGAGTGACCATGATGGTGAGTGTCCTGTGGAATGTTCCCTATGAGGATAGATTAAAGGTGTGTGGATTGCAGAAGTTGGTTGATAGGAGAAAAAAGAGGGGATATAATAGAAACATTTAAGTTGCTCAAAGGGTTTTATAGCATAGGATAAGTCTTCAGAATCCAGTGAGGTGCCTATATAATAATAATAATAGTTCATTGTACACTTCACATCAATTTTTTGGTGAACAGCTACCACATCAACTAAGGAAGGTTAAAGCAATAATGAAAGATTGTGTTCGTCATGCATATCAACTGTTAATATTACACACAATACAGAAAAACAGTGATTTCATAAACAGATACAGGACATTTCTGGAGATAGTTTTAGAACTCTAAAAGGCCTGCCATCACTGGCAATTGCAGAAACTAAAGAGTGAACTAAACTATGTAAAGAAGCTAGCATTTTCCATAATTAATCCTCTTAAAAACAAAGTCCATTTTTTTAATGAATTCAATACAATAAATTTTAATACTATCAAATAAAGATTTTAGAACCAACGTAGCATAATTAAGCATAATACAAAATAAAAAATTAATAAATCAGAATTCTTCACTGCAATATGGTATCACCTGATGGGATGGAGATTACTGCAACAATGTTTCCTTTGATTCAAATAGAAAATAAAATAATCAGAGCTATAGCCATTACTGATACCTTTGCATATTCAACTAGTGACCTGTTTGACATTTAACATTTTGTCATTACAGAAACTTTCTATATAATTGTATACTATATGTCAGAAATAACAACAATTTTTTTTTTGTATATAATGTAGACTATGGTTTACATTGTGGCTGGAACTTGCTGGTAGTTAACAAGACAAAGAATTTTTTTTAAATCATTTGAGTACTTAGCACCAAGCAGCTACAATAAATTACCTAATGAATCAGGTCAGTTATACTTTTAGAAAAAGTCTGAGAAACTGCCTCAAGGGACAAAATGTTGACTTCTGTTTTAAATATATATTATAAAGATTACTCTAAATTTTAAAAATATTATGTCTCAAGTATTTTCTGTATATATTTGTGTGTCACCATACATACATACAATAATTTAATTTTTTAGTGACTACACTATCTACCAATAACTGTCTGGACACTTTAGAAATTTACAATTGATTCCAGCAGGTGAACCCTAATATCATGTATGCCCACCTTTGGCTTTGATCACCTCCTGCACCTTTTAAAGGAGGCTTTCTACCAATGTGCAGTAGAAATCAGGTGAAATGTTCAATGGGGTTGAGGTCAGGATTCTGCAGAAGGCCAGAGCAGTCAATTAACACTGATCTCTTCATATCATTCCATAACAGCTGCAGCTTTATGGCATGAGGCATTATCATCTTGGTAGTAACATGGGTCCACTCCATTAAAACTCCACAGTGTAGGCAGTACTTGATTATCCAGATTATTAAAGTACTGAGCTATCTTCATGGAACCACGGACAATGACAGTGATCCCACTCAAAACCAGCTGAATGTACTGCACATCATTACTCCTCCACCACCAAACTTTACTGTGGGTACAACACACTGTAGTAACAAGCGTTCACCAGACTGCCTCCACACCCTGTCATCAGATTGGAAACAAGTGAACCTTGATTCATCGCTGCAGAGTACCGTTTTCCGCTGGTCAATTGTCTAGTTTACACACTCTTTGCACCAGGCCAGATGAGCCGCCTTGTTCATTGTTGTGATGTTCAGCTTGTGTGCTGCAGCTCTGTGTTGGAAACCCAGTAAATGGAGTGCTTTTCATACAGTATTATTACTCACCATGGTGGTATTGGTGATCTGGAACTCATCACCAATGGTCTGTGCCAATTTTTGTGTACCATCCATTTTAACACCCTCCTGTCCCTGTCAGTTTTCGGCAGCTGTTCTGGGTGTTTTCCTGCACTAGTGATGCCAGAACGTCTTCATTTGGTGATCACATTGTCAACTATTGATTTTGGATACTCCAGTTGAGCGGCAATGACACATATGGACATGCCACAAATGTGACAGCCCACGGTGACACTTCTCTTAGAGCCACTGAGTTTACATCATGTTGCCATACCATCTGTATTCAACTGCTACAATGAAATACTGCTTCCTACTAACTATACATTGGTTTTTTTATGTTATTAACAAATCTGGAATGTTCCATAACTTAAAATAACAGGGGTGTTCAAACAATTATTGGTAGATAGTGTACATTGCCTACACTGTATTTTCATAGTAACCAGTATGGCTATGGCCCTTGGTTACATTATACAGCTCTTTCTAATCTATTTCTATTTTCTGTTCTTTATTCCTAAGTCTTTTCTTTTACTATCAATCTCTATATTTCCACTTGGAAAGTAATTATAGGATATACGTCTGACTTTCGCAAATATTCTCAAATTCATGCCTAACAAAACCAAATCAATCATGAATCATGCCTATGATGTGCATGTCCAACTAACTACACACTTTTTTTTTTTTATTAATCAATACAATACCATGATACTTACTGTAGGTTATGAAAAGTAAATAAGAGTTCATACTCACCCTCTGTAATTTCATCATCTAGAGTACCCTTGACTTGAGAAAAACACCACTGAATTTCTCCATTCCCTGAAATAATTAAATCCATAACTGTCACTTTCAACACCAGAAAATTGAGAAAGCTAAATGACAAACATACACAATATCTAAGATATATTGCTAAAAAAAGTTAAAAGAATAAACCACCTCATTAGTTGTATTCTGACAGAAAAACAGTTATGAACATGAATAAATCCAGCGTTTATTATTATTATTATTATTATTACGGGTATCTCCATGGAGTCAGTAGACTCATCACGGGAGACCCAAACTAGCAAAACAATATCTGTCATATCTCTTCTTGAATTCATTTACAGACGAAGAGCTCACAACTAAGTCAGGCAATGAATTCTACTCATTCACCACCCTCCAGGCAAAAAACCTTGTTCTGACACCTTTGTTAACCATACTCTTCTTTAATTTCCAGAGATGACCTCTTGTTCTTCCATCACTATCACACAGCTGAAACATTTCACCTGCATCAATCCTATAAAAAACCTTTTAGTAATTTGAATGTTTCTATCATATCCCCTCTTCTTCGCCTATCAACCAATCTCTGCAATCCACAAGCTCTCAATCTATCAATGTAGGGAGCATTTTTTATATCACTCACCAATTTGGTCACTCTTCTCTGAACCCTCTCCACAGCCTCCTCATCTCCAAGGAATCCTGGTGACGTTTACATTCATCTCATGTTAGAAGTTCAATGGAGGGGAAACAACAACACTATTTTCTATTCAATAAATTTAGAAAAGTATGAAAAATAGCATTTAATTCCTCAATATTTCACCTCAGTTACAGAAACATTGTCAAGGAATACAATGTGAGACTTGTCAACACACACAAAAAGGCAGCCCAAAACTAAGTAAAACATGGATGAAAGCCTAGTCCTAACTAGGTGAGGCACCCTCTATGGATGCCTATCAGCAGCCTAGGGTGTCAACTGGGATCTTGAAGTATTAGTGTTTCCCATATTTTGGGAATTTTTATGCAACCATATTTATTCAAATTAGGTTCATTTTTGAAGCAGCAGATTCTAAAAACAATCATTCTCTTCTAAATTTACTGTGATAAAACAAGGTGGTGTTTTTTCAATTGATTCTGTGAGCTGTATCCAACACATGGTCTGTAAGGCCAGATTAACCATAGTCATGACTGCACATATATTTTTTTATGTTTTTCCATGTGGATGATAATTGATCTTCTTGTGTGTCTGTAGTAGACCAACTTGAAGGAACAAGGAATCTATATACACCCAGAACTCAGAGAGGAGGAAGTTTGTCTTTAGTGGGACAGATAAGGGTAGCTAGTTTTAAGTAAGGCTTATAAGTGGTGCAAAGATTGTATTTCATTAAGTTTCTGGCTATTTTTTCTGATATGCCTTGGGCATAGGGGATGCTGATAGCATTACTGAATTCTTTCTGAGGACTGGAGGGAAAGATTATTATTATTTTTTGATACTGTGGGAACTGTAGCCATTAAATAAAAAAAAAAAGTGTGGCATATATGATTGAGTTCTGCTGCAAGACACATCTCATTGGAACAAAGGTTATTGACTCATGGGTTAGTGTTTTAATGCCACCATGTTGTTGAGAGGTGATGTTTGTGAATGTATCTGCCTGTGTGAGTGGATTTCCTGTATACATATCGTGACCAAATAGGTTTGAGAGGAACTGAATCAAGAGGTTGTTTTTCAAAATCTTCCACAAAAAAATAAAATAAATTAGAAAGGGGAGTGAGAGGGGTGGGGTACTCTGTATCTGTTTATAAATTTTGTTCTTCCAAGGGAAATAACCAGAATGGATAGCAAAAATAAAGAGGTCTTGATATCAAGAGGAATAATTTTTCTAAAAACGATCAGGTTTCGTTGAAGGCACGTTGGAAAACAATGAGGCAATGTCACTTGGATATCAGTATCATTAAAAATTAGATTTTCAATAAAACTTTTAAAATGGAAAGAGTCTGCATGATATGTTATGACCAATAAGGGAGGAGGGGCAAGAGATTCTGCTAACTGGATAACTAATAGAAAGGAAAATCAGTAGTATCTGCTATGGATCTCAAAGAACTGGATTTATGAATTTTAATGAAGTTGTATATTCTGGGAAGGGGGGGGGGGAACACAACTGAAAGGTTTTAAGCTTTTTTTGTGTGTGGGTAGGCTTTTTAATTTATTGATTTGTAATTTAGCAGGATCATAATTTAAAGGTCTATAGGTGGAGTGGTCTCTAAGAATGATATCCATTTCCTTATTGTATTCACTGGCATTAAAGATGATGGTAGCACTTTCCTTGTCAGCCATGGTGATGACTATGCTGTTATCTTTATGTTATTTTAGTTTATTTAATACTTTCCTAGCACTGTTTTACTCCATTAAACTTAAGCACTTAAGCTTAACAAACCAGAGTGTATATCCATGCACAAATGTTTAGTTACACATTTGTGTAAAAACTATCACACCAGTAGATGATCGACTTATATGTGTTTCTAGTCATCTGTTTGATGTTGTAATCATCAACATTTATGCACCAACAGAAGATAAGATGGTGTCAAAAATAAATTTTATGAGGAACTAGCGAGGATATGATTCTTTACCTGATCATTGCATAAAATTAACCATGGGTGATTTTAATGCTAAAATAGAAAAAGATACAGACCAAGAGTAGTCCCAGAAAGTCTGCATGGCATTAGTAATAACAATGGGATTGGAACTATTCATTTTGCATCCTCTAGAGGGCTTACAGTTAGTAGTACAACAAACTTTCCCAGAATAAAAATCCATAAACAAACTTGGATCTTCCAAGATGGAACAGGAGACAACCAAATAGATCACGTAATGATAAATAATAGACAAAAGACATGCATAAAAAAAAATGTCGTACTATAGATGAACTAATGCAGATACTAATCATTACTTTGTAATAGCACATTTCAAGCTAAAGCTCTGTCAGATGGAGAAATGTTAACTGACACAGAAATACTAATCAATATAATATTGAAAAATGTAGGATACAAACATACGAAGACAATACGCAGAAAAGATAATGCAAAAAATACAGCATTCAAACCATCATATACCTGAGAGAAATACAGACAATAAATGGACACAAATCAAAAATATTATTCATTGTACTGAAGAAATCGTTCAATTCACAAACAACAAAAAGAAAAACCAATGGTTCAATAATGTGTGTAAAAGAAATGTAATAAGTTGAGGTTAAAATTGCTAAAGGACCTATTACCAGAAAATACTGAGAATTATAGGACCTGCAGGAATTTAACTAGTTGTGTTGTTGTTGGTGGTGTTGAAGAGCTTCTAGATATGACCATGGATCTGTAGAACTGCTTTGGCAATCTGTTCAACTTTGATGAGTACAGCTTATCTCTAGGGTTATTGTCAATTTTCTGTAGAGCAGCAGCAATTGTTGGACAAAAATAGATATGGGCAGGTGTTAGTTCAACTCCTGGACAGTTCTTGCATGTTTCATAGCTTCTCGTAATGTCTGGCTGTATTTTTATGCCTTTAAAATGTTCCATCCTTAGTCTGGTGACGATTGTGGTTATTTCTCCATTTTCATTAATTTCACTGATTTCATTCTTCTTCTTGATGGTTTGTTTTAACAGTCTTATTTTGGCAACAGAGTTAGCATCAGCTAGTGATAGTGGGTATAATTTCTGAGGTAAGTACCTTGCTTCTTTGGCTAGTCTGTCTGCTCTTTCATTGCCTTCAATATTTACATGTGCTAGCATCCATTACAGTGTACAGTTCTTATTTTTCAAATTTAAAGTTGTTAGTTGTTCATGAATTTGAACAACTTGAAGATGAAGAACTTGGATGTGGTGACAGCCCAAGACAGGAAGGTGTGGAGGAGACTCATAAGAAACAGTGACCCCACTTAAGTGGGAGAAGCTGCAGAAGAAGAAGAAGAAGAAGTTGTTCATGAATTTGCTGTGCGAGTTTCGTTTTTCCATTTTTTAATGCCTCAAGTGCAGATTTTGAGTCGCTGTAGATGGTTATTCCTTCTGTAGTGTTTATTACTGGATTTGAGAGATAGAACTTGAGAGCTGCTTGTATGGCTGTTAATTCACAAGTGAAGTCTGAAGCTATTTTGCCAGCTGTGGTTTTGATTTGTTTCCTTGCCTTCAGGTAGAGGTAGAAATCCTCTGATCCTGCTTGGTTGAGTGCTTCATCAGATGATCCACCAGTGTAGGCAATGACATGGTCTAGATTATCTAAGTGATGTATAGCATCAAGTACTTATATTTTCTTGCTGTGAATCCTTTTTTTGAACGTTCTAGGAGATTTAAGTTTATCTTTGTGTTTTTTTTTGGTAGAATAGTGAAAGAAATGGCTTTTTTGCTTATTTCAATGGACAGGTGTTCTAAGTCTATCTGTTTTCTAATTTCATGATCATATTGTAAAGTAGATGATCTCTTTTCTCTAGATTTTCTTGTCCAGGCATCAAAAGTCATGAGCGAGATGTGATCCTGTGGTTGGCTCTTGATTCTATTAGTGAATATAACTGTGGAGAGTTTCTTCTGTCCTCTAATATGTGAAGTCCACACTCTTGTTGAAGTTTTAAATTATTTGTAGATGAGACTGCAATATAATAATTTTTGCTGCTCTTGACTGTACTCTGTCAAGTTTTTCTTTTGAGCTAGTAGAAGCTGGAGGCAGATTAATTAGATATGACAGTGGGTCATATGAGTGCCATATATGTTCATTTTAGAAATTATGGACTTTACAATTAAAATAGTTATAACTATTTTAATTTCCCCTGACCTTCATATTAAGGTCATCATCTAGAGTATATACAAATATACAAGGACAAGCTGAGTTACATTTCACACAGTATGCTAAAGAAACAATGATTAGATCACTGGTTATTCTACTGGCCTGACCTCTAGTGGAAACAAAAATACAGATAAAATTACAAATTAATTATTTAAAAACTACATCAAAGCTAAATTCTATTTAACTATCTATAAGAAAGAAACATTCTTTCTTATAGTTTTCTTACAGTAACAATGATGTCCTATTTTAAACATTACAACTGTTATACTAGATTTAGGATTCTGGATTATCTACAGTCCTGTTTATAGTTAACTTTTAGGGAGAAAGGTTCTGTGGGTAGAATATGTGCCTTCCATATGCTTGGGATTTTTAGACCATCACTATTATTCAGATTGGGGTGGCTGATAAGAATCTCACAGGCTTCCTTAAATTTGCATTCATACCATGTTTTGATGTGATGTAAACTGGTGCTTTTCCAGTCAATTCTGCAGGGCTTGATCAGAAAGGCCAGCTTTATCATAGTTATATTTAATGTGTCGTTTATGTTCCTTTTGTCTGATAGAATTGTGCATCCTGTTTTCCCTATATATGGTAGATTACAGATGCAGTAAATATGGTATACTCCAGGATGAGCCAGTGGAGGGAGTGGGTCTTTGGATGAGTCGAGTAAGCTTTTTAATTTTGCAGGAGGTCTAAAGGTGACTTTGAGGTTGTATTTCTGTAGTATTCCATTTATTTTATCTGATGTACCTTTAATGTAAGGAATGGTTATAGTTTTATTGTAGTGGTTTTTATCTTTGTTTTTTATTGAGGTCTTGTAGAGAATTTTGTTAATAGTATTTTGGCTGTAACCATTTTTTAGAAAAGTATTGCTGGTAACTTTAAATTCATCTTTCAGCGCTTGTTCATTGGAGATGATCTTCAAAGCCCTGTTTTTTAGAGTATTAATGACACCTAGTTTTTGTGTTGGGTGGTAGTAGGAGTTTATGTATATATATTGGCCAGTATGTGTCGGTTTCCAGTAAACAATGAAGGAAAGAAGAGGTGTGACAAGTGTGTCTAGAAACGGAAGTGTGTTCTGTTTTTCAATCTCCATTGCGAACTGTATGCATTTATGTTGTTTGTTTAGTTGGCTAAGAAAAGTGTCTAGTGTCTGGTGGCCATGTGGTCAGATTGCAAAAACATCATCAATGTATCTAAGCTAGACTTTGGGTTTTAAAAGAGAGGAATCTAGAGCATATTGCTCAAAATGTTCCATATAAAAGTTAGCAATAGTGGGAAATAATGGCGAGCCCATGACTGTGCGTTCTTTTTGCAGGTAGAAAGCGTTTTGCCATACAAAATAACTAGACCGTAATACATGTGCAAAGAGTGCCAAGATATCTGGAGGGAATTTGTTCTGTAAAAGAAGGATTGTGTCATTGATTGGGACATTCGTAAAGAAGGTAGAGATGTCAAAACTGACTAATAAATCATCTTTTTCTAATGTAATGTAATGTCTTTGATTATGTTTATGAAGTGTTGTGTGTTTCTGATTTCACTATGGGTCATGCCAGTAGAATAACCGGTGATCAAATCATTGTCTCTTTAGCTTACTGTGTGAAATGTAATTCAGCTTGTCCTTGTACATTTGTATATACTCCAGAAGATGACCTTAATATGAAGGACGAAACATCAAGAAATTAAAATAGTTATTTATAACACAGTTGTAAAGTCCATAATTTCTAAAATGAATGCTGATCACCATGCAACACTAAAAGAAAGGATGCCGTATATGTAGTTTTGAGTCTCTTTGGTTTTGCACCCCACTTTGTTCCACAAAACCTCTTGATGATATTAAGCTTTTTAAGAGCTTTATTAGATTCATGACTTATTTTTTACGGTATTAACAACACCACACACACACACACACACACTTTTATCACAAAGATGTTTTATTAACACTTATACTTCGCTGATTTTCAACTCAGCATCATCAGAGCAAAACACTTGTATACAAGACAGTGAGTGAGTGAAACAACATAATTGCAAAAGACCTAAAGTCCTATTTTTGGAGCTCTCTAACGAAAAAAAGCAGCTATCCAGGAGTTTTTCTTAGGATAACCATTTCCCAAATTTTTGGCAAATTAATGCAACCATGTTTGTTAAGGTTGGGAAAATTCTTCAAAGCCATTGCTGACTCAAAAAATAATCTTTCAGATCTATAACAACTTCTAAATAGCACATTCGTTTTCCTCCATCTAATCCTGTGTGAAGGAGTGTCCAAAGCATGGTCTGCCAGTCCCGGCTTGCCATAGTATAGCGAATGTTTCTTTCATGTTCTTCCAGGCAGATGTTCACTGATCTTCCCGTTTGCCCATAATAGGCCAAGTCACAGTCACAAGGAACTTCATACACTCCTGGGTGTGCTAAAGAGTGAAGTTTATCCTTAGGCGAGCGGATCAGAGTTGCCAGCTTGACATGAGGTTTGAAAGTGGTGTGAAGGCTATGTTTCAACAATACTTTTACTATCTTTTCCGATGTACCTCTGATATATAGGGAATAGAAATGGTCATGTTGTATTCTTGAGTATTAGGGGAGGGCAGAGCAATGGGCCTATGTAGTATTTTATCTATTTTATAGGGATTGTAGCCGTTGGCTAAGAATTTATGGCGCAGGTATTGGAGTTCAGTGGTCAGAGCTGTATCGTTAGAACAAATGGCTCTGGCTCTGTAAGTGTTTTTAAAATGCTGTACTGTTGGACTGGATAATGATGCGATTGTTTATGTAGGTATCTTCCTGTGTGTGTGTGTAGGCTTTCTGTAAATAGAAAAAGATAGTGATCCATCTGAAAGGCGGGTGACTAATGGTAAACAATTATTTGATTCTTTTTCTACTGTGAAGTGAATTTTGGAGTGTTGACTGTTTAGGTAGGTGACAAAAGCATCCAGTGTCTTGTCCATGGGGCCAGATGGCAAACACATCATCTACATAGTGTAACCACACTTGTGGCTTGTATGTAGCTGTGGTAAGTACTTTGTTTTCAAAGTGTTCCATGTAAAAATTTGCTAACGGGGAAGAGAGGAGGGAAACGATAGCAGTACCATTAATCTTTTTGTAAAATTTTCCTTCCCATGTAAAGTAACCTGCATTCATGGTAAATTGAAATAATTCAAAAATATCAGGGGGAAATTTAGACTTGATTAAATCAAGTGTGTCAATAAGTGGTACATTGGTAAATAAGGAGGTGACATCAAAACTAACCATTATGTCTGAATCTTTTAGAATTAGATTTTTAACCAGTGTTTTGAAATGGACTGAATTTTTTACAAAAGTAGAGGAGTTGCCAGTAAGGGGGGGGGGGGGGGAGTGACCTGGCTAAATGCCGAGCCAGTTTATATGTGGGACTATCTATGCTATAGACTATGGGACGTAGGGGGATATTAGTTTTGTGGATTTTTGGTAATCCATAAATACGGGGTGGTTAACATGAATTGGTTTTTTTTCCTGATGATTTCTTTGGGCCATGATGTCACTTTTTTCAGTAATTTTCGGACTTTTTTCTTTTGAGACATCGTAGGGTCTCGACATATAATTTGATATAGCTTTATTAGATATATTTGTAATATGAGTTGTAAATCTCAGTACAGTATCTAGGGTTGGACCCAAGTATTTTGGAGACTGTTTTTTCAATTTTGGTATTATTTGGGGGTTGTTATTGTGTCTATTTTTTCTATCAGTAGAGAAGATGCTCAGTTTTTTCTGGGTTTATCTGTAATTTAAGTTCCTTTGCCCATCTTTCTAAGCCTTTTATTAAATTATTTAGGACTTTTTTTTTTTCAGATTGTTGAGGATTACTGCTTGTGTGCCAGATTGCTATATCATCTGCATAGCAAGCTATTTTTGTGTCATTTATTATGTGAGGATGGATACTGTTCATATAGATGAGAAATAGGAGTAGGCTTAAAACAGAACCTTGTGGGACTCCAGCCCAAGTTCGATGCATGTTGGAATAAATTCCATTAACTTTTACTTTCATTATTCTTCCATTCATGAAATCTGAAATCGAAATTAATGCGTTCCCCTTATTCCAGTATCACATGCAATTTTTATTAACTTTTATCTCCAAACGCGACCAAAGGCAGCTGTGATATCCAAGAAGATTGCTATTGTCTTCTTTGGTGGTTTTTCTTGAAAGCCATCTATTACTGATTGGTAAAGATAAAATAACTGATCTTCTGTACTGTGATGAGACCTGTAAGCCGTTTGGTAGAAGTTGATCTTGTTATTTTCTAAGAGCCAATTCATAAGTCTGGTATGTATTATTCTTTCATTTAGTTTACAGAAAGTGCTAGTCAAAGTTATTGGTCTCCAGATTTTTGGTAGTTTACCTGTTTCCTGGAATACAGGAAGTGTTAAATATCTTCAGAAGGCAGTTTTTCGCTATTTCTCCCATATTTTTAATCGTATGTCCGGAGATAAGATCAATACCGGGTAATTTCTCAGGGTCAATTTGACTAATTGCTGTTTCTAATTCTGTCATTGTGAGGTCCAGAATAAAGGTGTCTTCAGAAGGATAGGTTCTGGATTGTATTAGCAGATATTTTGCAATTATCCTGCACTTTGTCTTCTTTATTGTATTGAAGTTTGATTACTTTAGAGTAATGTTTGGCTAGTATATTTGCCAGCTATTTGTTTGTTGCTGCTGTATCAATTCCTGAGGAGATTGAGTTCAAAGAGTGGTCAGTATCTGAAAGTGTTGCATTATTTAATAATCTAATACAGTGTTGCAAGTCTTTTCTTGCAAGTCTATTGGTCAATTGCAGAATTCTTCCAAGTTTTTGTTTGCAGTTAGAAATTTCTTCTATGTTTTGAGTTAATTCTATCAACTTATTTCTGCTGGCTTCTGTATTATTTACAATTAATTCAAAGAGGTTCTTTAGATTCAGTGGGATACTTAAAAGAGGAATAAAAATACAAACTTGAATACAAACAAGGAGAGGTAATTACCCAAGGAAGTAAAAAAAAAAAAAAAAAAATGAAGAATTTGGACAATATTTTGAGAGACTAAATAGGTCATTACTGCCACCAGATGGAAACCATACATCAAAAATACAGTGTTTCTCAAAGTGTGGTACGCGTACCCCCCGGGGTATGCGAAACGTCAGGGTGTATATGGCAATTTTCAGCTATGCATAATTAAAGGAGTCATTATATTTTTCAACCAACAGTGCAATTAGAGACAACCGAGATAAAACGGCACTAACTAATGAATCCCCCCCCCCCCCCGTCCAACAGAAACTGCTCAAGAAAACCATATGTTGCCGGTGGAACATATGGTTTTGCTTGACACCACCCCCCCGTCGTTAACGTGTTAAAACTAAGAAATATATAGCGAATGTGTTTCAGATATTATGGAATTCGGTTGAAGGGAATTAGCATTTCAACTCAACTGCTGAAATGCTAATTTGTCTTTGGTTGGCATGATCTTTTGTTAATGCCGCACCAATCATATGCAGTTCTTCCCTGCTCTACGTATCTCAAGTATTGTAAATTATTGGTAATTTTTGCTTGAAATAATGGGAAAGAAGATGATGCTTTTTGGGTAGATGACTTTGACGATGCACACAAAGAAACTGTTCTCGATGCCAAAAGTAGTGATAGCGAGTAGGAGCTTCTCAGTAAGTCGCACCGTTTTCAGTTTTTTTCTGAAAACTTTAGTTTCCGAAAATTCCCGGACGTATCTCGCAACATGATTTTTTAGCTTTAATTTTGGAAAAAAGTTAGAGCTATATTCGAGTAAATACAGTATTTTTTTTAAGCTTTCAAATTCTTACATATGGATCATTGGTTAAAGATTGGATTTATGAAACCCCCAAAAGAGAGCAATATAGCAAATACAAGTAGCTGTAAGCAACAAGAAAACGTTGATATTGCATCTGGATCAAATGAAACTGATGAGTGTGTCGTCTGACATCTCTAGAGAACCAAAATTTTAAAATAAATCATATTTTTTGTTTACATGAACATATAAATTCAAATAAAATAGATATTTAATTTTAATTAATATTTTTAATTAATTTATTAATTTAAATTATTTTTAATTAATTAATTAGAGGTACTTGGTAATAATGAAAATTTAAGAAGGGGTATGCGGATATCTGAAGTTTGAGAAACACTGGGCTAGTATATTTGCCAGCTGTTTGTTTATTTGTTTGTTGCTGCTGTATTAATTCCTGAGGAGATTGTGTTCAAAGAGTGATCGGTATCTGGAAGTGTTGCATTATTTAATAATCTAATGATATTACAGTGTTGCAAGTCTTTTCTTGGATCTAGTCTATTGGTCAATTGCAGAATTCTTCCAAGTTTTTGTTTGCAGTTAGAAATTTCTTCTATGTTTTGAGTTAATTCTATCTTATTTCTGTTGGCTTCTATATTATTTACAATTAATTCAAAGAGGTTCTTTATATTGAGTGGGATAATTAAAAGAAGAATAAAAATATAAATTTGAATACAAACAAGGAGAGGTAATTACTCAAGAAAAAAAAAAAATGAGGAATTTGGACAATATTTTGAGAGACTAAATAGGTCATTACTGCCACCAGATGGAAACCATACATCAAAAATAAAATGTTTAGGAGAAAATTGGAAAGAACTCACAATGGAGGAGCCATCTCTGAGTGAAATTGAGAAAATTATTAAAGTATTGTCCGACAACAGATGTGAGAACCTCGGTTGGCACAGTTCCAAGACAAGTCAATTCATGTTAAAGGGGAGAAAAGAATAAGGCAATGTATGAATTTGTCACCAACACGCAAAATCACATGCTTTATATATAAAATTTTCCACCTGTTCTACAAGTAAAATAGTAACCACCTTAAAAACTAGAATTTTCATAAAAGAAAAGCTAATTTTCCAACATCTAATAATAAACACTCATCCCACAAAACGCAGTGATTACTCTATTATCGGAATTGATTCACCTTCTTTTGCCATGTGCAAAAGTGTCGAGGGATCTCGCATCTGTAGTCATACAGTACTAAAAAATAATAAAGCAGCTAGGAAATTCTAGTTGTTGGAATAGTCATACTATGAACTATTTTTAAAAAATGAGACTCCATAACTATTAACTATAAAGTTATCTCTCTCTCTCACAAAATATATCGACAATGACTCTCCAAGGTTTGGTTCCTGTTCTCAAACTTTTTTTTTTTTTAAAAAAATATTTGTGTATTTTAGTCTACAGTTCACATCTGAGAGCTGTTCAACTTTTATTAGCTTTAACTTTTTTCCATGTTCTTCTTTTCAATATGAAATTCAATTTTATCCTGCTCAAGACTAAATGGTGATCACTTCCAATTTCAAATCCTCTGTACAAGCTAGTGTCCTGCACCAGGAAGAAAGTATCACTTATCAACAATAACATAGCCAAATGAGACTTTTTCTTATTTTTTGCCTCTTGTCTCCATGTGAATTTGTGCACATTTTTATGTTGGAACATTGTGTTAGTAATAACCAGTCCATGTCCTAAGCAGAAATCCATGGTATTTGCCATTATTATTAGTTTTACTCTTTTCTCCATATTTTTCAAAAATATTTTGTATGTCTGACAATCATTTCCCACTCTGCTATTTAGATCCTGTGTCAAATGCTTTCTCTCTATAGTTGCTTTAGAGAGAAAGTGTGCAGAAAATATGCAAAATCAATGAATTTTGCATATTTTCACTCTCTAATTGCTAGAAATAGATTAGGAATTTGATAAAGAATTATAATTAGTATTTGCAGACTATAAAAAAAGCATATGAAAGTATACATCGAAATGCACTACAAGATGTAATAAAGATATTTTTTTAGAATATACCACATATAAATTTGATAAGACTTTGTAATCATGACACCCACTGTAAGGGAAGGTTTCTCATGAAAATCTGTCAAGTTTTGAAATAAAATCTTGATTCTCACAAAGAGATGCTTTCTCACCAACCCTGTTCAATCTAGCCCTGTAAAAAATCATTAGAGATCTAAATGAACAACAAAGGATGAGAATTAACAGGAACAGTATACTACTGACATACAGATGACAATGTTATCAATGGAGGCTCTCATGAATATGTTATACACACTACATATTCATGAGTGTCAAGGACCCATCAAGACTGACTGAACTTAGATGTTGATAATCATATCTTTAAGCAAGTGGATAGCTAACTATATAATAGTCAACATAAACTACAATATACTCATAAGGTATATTCCGGTAATTGGACCACATTTTTTTATTAAGCTAAAAACACAATAAAGAAATAAAACCCGACAAGTTTCGTAAGTCATTTGACTTACATCTTCAGGGATAAAAGGTAACTTAAAGTTTAAAACACAAAAAAAGAGAAATTATTCAAAAATAGTTCATAGTATACAGTTGTAATCGTCTGACTGTTCATAAAATTAAAAAATCAGAATGCAGATTTAAAGCAGTGCTAAGTTTAAACAATGCTGGATGATGCCACGTTCTGTTGTTCGCGTTCATACTGTCCGAGGTCTGACTGAGGTATATTTTTTATCAAAGCCAAACTTGGTGTAGAATTAAGCCTCGGTGTGTTGGAATTCTAAGCATTTTTTCTATGTGAGACATGTTTGTTTTCTGCCAGAGTACATTGTGGCCGGTGGAAGGGGTATGGAAAGGTAGACCTGATTTGTGTTCTCTTCTGTTTTGCACATCCTTTTGGTGTTCATTCATGCATATTTCCCCAGATCTTCCTGTCTATCCTACGTAGCATGAATGAACACCTAAAGGATGTGCAAAACAGAAGAGAATACAAATCAGGTCTAGCTTTCCATGCCACTTCCACCGGCCACAATGTACTCTGGCAGAAAACAAACATGTCTTACATAGAAAAAAACTGTTACATAAGGAAGTTTAAAGAAGCTGCAAATATGCTTAGAATTCCAACACAATGCAATAAAAACGAAGGCTTAATTCTACACCAAGTTTGGTCAGATTTGATAAAAAATATACCTCAGTCAGACCTTGGACAGTATGAACGTGAACAACAGAATGTGGCATCATCCAGCATTGTTTAAACTTAGCACTGCTTTGAATCTGCATTCTGATTTTTTAATTTTATGAACAGTCAGACAGCTACAACTGTATAGTATGAACTATTTTTGAATAATTTCTCTTTTTTGTGTTTTAAACTTTAAGTTACCTTTTACCCCTGAAGATGTAAGTCAAACGACTTACGAAACTTGTCGGATTTTATTTCTTTATTGTGTTTTTAGCTTAATAAAAAAATAGGCACAGTCGAGGCAGTGAGTGTGTCAGAATTGGAAGATGTAGCATTGGACGTCTGCTTTTTACAGATAACCTAGTTCTGCTTAGCTCTTCCATAGATGACCTCCAGCAGACCCCTGGATAGGTTTGTAGCTGTTTGTGCAGACACCGGAATGAAGATCAGTGTGGCCAAAACTGAAACATTTGTGGTCTCAAGACAACCATTCTAGTGCACTCTACATGTAAGTGGAGTCCCAATGAGGCAGGTGGAGAAGTTTAAATACCTTGGGTCCATATTCACGAATGATGGAAAATGGGATGTAGAGCTAGATACTTGAATTGGCTTAGCAAGCTCAATATTGTGG
The DNA here is from genome assembly GCF_054136105.1 of Typopeltis vanoorti. NCBI lineage: Eukaryota > Metazoa > Arthropoda > Arachnida > Uropygi > Thelyphonidae > Typopeltis > Typopeltis vanoorti. The sequence goes on along the minus strand of NC_143552.1, from coordinate 8,134,643 downwards.
GAGCTTGGCCATTCGGTAGTATTGAAGCGGGAGTTAAGCCAGAAGGCAAAGCTGGCTGTTTTCGATTCAGTCTATGTCCCCATCCTCACCTATGATCATGAGAGTCGGGTAATGACTGAAAGAATGCGGACACGAATCCAAGCGGCTGAAATAAGGTTCTTTCGAGGGGTTGTGGGGCTGACAAGACTCGACAGTCAGAAGCGCTGCAATTCGGGAAACCCTCAATACTCAACCACTGCTTCTCCATGTTGAGAGATCACAGTTACGTTGGTATGGGCACCTGGTCAGAATGCCACAAGAGAGGCTCCCTCAGCAGGCCCTCTTTGCCAAGCTAGAGGGTGGGAGGCCACATGGAAGGCCAAACACTTGCTGGATAGATTATATCCAAAACCTTGGGTGGACACGTTTGGGAATCCCACCAGAACACCTGAGCTTGGTGGCAGAGGATTGTGACCATTGGAAGTTCCACTTGCAGCTGTTGCCCCCACAACCCAATTAGGAAAAGTGGGCATTGAAGATGTATGTATGTATGATGTAAGTCGAACGACTTACGAAACCGAAACTAGTCGGGTTTTATTTCTTTGTGTTTTTAGCTTAATAAAAAAATGTGGTCCAATTACTGGAATATGCCTTATGAACTTCTAATCCACAGAAATCTCCACTTACAATAATATGCATCAAGAGATAGAGGAAAGAACTGAAAAGGCCAATCATGGATATTTTGCGATTTTACAACTCCTGAAGTCTAGATTATCATCAATTTCCAAAGAAAATAATAAAAAAAAAATCCAAAGAAAACTATTTATGCTATGACCGATATTAACCTACGGTTGTGAAACATGGTCAGCAATAAAGGGAGACAATAGAAATCTTATCATATTTGAAAGAAAAGTATTGAGAAAAAAATTCTGGAGCATCTTACAATCAAAATACTGGTCTGTATGAATGCAGACAGTGGAAAACTATGAAACTTGTTTCAAAGATCTAATATCATATCATTTATAAGAAGAAAGAGAACAGAGTCATTTGGTCATGTTTGGAGAGCAGATGACCATTCTTTTCTTCTTTTTTTTTGTAAGAATTAATGTTGGTGGGATTTTTTCATTTTTATTTTTCCCCATTTTTGTTGTTTTTTTAGGTTTTCTTTGGTTGGATTTTTTTGTTCCTTATGATTTTTTGAACTAGTCTGTTCCAAAGGGGAACTTTCGTAAGAACTTATGATCCACAGTACAGTCACATTTGAGTTGTGATTCAATAAATGTGAGGAATCAGAAATAAAAAGGAGCCTCTTGATATCATTCACCTCTTTTTCCTTTGCTATCCATTCCAGTTATTCTCTTGGAAGAACAAAATTTATAAATAGATAGAGGGTAACTCCCCTCTCATCCCCATTGCCAGTTTTATTTATTGAAAATTTTGAAAAACCAGCTCTTGATTCAGCCCCTCTCAAATCCATTTAGTTAAGATAATGTTTTCCCATTTAGTCTCATGGCCCAGACACATTACACTTTTCTCTGTCACCTTTACCTCTAATCCAATTTACAATGGAAAAGGAAACTAATAATAGTCTAACCTTTCTAGACCTTCTAGGCCATGGTCACCCACCTACCTAATGGTGCCCTGTCCTTTTCAGTTCATAGGAAACTCACTCACATAGATACATTAAGTTACATTCACAAACTTTCCTATCACTCCATATGAGTATATCTGCAGAATAGATTATGGATCCCTTGTATAAGACCCTGATTAGACTGCATCTGGACCACTGTGCACAAATTGGGTCACCTGGTTTTCAACAGGATGAGGTTATCTTTGAGGCATCCAGAGAAGATCTTCAATCTGTCATTTCACTGAATGAAATGACAGATTGAAGGAATGCAACTTGCAGACCTTGTGAACAGAAAAGAGAGGATATGACTTGAGACATACAAGTTGATGACAGGTTGTTACCAGATGTATATCAAGAAGATTTTTCATAGAATAGATTAAGACAAGGGTAGAATAAGAGTCCATCTCTGAAAACTGCATAAGGAGGGTCCGAGGAAGAAGCAGGCTCCTTGCAAGAGTGACTGGTGAGAAGAATGCATTGCCTGAGCATGTGACAATTGAAGAAATTGTGAAGGGGTTTTTAAAGGCATGATTTGATAATCTTTATTATTATTAACATCAGACCTCCATGGAGTCAAGACACATTGCAGAAGAAACACTTCTTCAATAAGTCTTGACCCCTTAGAGGTCTGAGTTAATAATAATTCTCCTAAATAATCACTAATATAACTGTCCATTTCATTACAATCCTGTCCTAGGACTGATAATAAATGGCAATTTCCATCTTGTCATGTCAGGTGCAAGTTCTCGTATCTATGAGGTATTTGTTTCAAATATCTGTAGTCACATTAATCATGGTCTTCCACTGAGCTATGATCTGTTTATCGAGCCACAACTATGTGATCAAACCATTCTATTATTGTTTAATATTCATATTAACCCATAATTCTGTGTTATCTATCAAGTGTAGAAAATTTGTACATTTGTTAATTCTGTCCAAATGTGTTTTATTTTCAGAGATATTAATTCAATGGCTGGCAATCTTCTTTCAGCATCTGTAAAACTGTTCATATCTGGGTTCATAACAGGAATAGACTAAATCAAGCTTTCGATGCAAATAGTTTGATAAAATGTTTTTTTTCCCAGGTTGTTTATTATCATTATCCATCCTAACGAAATCCTAAATGTTGTGATGTTCTTCAAATTATGCATTATCAATGAATCTAAGTAGTTAAAAACCACTTACACTTAATACTATTTCCTTGATATAGTACTGGATTATTTAAAATGACTCTTATCTCATGCATCAGTCTTTCTAAATTCATTCATCATCATCTGCTCACTGAACATCCACATATGGCATATGGTTATTCCAAAGCATGGCGATGTGCTACACCAGTCCTCGCAATGTGACCCTCATGTGCTTTTCTGCAGCCTTCAATTCTCTGAAGATCAGTCACTCCGCACACACAGCATCCATCCATCTATCAACTGATAGTCTACCCTTTCCTCTTTTCAGAAACTTTACTTTATATTATTATTATTATTAGACGGGAACCTCCACAGAGTTCGAAGACTCACCGGGGAGACCCAATCTATCACTTTTTCCTTAAGCCCATCAACAGACAAAACACTCACAAATCTGGCAACTTCACTCATTCACAACTCTCCAAACACAAAATCGATTCCTCACCCCCTACTAACCACACATTTATTCAACTTCCAGGGATGATCCATTGTTCTGGTCCCTCTAGCCAAGTGCTGAAACATTTTCCCTGTATCTATCCTATAAAACCCTTTAAGCAACTTAAATGTTTCTATCATATCCCCTCTTTTCTCCTATCTGCGATTCACATACCTTCAGTCTGTCCTCAAAGGGCACTCCATATTTCATTCCATAGGCCACTGACCATCTTGGTCACTCACCTCTGAATCCTCTCCACTGTTTCCTCATCCCCAAGAAGCCCTGGGTTTCTTGACTTGAGCACAGTAATCCAGATGTGGGCATATCAAGGCATTATAAAGAGCAATGACAACTTCCTTATTTCTACATGTTAATGTATATTCTTCAACAGCCAAGTAATCTTACTGGCTACCTTAGAAACCTTAGCAACATGTCCTCTAAACTCTCTGTCTACTACCACCTCTAAATCTCTAGTTTCATCTATTTGCTGGAATACAGTGCCATCAATGTGATATACGGCTTGAAATCTATTTATCCCAAAATACATAACTTTACATTTCCCAACATTAAACCGAAACCTTAACTTTCCCTATACTAACATCTTATTTCAATCGTCCTACCTGCTCTCCACATTGCCTTGATTAACTATTACTTAACTTAATTTCGCATCATCAGCAAACAACTGAATATTTCCTTTTAGGTATTTCCTATATCATTTATGTACAAATTAAACAGCAATGGTCCCAACATTGAACCTTGCGGCACACCACTAGTCACCTGTTTTTCTCCTCGATTCTGCACCTGCATATACCACTTTTTGATACCTTTCCAGAAGCTACCCTCTTATCCATTTAACTAGTATCATATCCATACTGATTTGTTATAATTTGTGTAACAGAGTTCCATGTGGTATTCTGTCAAATGCCTTTGTAAAATCATCATGTAGCCATTTTCCTTTATCGAACTCAGTTGTTACTCTAATATAAAAAGTTAGTAAATTACTAATGCATGACTGACTTTCACAAAGCCATGTGAACCCTCATACTGTATCATACTTTTATCTACCATTCTTGAATTATCTTTTTTTTACTAATTTTTCCTTCTAGAAAAATTACCACCACACCTGGAGATGCCGATTGGTCTATTTATAATTTGCTACTGTAGTTTATGCAAAGAATTTTTTTGCCCTCTTTCCATTCACTTGGAACTCTACCAGAGCTGAGACTTAAATTAAACAGCTTAGTCAAAGGCACTTGCACATTCTCACAAAATCCTAGCTGATATCCCATCTAATCGCACAGATGTATTTACATTGACATTTTGCAATATCATAAGAACCTGTCACATAAGTTAAGGCAGTAACCTCATTAGGGTTATAGCCTTGCAAAGTGATCACTCAGTAACTCAACTAATTTATCCACTTCTGTCTCCTCATGACCAAAATCACTAATTAAGGTTAATCTTCCATAGTCATTCTTCCTCTTACTTGCCACATAATAAAAGAACGCTTTGGGATTTCCTTTGGCCTGCTCGGCTAGATTCTTTTCATAATCTGATTTTGCCTTCCTTGCCATACTAGTCACCTTTCTCTTTATACCCTCCACAGCATTTTCTTCTTCTGCAGCTCATGCTTGATGATATTATTCATCCATCTAACTCCTACCTGATTAACCCTCCTTATCCTAGGGTAAACAAATTTAATACTGCTTCCTCAAGATGACCTTTAACTACATCCCATGAACTACTCAACTCTTTACCCAGCAGTGGTTTATGCCATGACACAGATTTAAGCTTCATCTTAAACATGTCATGATCACCTGCCTTGTAGTTCCACAAATATCTCTTCTGGATAGAATATTCCTCATGGTTTACAATCTCCCAAGTCAAGACTGCATGGTCACTTTCACCAATCGGAGACAATGTTGTCACCCTGGTTATTATTACATGACACCTCCAGGAAGTCTCTAAAGACTGATCGAGGGAGGGCACCTACTCTACAGCTCTCCATCTTCATCACTCACTCCACCAACTACACCAAAGCCATCTACTGCCCACCACTAGTATTTTCAAAGGCAATTAATTACAAACATGATGACGCACGGTGGGATTCGAACCCACAGACTTTTGTCTGGAGAATGAATATGCTAACCACTTGGTCAACCAGGCCAGCTATGAATTATAGATAGCTCTTCTAATCCTATGACCAGGTCCAATACTCTCCCACCCATCATATGCTGCTTTAAGTAATTATCTCTCAGCAAGTGTATAAATTCTATTTCCTTCCTACCATGTGATCTTTCTTCCATCCAGTCTATATCTCCATAGTTGAAGTCCCTCATAATAATCACTTGACCTGTACTCATACTAATTTGGTGATGCATGTCTTCCAGATCATCTGTAGAACTCCTTGGCCTATAGCAAAAACCAACTGTATATTTTGTCATATTGGCCTTAATCATACGCCAGATGCTTCAAATGAACAGCCATCCTCCTACCTGTCTCCTATTTTTTTGGTTGCAATTCATCTGCTTTTATCATAGGCAGTACTCTTCCACACCCCATCATATCTTCTCTATCTTCCCTGAAAATACTAAACTTTTCACATTCAATCCCTGTAACTACATCATCTGCTGTTAGTCAAGTCCCACTAATGCCTATAACTTATGGCTTATAACTTGCATTAACCAATGCCAAAAACTCCACACTCTTGTTCCTGATACTTCTGTCATTAGTATACAAAAACTGCAGAATTCCTTCAGTTCCCCACACACCTTTACTTTCTGAATTGACTACCCTATTCAATATTTTTGCTTGAGAGACCAGATTCCTTACTTGGTCATTCTCTCACTCACTCACTTCATCGATGCCTTCACACAAACTCGCTTGCTTCCATCTTAATTGCTTAACTTTCCCTGAATTTGCACTTCAGCATGCTCAGTGAACAAAGCTCTCTCCAAACACTTAATATAGCCTCTGATGGACTGCATCTAAAAGCAATTTAGATGCAGTCCATCAGAATTGTACAAATTCTTCTTTCTGTCAAACAGAGACCAGAGATCCACAAATTATTACTGTTCTAGGTCCTCCTTTCATCCTTTCAATGTATCCAAAGTATTTTAACTTTCTTCTGTCAATATCCTTAACAAGCCTTCAAGTTCTACTGATCTTTTCTAATACCCATTTATTTGTATGCCTTTCAGTATTATTATATCCTTTACAGCCTTCTGTAACACTGCATCTCAAAATCAGCTATCCATTTTTTATTCTAACTTCTTTAGGTTCCATATCTTCATTATGTTTGTTTTGATGATATTAAGTGAGATCTTATATTTTTTATATTTTTTTTCCAGAACTAATAAACACATTTTAAGTTACCATCCCAGAGGCTATATACTTAGCAATCGCCACAGAATAATAATGCAAATATAGTCAGAAACCAAACTGATTACTTGCTAATTAATCAACGATTTCGAAGTTCCATAAAGAGTACAAAAACCTATCCTAGTGCAGATATTGCTTCTGATCATAATCTACTGGTGACAGAGTTAAAACTTAGACTGAAAGCTATACTTAAGAAACATCAACAAAAAAGGTTTGATCTAGGAAAGTTAAAAAACTCAGAGATAAGAGTCATGATCTGAAAAAAACTGAGTCATGATTTGAATCAAGAGATAGGACTTATCAAGAATGATGACGTCATGGGGGTTGATGAATCATGGAACAAATTAAAATCTGTCTCCATAGAGAAATGTAGCCAATACCTTGTGTCCTGATAGAACAGTAAAAAAGAAATATCGGATAACTGACAAAATTCTTTCTCTTATGGATCAACACAGATAATATAAAAATCATAGTCCAACAAAATATAGAGGTTCAGAAAATTATTAAAGACAAGATCAAAAAAGCAAAAGAAATCTGGATGAATGAAAAATGTAAAGAAATAGAATTTCTACAGGAAAAGCATGTCAGCTTTAATCTATACAAAAAGCTTAGAAAGAGACCTCAGGCATATTTAAGAAAAAACAACTATGTATCCTTTGAAACAAAAAGGGATAAATAATATCCAAAAAGGATAATAAAATAAAAGAAAGGGTGAATATGTAGAACTCTTTATTGATAACAGACAAAACCCAGAAAGTACTTAACAGATGGAAAGTTCATGCATTCCAAAATCAGAGGTAGAATGTGCACTGAACTCAGCTAAAAATGGTAAAGCCTTAGGCCCTGACAAAATACCAGTAAGAATAGTACAGTTATTAGAAAGCGACAACATTACTATATTAGTAAAGCTATTTAATAAGATGTAATGATACAGGCATAATCTCTCAAGACTGGATATAGTCGACCTTCATCATGCTACCTAAAAAAGCAAATGCGAAAACTTGTAATGACTATAGAATGATCAGTCTAATGAGTCATGTTCTCAAAATGTTTCTGAAAAGAATTTAAAAAAAAATATATACACACACACACACACACACACACATATATATACATATACAGAAAATGTGAAGACACATCAGTGATACTCAATTTGGCTTTAGAAATGGTTTGGGAATGAGAGAAGCTCTTTTCTGTTCTCCAATCTTATTCCAAAATGTAGTGACCAAAACAAGGAAGTACAGTGGTGCCTCATAGTTCGTATTTAATTCGTTTCAGAAATCCGTTCGAACTATGAATCGTTCGAAGTCCAAATCAAGATTTTACATAAGAAATAATGGAAAGCCAAATAATCCGTTTCATATCCAAAAAATTTCAATAATTTTTTTATTTTATCTATTTTAGGTTTTTTAATGTAAATAACTTAGAAAAAATTAAACAAAATAATCTTATATTTATTTTATTAATTTTAATTAATACAACAAAAATAACAGTGAAGAATTTTTTTAATATAAAAATCACAAAGAAGAAAATAATGCTCCCGTTGTTAAGCGTCTTCTTTCTGCTTCTTAGCTGGATTTGAGAATGCTGATTCACGTTCTCTTTTTTCTGCAGAGAAGAATCTATGTAATGTTGTTTGGCGCTGACGATTTTCTTTGATATTTTTAAAATAACCCATCACGTTGTCATTGAATAAGTTGATATTCCTAATCACTACTGTCTTATTAGGGTGCCATTTTTCCACAATAGCTTGTGTTCTAACCCGAACAGAGAACAATTCTTGAAGGCCGGCATTGGAAATGCATTCTCTTCCATAAAAATTTCTTTTTCCACTTCTTTTTGTTGTTGATCATGAAGATGTTGACGTTCTTCTGTGCTGAGGTTCGGTTTTATGATCATCTATTAACTCCTGTATATCCTCATCACTCACCTCTAATCCCATAGCTTTACCCAGACACAATTTCATTTACAACAGACTCTTCTTCACAGCTTACTACTTCACTGACTGAAATACAATCTGGCCAGAGTTTTTTCCAAGCAGAAATCATTGTTTTAATAGAAACTTCTTTCCATGTCTTATCGACAATCCTTAAGCAATGAAGAATGTTGTAATGCTCTTTCCAAAATTCTTTAAAAGTCAGTTCTGTGGCATTGGTTATTTCAAAGTACTTCTGAAACATAGCCTTAATATACAGTGTTTTGAAGTTTGAAATCACTTGCTGGTCCATGGGTTGTATGGTAGAAGTGGTATTGGGAGACAAAAACTTTATCTTGATGAAACTGAATTCACCAACTAAATCCTCCTCTAAATTTGGGGGATGAGCAGGAGCACTGTCCATCACTAGAAGAGCTTTTAATTATAGAATTTTTCGGTAAGATAAGCTTTTACAGTGGGAGCAAATTCTTGATAAATCCACTCAGTGAAAAACTCTGGTAACCCACGCTTTCGTGTTGGCCCCCCACATAACACCGAATTTGCTCTTTATGACACTGTTCTTTTTAAAAACAGGTGGATTTTCAGAATGGTAAATGAGCAAAGGCTTTATCTTACAGTCTCCACTAGCATTACCACAAAGCAGCAAAGTAATTCTACCTTTCATAGGTTTATATCCCAGTGCAGTCTTTTCTTCTTTTGTGATATAGGTAATTTTGGGCATTTTTTTCCCAAAAAAAAAAGAACTGTTTCATTGCAATTAAAAACCTGTTGAGATACAAATCCCTCACCATCCACGTACTCCTTAAAGGTTTTTACAAATTTGTCCGCTTCTTCTACATTGGTACTCGCAGCCTCTCCATGCATGACAACACTATGAATCCCAGTTCGTTTTTTGAATTTATCGAACCAGCCTCAACTTTCTTTAAATCCTCCCAATTTTCAGTACTGGTCTCAGGTGGGCGTTTCTTAAGTTCACCATGCAGATGTTTGGCTTTCTCACAAATAATTTTCTCAGTAATAACATCACCACGTAATCGCTTCTCGTTTATCCACACTAAAAGGAGTTTTTCCATCTCTTCAATAACATGTGATCTCCTGGAGGTCAATGTTGTCACACCTTCAGCCACATTTGCTGCTTTTATTGCTTCCTTACTCTTAAGAATGCTACTTATCATTGACTTTGTCATTTTAAACATCGTTTAAAATTAGTGGAGGAGAAACATACCCAATGGCGTGCTGAAACTGTCTAATGCTATATGACTGAGTTCCTGGACTATAGTTCAAATTGTGAATCAAATTTCTTGCATTCTCAAGCATTTGAACTCTGGAACGTTCGAAGTTAGAAGCGTTCGAAGTACGAGGCACCACTGTATTCATTTGTTTCATCAATTTCGAGAAAGCATTTCACAAAGTCCAACATACTAAAATTTGTTTGATTGAATTATTAAAAAGAATATGATTTGATGGTAAAGACATCAGGATCACTGCAAACATATACTGGAACCAAAAGGCATCTGTTCAAGTTGATGACATTATTACAGACTCCATTAACATCAAACGAGGAGTAAGGGAAGGATGTGTGCTGTCACTTCTGCTTTTTTAACATATATTCAGAAGCCATATTTCAAAAAATCTTAAAAGGAAGAAAGGAAGGGATTAATGTAAATGATAAAATCATTAATAACATCTGATATGCTGATGACGCAGAAATAGAAAGACACTCCAACTCTAATGAAACAACAGATTTATTCAAGAAGATTAAGGATATAACCAAAAAAATTCAAACCAAAACTTAATATCATTGCAGAGGGAAATGGCAAGATCTTAAATGACACTAATGGCATAGCCAGAAGATGGATAGAGTATTGCATTGACCTTTACAAGGACCCAGCTATTCAACAAGAAGATGAAGGAGCAATGGAAAACATGGAAATGGAACCGGAGATCCTCAAAAGTGAAGTAGAACAAGCAATCAAAAAATTAAGGAATAACAAAGCCCCAGATCCTGATTCAATACTGGCTGAAATGCTGAAAAACCTTGGAGAGAATGCAGTCAACTGGATACATGATTTATGCAACAAAATCTGGAAGACTAGAAGATGGCCAAATGACTAGACTAGCTCCATGATTATCCCAATCTACAAAAAAGGCAATCACAACAAATATGAAAACTACTGCACCATTGCCCTTATCTCACATAATAGCAAGATTTTACTACATATTATTCAGGAAAGATTATAAAGTTTTATAGACCATCAGATCTCAGAAGAACAATCAGGATTCAGAAAAGGTCGAGGAACTAGAGATCATATATCTCTAGTCATCAGATTAAATAATCGAAAAAGCAAGGGAATTCAACTTAAGCCTTTATCTATGCTTTATAGATTACTCCAAGGCCTTTGATTGTATGAGGTGGGATATTTTATGAGATATCATGCAAGAATCAGGAATACCAAACCATCTAGTAACCCTGAAAGAACTTATATCAAGCAACAGTAAAAATTGAAAACTCAGTATTCCCCTGCATTCCAATTTGAAAAAGGATCAAGACAAGGATGCATACTCACCATTACTATTCAACCTTTACAGCAAAACTATAATGAAAAGATTTCTAGAAAAGTGGAATGGAGGCATTAAATTAGGTGGCTGAACAATCACTAACCTACGATACACAGATGACACAGTGATAATAGCAACAAATGAACAGGAATTAAAATCCATCCTAAATCAATTAGAATGGGAAAGCTTAAGCCATGGTTTACGAATAAATCAAGACAAAACCAAAATAATGGTTTTAAACAATGCAGAAAAGATAGATATATAGAAGGAATTGAAATTGTCAACAATTTCAACTACCTTGGAGTGATAATAATAAAAAAAGATGAATGTAAAAAAGAGATAAGAAGAATAGCACTAGCTAAGAAAGTGATGCGTGTGTAGAGGCTTAAATGCTGTGAGGACATCATGTTGGAGGCTTAATGGATTTTTTACAACACTCAAAAAGAATTAAAATAGAATTTAATGCTTCCTATATTTCGTCCTAGTCACTAGGACATCTACGGGGATTACAAAAACAATTAATGTAACATATACACAAAAAAAACCTGTAAGCTGGCGTACTTTGGACAGACAGGCAGATCAGCATCCATCCGTCTAGAGGAACACAAGTCTTACATCTTCAAACACAACTATGGCCATTCAGGCTTGGCTGACCATGTTTTGAACACCACCCACAGGGTATCATGGAAGAAAACCACCATGCTCCACCACAGCAAATTCAAGAAAGAGAGACTTTTCTTAGAAGCAGCAGCAACTCTCAAAAACCAACCAAATCTCAATAAATACGGTTGCATTAAGCTTCCAAAGATTTGGGAAACACTCATCACCAGAGTTCCCACCTTACATTCCAGGCCACCTACTACTGCCCTTAGAGGGCGCTCTACCTAGATAGGACTTTAGTGTCACCCACGTGGTTGGGCTTAGTATTGTTTGTTATTTGTGTATATGTTACATTAATTGTTTTTGTAATCCCCGTAGATGTCCTAGTGACTAGGACGAAATATAGGAAGTATTAAATTCTATTTTAATTCTTTTTGAGTGTTGTAAAAAATCCATTAAGCCTCCAACATGATAAGAAAGTGATGACTGATTTAACTAAGATCTGGAAAGACAGGCACATCTCCAAAAAGGCCAAAATTAAGCTTGGTGAAACCTTAGTTTTTTCCGATCTTTCTCTATGCTTCTGAGTCTTGGACAAAGATGACAGAAGAAGAATTGAGGTGTTCGAGCTCTGGTGCTGGAGAAGATTGTTAAGAGTGTCTTGGACAGAAAAATGAACAAACAAAAGTATCCTAGAAGAACTGAATACCCACACAAGACTGATAAACATAACTGACAAGAGAATACTGCAATATTTTGGACACATATGTAGAAGGGAAGGCAACTGCCTGGAAAAGATAATCATCCAGGGTAAACCGTGTGGGAAAAGAAAAAGAGGAAATCACCCTCCCCACCCCCCACAGGTGGATTGACCAAATATCAAGAATCACTGGACTTAAACTAGAACAAACAATAAGAGAAGAACAGGAGAGAAAGAAATGGCGCAGCATCATCAGGAAGGTCACGAGTCCTCGGACATGAGGAGATCCGAGAGAGATGCTAATGACATAGCTCTCCTTCCTGGCTGACAATATTCAGGTTTTTGACTACTGTCTTCAAAGTCTGTGGAGGATACTATGATAATACTATTTATGTTAATCCTACTCACAAAAGGCTAGCAGTAATCTACTATTTATCCAACTTTCAAAAAATGACACTCAAATATCTGACCCCTTGCACATCAATTGACCTCAGGTATAATTCCATGTAATTCTATTTCAATGACCCAAACCTCCAACTATCAGAACAGCAAATTGCTTTTGCAAATTGTACAGATGAACAGTGAGGGGGCTACAGTTTATTGCTCACAAAGGACCAGACAAAAATGGAACTTCATCAAGACAAAGCTGACAATACAACTAATGTGGAAGAAACTTCTTGATAGGAATCTGATCTGTTATTTGTCAGAAATCCAGTATAATTATTATCAGATGATATATTTTCTTCTTCTAGGACAATACCAAATGCATCATCGCTTATATAATGCGTTCCTGTGGGTATTTTTCTCATGAAACCAGTGGCGGCTCGTATAAGCACTGCGACAATGCAGTACCCCCAAGGAAAAAATGAAAAAATTAAATTTTGTTTGTGTTTATAAATAATAACAATGCTTACAACATTATATAAATGCAATACAACATGCTAAAGGTTACAGCTTATGGTTTTGACATTGACACTTTAGATTACGAAACAAATGCACTGCGATATAAAGCAATGTCGAAATTATCACGTTCGGCCAATTGCAGCTAGACTCGCCGATATTCGTTTGCGCTTGTGATTGCATGTTACAAGTGATTCTGACACTGCTCGTTTCGGCAGTGTCGCTTACAGATAAATTGTATGCTTAGGCACGTTATTTCTGCAAGATACGAAACTTTTATTATTGGTGCATGTTCGTGGTGAGGGTGAACTATTTTTTGTAAATCTTATTTTATTTTATTAAAATAACATATAATTATTTATTTATTATAGATACAAGGCTGAATTATGACGAGTGTTACTGTTGAAAATATGAAAAGAATTATATTTTCTCAATTATCGTTACACGACAGAAATAACGTGCCTAAGCATACAATTTATCTGTAAGCAACACTGCTCGTTTGGGCAGTGTCACTTACAGATAAATTGTATGCGTGCGCACGTTATATCTGTGAGATATGAAACTTTTATTATTGGTGTTTGTTCATGGTGAGGGTGAAATATTTTTAATAAAGCAATTTTTAATATATAAATTTATTTATTAATAAATTGGTTACTGATTAGGAAAAAAATAATTTTTTTATTTTGCATATGCAGCACCCACACTTAAAATTTTCACCGGCAACCAGTGCATGAAACACCAGTTATGTTAAACTACCCTATTACTTTCTATTTAAGTAACCATATCACCTGAGATAAGCTCTGCTAACAATGTCAATTCGTTGGTACCGTCCTCATTTTTAATATAACACTGCCATCTGTTCACTCCCTTAATCTTTGTCAGAACTCTCATATCTGTGATCTCCAGTCTTCGATCAAGTGCTTTAATTCAAACCCACATTAAGCATAAGTTAAAATTAGTTTTAACACCGTCTTGTATATAGCTAGTTCAGTGTTTGACTAATCTATTTTTCATATAAGCTTATTAATCTGACTTTCTACCACACAGCTTTGTTAATTCTGCTGTCTATTTCCATATTTATCTTCTAAAACAAAAACTGTGCCTAAAAAGCTTCAGATCCATTTGGTGTGTTCAATTCATTCCCATTTTCATAGTGTGTCTTTTTATTGCTGATTTTCATACCAAAATTTATTAAGGCAGTTATTCAATTTAGTCAGAGGAGCCAGCAGGCTTGCACTGGACTTATTTATGAGTATAAATCATTAACAAGTAACAAGCTAAGATTAACATCTCCAATTCTGATATTAATTTAATGCAACTTTTCTTCATAATGCGATCCACACTGATGATGAATAACAGTGGAGAAACTTTTGACTTGCAACTCAAATGTAGAATATGTATTGCTCGATATAATAATAATTATTATTATTACACCCTCCATGGAGAGTCGACGGACTCATCGTGGGAGGTTCATTCAATAACAACATATTTATCATATAGAATCTTAAAGTCCTTAACACTCCTTGCATTAACAACACTTTCTGGTAATGCATTACATTCGATGACATTTCCCCATGTAAAAAATCTACTCCTCACATCCTTCTTCACTACACTTTTATATAACTTCCAGGAATGACCTCTGATAAAATCCTCTCATTAACTTAAACATCTTTATCATATCACCTCTCTTCCTCCTATCCACTAAACTCTGCAATCCACATTTCTTCAACCTCTCTCCATAGCCAGCACCAAAGTCCCAATATTGTCTTAGTCACACACCTCTGGACCCTCTCCAATGTCTCCACATCACACTGAAAACCAGGTGACCAGATCTGAGCACAATAGTGCAAGTGTGGCCTGACCAGTGCCTTATAGTGTCACAACGACTTCCTTATCCCTACATGTTAGAGTACTTATCATAGCAGCATTACAATGTGAAGCCTATGCAACACTAGCAAAATGCTCTCTAAACTTTAGTCTACTGTTAACCATCACTCCCAAATCTCTAATCTCATCCATTTCCTGCAGTACAGCACTATCAATATAGTACACAGCCTTATATCGATGCACTCCAAAATGCAACACCTTATACTTATATTAAAACTACAACCCCACTCTTTTGTTCCAAGTAAAAAGTCTATTCAAATCTTCCTAAAGGGATTCAGCATCAACAGTGCTTCTTCTAATTCTTAGTTGCGAAATCATCAGAAAACAACTGAAGATCACCAGTCAGTCCACATGATATATTGTTTATTTATGTTGGAGGTTTAATGGAATATTATCAGCACTGAGAAAGGACTAAAACTAATTTTAATACTTCCAATATTTCGTATCCATCACAAAGACATCTTCAGGGATTACAAAAAAACTTTTTGTAACAACACACACAAATACAATACAATAGTGAGTGAAACTAAAGTCCTATCTAGGAAATGCACCCTCTATGGGCATTTGCAGGTGGCCTAGGATGTAAAGAGGGATCTCTGATAATTAATGTTTCCCAAACTTTATGAAGTTTAATGCAACCATATTTGTTTAAATCAGGTTGATTACCGAGTGCAGATGCAGATTCAAAGAACACAAAGACATTCAAAAACATCCCTGAAGATGTCTCTGTGACGGAGATGAAATATTGGAAGTAATAAAATTAGTTTTAATCCTTTCTCAGTGCTGATAATATTCTATTAAACCTCCAACATGAATTCCTCACAGCACTTAAGCCTCAACACATGGATATATTGTTTACAAACAAGTTAAACAGCAGGGCCCAAGAACCAGGGTCCCTGAGACACGATACTGGCCACCCTCCTTTTTTGAGATGCTGCTCCATCATACATAACCTGCTGGTGTCGTTCAGAGGGCTAATCTCTGATTCATCTAACCAATATACTATCTATTCCCATCCAATGCAGCTGGTACACCAATTTCTCATGTGGTAATTGATCAAACGTTTTTGCAAAGTCTAAGAATATCACTGTACATGATTCTCTCTTATCTAACACACTTGTTACCTTATCATAAAATGCAAATAAATTGCTAAAACAGGACCTACCCTTTACAAATCCATACTGACCATCATAAAGAATGCTTTGTCCATCACATCCTGTATTTTATTTCTTACTTATCTCTCCACCACCTAGACCACAAATGCAGTTATACTTGCCTCTCTTCTATATATTGCATGGCATAATTTACACCAGTATGATATACACTGATAAAGTGCTCATTCAATAATTCCACTGCATACTTTGCAGATGTTAGTCTGCTGCCATGACTATTCAGTGTTAATCTGCCATAATTATTTTAGCAGAAAAATTCCCTTGAGTTAACATTGGCCTGACCAGCTACTCTCCTCTCATACTGCACCTTTTCTTTATTTAAAAGCTCATCATCTTTCTAGTCTGCACTTAATACTCATCATGAATCTGATCACCACAAATTGTCTTGTGCCTCCTCCATAACATTTTCTTTTCCAGCACAGCTTGCTTGATTTCACTGTTCATCCATTTCATTCCTACTCTATTTACTTACTTAACCCTTGTTATGCAATCATATACACTGCTTTTGTCAGATACTGCCTTGTGAGTTACCATGCATTGTCAGCATCTTTTCCGCTCAGCTCATCTACCCAATGTACTGACACTAAATGACTACAGAACTTCCTATAATCAGCATATCCATCTTCTTCCTGCTGTACAATCTGTTGATTTGTGCTATCCTGCTTCACAAGTAAACTCTGATCATTTACTACATTAACTTCTTGACTCTGTGCCTTCTCAGAAAACAATACTTTCTAAACACCCAACACCAAACCTAATCAAATGTAATCCATCAGTTTTAAACCATTATAATTTCTCTTAAAATTCAGACAGATTTACAAATTCAACCCCCTTCGCCTCACACAACTCAGCCATCTTACTATTCATTATCTCTGCTCCCCTTCTCAATTCATTGTTGTCGTATCTGAGCAACATGCCTACAACTTTCCCAACACTATTCTTCTTCTTTACCTGCTGTAACAACTTTCTCAAGTCTATCAACATTCTTTTTACCCCCAATAAAATCATTTGTGCCCATGACTACCACTAATTTTGATGCCCAGTCTTTCCTTTTCTACAATGCATCAATTATTTGCTTCCACCAGGAAAGCATGTTTCGTGCACTTCATAATACTAACTTCCTCCTTTTCGTTATCATCAGCCAATCTCTCCTTTAGATGTTTAATATCCTCTTCCAGATGTTTCATTTCGCTTTTCATTTTCACTAACTCCTGCCTAAGCTCTTCTACTACAGTCCTGATGTTTGCTCCCATTTCTAATCGCTCTAATGTATCAAGGCACTTTTCACATACATTAATGCTTTCCTTCTTCTCGTTTACCCAAACAGTCCACAAAGCTTGCACATTTTTCAGTGCATACATTTATCAGTTTTTGCAACACATCTACTACAAAAAATCCAAGGCAGAGTCAGTCTTTTGTACAGAAGCCTTCCGTGATACTGAATGATGTTTCTTTATGGACGCCATCTTCAGAAGCTGAAGCAGTACAAACAAGCAGCAAAACACAATATAAACAAAAAAAATTTCAACACCACCACCACTGAAGGAATTGTATTCAAAATGAAAATATGCAGCACAATTTGCAATAAAAAGACACACTATACACTAATTAAAAACACTTTTTAGCACAGCTCAAATCTACTGCTACGTTCACCATTACGATCAAAAATAGTTATAGAAAATAAAATAATAGAACAGATGGCAGTTTAATTATTTCGGTTGCATAATAACATATCTAAAAGATAAAGATATAGATAAAAAAATAAAGAAATTTCAGAAAATCTGTGGAACAATTAAAAGGAGACAGAATAACAAACAAAGACGAGAAACTCAACTAAAATTTTATAAAGTACTGGCCACTCCCACTCTATTATATGGTTCAGAAACAGGGACTGTTAAAAAGAAAGATGAAAGTAAAATACAAGCTGCAGAGATGAGATTTTTAAAAGCAATTAAGGGATGAACAAAATTGAATCATATAAGAAATGAAGACATCAGAAAATAACTACATATTTACAATGTAAATGAAAAGATCAAGGAATATGGAGAGAAATGGAAAGAACATCTATTTAGATGGAAAGATATCAGCTACCAAAAGAGGTGGATAGATAAACCAAAGGGAAAGACAGAGAGAGGAAGACCAGCTGCAAGATGGAAAGACAGGTGAAGCCAGAACAGGCAAATGACTAATCCTTGAAGAGAAAAAGGAAAAACAAACCCTTGAAAAAATTGTATCTCCTAGCTGCAAGTAATCAGTATTACTTGCAGTTAGAAGGAATTATTTACTATCACAGGTAGCATGCATCCAATAACAAACCTAGCAACCCAGTAGCAGAAGCTGGGAGATCAAATAATGGTTGTTAACTTAAAAGACCACTGTGCCAGAATTATTCAAAAGACGGAGATATCAAGAGCAACCATTTGAGATTTGCAAACTTTTCCAAGGTTTATGTCTGAAGATTCTAAAACAAAGAAACAAACAAGGACTGGAAGCAGTACAGATGAAGTTTCTAAGACCTCTCCTGGGACTCACTAGGTTAGATAAAAAGAAAATCACACAAATAAGAGAACAATTAGATACAAAAAACATCATACAAGAAATAGAAGAATATCAGCAAAATTGGCTACACCACATAGAAAGGATGAATAACAATAGGATTCCCAAATTAGCATATAAATATAAACCTACAGGAAGAAGAGACCACTGCTGTCCAAGGTCAACTTCATCTGCAGAGCATGAACAGGACATAAAAAGCCTATACCTGAATTGCTCAGATGACGACAATGTCTGAAGATAGTGACATAAGTAAGGAGTCCCCTCCCCCACTGATCAACAAGTGCAGAATCCATACTGATGGTCATTTATTAGTTGAGCAAATTCAAGATAGCATAGAATTTGAGTGTTGATGGTTCTGTCCATTACTAAAGTAATAGAGGTGAAGAAAGGAGATGTGAAGCAAAAGAAATTAAGTGGTGGTCTAATATTAGAGATTTCTCACCCTTTATAGGAGGAATGAATAGACAATGGTGGAATAAGAGACGCCCCCCCCCCAAAAAAAAAGCAACATGGAAAAGCAATCAAATCTGAAACACGAACCTTTATAACAAATCAGAAATGCCAGTACCAGAGGTCATTTGTTATCCAACATTTTTATTATTTGGAACCTCCATGGAGTCACTCACTGTAGGAGACCCCATCTTAAACAACACGGAGTCTATGATACCATTCCTAAAACTCAACCACTGTTTGTACAATCACTACCCAATCAGTCACCTTCCATCAAAAACTCTTCATCCAGCCACCTCCCATTGGTAACTATCATGAATGGTCACCTGTTCTACCATACTAAAGAACTCCCCAGTTTCAACCCTGTAACTACCTCTCAACAGTTTAAATGTCTCAATCATATCCCTTCTATCGACTAAACTCTGTAGTCCACATGTCCTCAGTCAATCCTCATAACTAACATTGCACAGTTATCATTTTTGTTATCCACCTTTGATCTGAGAACAATAATCCATGTGTGGTTTTTAATCAGAGCTTTATACAATGGAACAACAACACTTCTGCTGGTCAGCGTCCTCAGTATTGCAGCAATCCTGTGGGTTACCTTCACCACTTCTGCGATATGTCTCCTAAACTTAGTCTCTACAAATCATCACACCAAGGTCCCTTACCTCCTCCACTTCCTCTAGTACAGTCCTTCCAATAAAATATGCAGCTTTCCACCTATGGATCCCAAACTTCAAGAGTTTACATTTAGTTGCATTAAAGTCACAGTTCCATTCATTTGCACATCTGTTCAGCTTATTCAAATCCTCTTGGAGGGCTAACACACTGACACTATAACTGATAACCCCTCCCAGCCTCACATTATCTGCAAACAAATGAATATCTCTTTGCAATATATTGACAATGTCACTGACAAAGGTTAATCAATACGGGTCCCAGTACTGAGCCCTGAGGAATTCTACTTGCAAACCTTCTGCCTCCTTGATACTGCTTCCTCATATACAACTTTGATATTAGCCAGTCAATCCTCAATCCAATTCACTAACTTGGTATAACTCATATGCTGTAATTGAATTATCAGCTTTGTGGCACAGTTAAAATGCTTTGCAAAATCAAAAAAATTCAGTATATGCCTTTTTTCCCTCATCAACTGCTCTCATAACTTTATTATAAATGATTACTAAAATAAGAGCATCCTTGAATAAATCCATGTTTACCCCCACAAATAACATTATCCTCATCTGCAAATGCTGAATATGATCTCTCGCCAATTTCTCGAATATCTTAACTACAGAAAAAATACAGTTTGACATTGCCATTCAATCGCCACCCTCATGCAATGGGACAATCTTACCCTCCTTTCATTCTTTGGGCATCTTTCACAGACCCTCTTTGAAAAGTCAAGTCAAAGGAGCTGTTAGTTCAATAAATTAAAAGATACCAAGAATGTACTTGGTTTTATCCTTTATCCAAGTGTAAGCAAACAAAGTTTGCACCTGAAGTACTTTCAGGACTAGGGCAACTCGTATACAGAAACTGGCGACTTCACATCACTTGCATATCCTAGCGGACATGTATAATGCTATGCATTATGAAGGGTCACTACCCACTACCAGTGGTGCAAACTTGGACAAACTTTTATACTTGGATTAAACCAAGTATATAATTTCTTATTTTTAATTTACAGTATAACCAAGCGGAAAAACTTCCGACAAGCTGTTAGTTCCTTAGCACATTCTCTTAAAACATATGGTGAAATCCCATCCAGTCCTATTGCCTTATTAACATCCAGAGAACTTAGTATTTGAAACATGCACTCCTCTTGCACTTTAAACCTTGAACCCTCCCCATTCCTCTAACAATAAAACCTTTTCCAAAATGAAATATCCCAATAAAATGATAATCAAAAAACTCCACATCTCCATCAGTCACTATATTCCTATTTTTGTTTAACAATGCCATTCTTCCACAATCATTGCTCCTCCTATTGGCTGCATAATGAATCCCTTTTGATTTCTCTTGGATCTCAGAACTAGTATCTTCTCATATTCAAGTTTTGCTTTCATTACCATGCTAGTCACTTTCCTAGCACAAGTCATATATTCTTCATGCAAGTGCTCTCCACCCCTCTCTTTATACTTTTTCCATAGCCTCCTTATCATCTGCAGTTCCTGTTTGATACCATTGGTCATCCACTTTAAACAAATTTCATTCTCTTTTTCACTTGAGGTAACAATTTGCCAATTTTGATGGAATTTTTCTGGTTTCTTTCTGCAAAAAGAGGAAATAAGCATGATTTTTTTTTCCCCCCAAGACAGATGGGGTATTCAGCCCATTGTATGAAGCATGCAAGAATTTGAGAAGTAAAAAGCCAAGATGACTCTTTATATGGATAATGATGCAACCTAACTACATGAGTGTAATATACATGGGAGCAATGTTGAACAGAAGTTTAGCAAGAGACCAAAAAGGCAATGACTGATATTTAAACATAACAGCATGCAAGTTTAGCTCTTTCAAATTTTTTTTGACTGTGTTCACAAATAATGAACTTTGGAATAGGCAGTAAAGGAAGATGGTGCTTTGAATTAGTCAATTGTATGCTCAATTTTTTTTATGCAAACCTTAATCCATCTTGGCCTGAATACATAGCTTAGAGGGGGGGGGGGCAAAAAATTCAGAATGGAATGGAGAAGAAATTGATATCAATAATAATTACTTTGGTGATACTTTCAGTACTTAGTTTGAATCAGAAGAACAAAAACAATAACACAGTCAAAAGGCAAATAAGTAACAAAGATCATCACATCCCACCTTGATATCGTACAACACATAATGAGACTGGTTGTTTTGAATTTACAGCCAAAGCAATTCAGGCTATGAGGCCAGTGTATTATAACTTTTTTTTTTTTGAGGCCAGTTTAGAAGGATGAAAATCATAGTTTCCGGGAGAGAAAACCCTGCCACCTCTATATGAGATTAGCTAAGTCATCTTCAGCTGAAAAGCCCTTATAAAGATTTCTCATATCCTAGATGGGATTCAAACTCAGGTCTTTCAAACCAAAGGGCACATGAAAGAAAGTGGCTATATCTTCTTGGATCCCTTAGCTGGTGCCTGGATAGGGCTGACCCCTTTAACCAGTATACTGCTGTGGGTGCTGCTGGACTATGAATGCTACATATAACTGTTTGCCGTGATGTATGGTAAAGGGCTTTCTGCTTCGCTTCTGTAATACAGGGCCACTGATTATTTAGGTCATGTTCAATCTGCTTCGCCCAGGTTGTCTTAGAAACAGCTGGTTGTCTTCCAGTGTGCAGGTCGTTGCCTCCATAATAGATGATGAGGTTAGGTACTATTGATCCATTCTGCACACATGCCCAAACCAGTGACATCTACATTTTTGAAGTTCTTCTTCAATTGTAGGTTGGTTGTCACACCAAGTCCTGATGGTAATGTTTCAAATATGAAGTAGTGATATTCGTAGCAGACGGAAGCATCATATTTAAAATGTCTAATTTGTTTAGGTCAGTTTTCAGGAGTGTCAAGTTTCTGATTCATACAGGACAGGCATGATCAGTGAGCAAAAGAGGGGAAATCTTTTGTCATTTGTTTTGAGTGAGATGTTATGTGTCTTCCAAGTACCAATTTAGTGAACCAAAGGCAGCCATAGCCATGCCAATTCTGTTGTGCATGTCTGCCTGCTATTGATGCAGTTTCCCTTACTTGTATGAGTGAAACAAGATACCGTAGAATCCGCTTATTGAGATCGCAGATAATATTATCAATCGGCTATTGTTATCAAAATCAGTCGGCCCCTAAACACAAAATTAAAATGAATTAAAAATAATCCTATTATAATCAAAGAGTTAATCAAGAGAAAATTTGACAAAACATTTGTTGAAATCTGACTTTCTTGCTAATCTTCCTTTAATCCCCAGGAAAATGAAGTGGGGGGGGGTATAAATAGAGTCTAATTGTGATTTTGAGTTTATTTTCATGCTCTCTTTCAGTAAGTGAATTTGACTTTAAGTGCTAGTTAAAACAGCCTTTGGCATTATGGCAGAAGCAAGTAAAAAACATAAAAATTTATCTTTTCAAGAAAAGCAGAGAATTTTGAGTGCTATAAGTTGCCCAAAATGAGTCAGCATAGTTGCAGCTGTACATTTAAAAATTTCACAATCATTCTTGTGTAAAATCTTAAAAAAAATCAACCATTGAAACTTCAGCTCTTACTAATGAGAACATGGATCAGAAGAGAGCCCAATCTGGTAGGGATACTCAAGTTGAATTAGCATTAAAAATTTGGCTTAGTAATGTTCGTGAAAAGAATGCTTTGATTAATCGGCCTTTGATGCGTCAAAAAGCAGAAATTGCAAAAACAATGGGCAAATATAATATAATAAATTTAGTTTAATCCTTTATCCAAGTGTGAGCAAACAAAGTTTGCACCTGAAAGTATCTTCAGGACTGGGGTAAGGTGGTACAACACCAGGGCAACTCGTTGCAAAGGTGGAGCAAGCCACCAACACTCCTGTCTCAGTATCTCCTATAATACAAAACATCTCCTTGCGGATATGTCTAATGTTATGCATTAAGGGAAGGGCCACTACCCAGACTAGTTTCGATCTTTATTGAGGTCTCTTCAGTGGGACTCTAACCAAGTGAAAAATAAACTTTCAACATCTTTCTCTAAATCCAGAGTAATTTATTAAAAAAGGGTGGCACACCATTTGGCAACTCCTATAGGTAGAGATGACATGCTAATGCTTCTGCCTGGTATCTCAACTTGGGCCTGGCTCCCACTGAAGAGACCTCAATAAAAGTCGAAACTAGTCTGGGTAGTGGCCCTTCCCTTAATGCATAACATTAAACATATCTGCACGGAGATGTGTTTTGCATTATAGGAGATACTGAGACAGGAGTGTTGGTATCTTGCTCCACCTTTGCAACGAGTTGCCCTGGTGTTGTACCACCTTACCCCCAGTCCTGAAGATACTTTCAGGCGCAAACTTTGTTTGCTCACACTTGGATAAAGGATTAAACTAAATTTATTGTACTCTAACCAAGTGAAAAATAAACTTTCAACAATGGGCAAAGAAAATTTCACTGTAACTGATGTGGTTTAATAGGTGGAAAAAGTGAGAGAATATTGTGTACAAGCACATTCATGGTGAAGAAAATAGTGATTTTTAAGACTCTATTTTCGTGTAATGCCTAAGCATACTTATTTGTTTAAAAATAAAAGTACTGTAACTAAGGTATCTTCAAAAGAGCAAGTGACAGTTCTTTGTTGTGCTAATATGAAAGGTGAGAAATGAGAGCACCTAGTGACTGGAAAAAGTAAAAATCATCAGTTTTTTAAAGGTGTCAAAAAAGTCTGCCTGTTGACTACTGTTCTAGTGCAAATGCTTGGATAACTAATGATATTTTCAACAATTGGTTAGTTAAGTGGGATCTTAAATTAAAGAACATCAAAGTAATTTTCTTATCTTCGAACACTACATCATTAATTCAATCATGTGATCATGGCATCAACGAGCTTTTAAAGCTTATTATCGCAGGGAAGTTCATGCGAAAATTATAGCTGAACTTGATTATATAAAAGACCAATCTGATGCAAGTGCAATTTCAAAAAAGATTTCCCTTCTTGATGCAGTGCATCTGGTAGCAATGTCATGGAAGCAAGTCTCAGAAGACTTAAAAATTGCTTCCAAAAAGGTGGATTTTTTAAAACAAACACTGAAACTCCTTCTGAAGAATTTGAATACCTTACAGATGAAATTTTTGATAAAACCCCAGACAGTATGTCAAAAGAAGAATTTGAAAATTGGTTGGATATTGATAACAACATTCAAGTGGTGGCTACAATGACAGTGTCGGAAATATGAATATGTTAAGCTGCTTCTAATGAGAACTTTAAACTAATAGAAGAAACTGAACCTAATACAAATATAGAATTACAACTTTTAGAATCTCCTCCAACCAATGCCCAGATGCAAGACGCTCTACGAATACTTCATCGCGGTGTGTGCACAACACAGAGCGACAAACTTCAAAAGGCATGAGCAATTTATTCATTAACTACTGTATTCAAACACAAAATAGACAATACTACATAAGTTTATAAAATAAATTTTATGATGTAGATTATTAAAAAGTTGTTTATAACAATAAATTAAATTAAATGTTGTTCATAACAATAAATTGCATAAATCATGCATTTTTTATATCCTTTGCTTAATGCAAACAGACAGTTATTGTTATCGAAAAGCGACTGTCCCAAAGTGTTCAAAATAAGCGCCGTCTACTATATTCGGATATGTTCACCTGCTCAATTTGGATGCCATGAAGATAAAAGTTGTAAAGATAAAAGATTCTAAAAGTTGTAAAGAATTACAACTTTTAGAATCTCCTCCAACCAATGCCCAGATGCAAGACGCTCTACGAATACTTCATCGCGGTGTGTGCACAACACAGAGTGACAAACTTCAAAAGGCATGAGCAATTTATTCATTAACTACTGTATTCAAACACAAAATAGACAATACTACATAAGTTTATAAAATAAATTTTATGATGTAGATTATTAAAAAGTTGTTTATAACAATAAATTAAATTAAATGTTGTTCATAACAATAAATTAAATTAAATGTTGTTCATAACAATAAATTGCATAAATCATGCATTTTTTATATCCTTTGCTTAATGCAAACAGACAGTTATTGTTATCGAAAAGCGACTGTCCCAAAGTGTTCAAAATAAGCGCCGTCTACTATATTCGGATATGTTCACCTGCTCAATTTGGATGCCATGAAGATAAACAGTGCAGGGCGACCCATGTCATGGCCTTTGTTTTGTCAATACTGATTTGTAGTCCATATAGTTCGGCAGCATTTGCAATACTATAAAAAATGTTGGTGGCTTTGTTGTCATCATATGCAAAGACAGCACTGTCATCAGCAAACATAAGATTAGTTAAGTTTGTCTCTGCTGTACTATATGTTTACCAGTGAAGTCCAGTTGCATGATACATCAACGACGATGTTAAACAGCAATGGTGAGATTACACAGCCATGTCGGATGCCTGTGTAAATAGAAAACTCTGTGGAGTGCTCAATTATGATGTGGACAAAGCTACTGCAGTTGTTATAAGTTGCTTGGAATAGGTGAATGATTTTTGGGGGAATATATGTTCAGTTAGTAGTGTTGTCCAAAGGGCAGGCCAGTATACTGTGTCAAAAGCTGAGCAGAAGTCAATGAATGCACAATGACAGTTCACTCGCGTATCATATGTGTTCTTCTATGAGCTGCCTGAGAGCAAACATCTGCATCTGGTAACAGTGCCCTCGGTTTGTGCAGAAAGGAGCCTGCACTTCTCTGGTTGCTTGTTCATGATATATTTGTAGGCATTGCTGAATGATGCACATGAAGACTTTACCCTGTAAAGTCTTCATGTGCATCAAAGTGAGTAAGCTTATGCCCTTGTAGTTTTTGCAGCCACAGTTATCCCCTTTCTTTGGGATTGGCACAATGATAGCCTGTTTCCAAGAGCAGTAGGGATTTATTCTGAGTGCCAAATCAGCTGCATGAGTGAGATAGGGCAGTGGCACTATTTTTAAGCATTTCAGCTATAGCTTCATATATGGCTGCAGATTTACCATTTTTTAGGAGTTTTAAATTCATTCACTTCGCTCAGTGTAGGTGTAACATCTAAGGCATGATATGATGGTATATCGATGGGAAGAGAATGTGCTTGTGGACCTTCAGATTCATTATGGTTGTACTGTTATTAAAAGCATTTGCACCACTCTTGCAACTTTTCTGTGGGTGATCACACGTATATCCCATCAGCTTTGTGGATGTTGTCATTGATCACTATCATTCTGCTACTTAAACATCAAAGTGTTGTTATATAGTGTGTGTAGTATTCTTTTTTGCCATGGATTCTTCTAGGCCGGCCATTTATGTGTTCCCTGTGTCTCAACTTCGGCTTTGAGCTGTCATCGTACATCTTGATTGAGCTGTCTGTAGAGAGCATGGTTGACAAGTCTTGTCAACCATGTCAAGTTGATGTGCTTCTATTGGTCAATTAGGTACAAGCAGTCATCTGTAATCCATGGTTGAGTTTGGTTTTCCATGACTGGGAAAATCTCTTTGGCACATTCATCTATGGCTTTGGAAACTCGTTGGGCTTCTGTATCCATGTCATCTGAGATGGTGCCAGAGAAGCAAATTGATTTGCTAGTGCACGTTGGAATTCTTTCTTGTCTCGGATCAGTTAATATGGGCCAATTGCATGACAGAGTTGCACCTTTTTAGTTGCACAAATTGGTTTGAACATTATCTTGTATATGACTAATTTAGTGCTTTAACTAATTTCTCTCTTATTCCATATAACTTTGTCCAGTTGACTTCCAACTATACCGGCTTTGTTGATTCTCTTGTCTATTTCCATATTTAATTTACCATCTTCACTAAAAATTGTGCCTAGGCAGCAGAAATGTTTTACTTCTGTAGGTTCTCCATTCACAATGCAGTTGATATTTTCAATCCTTCCGCCTATTTTCACTCATTGTCATGTTATTGCTGACCTTCATACCATATCTATTACAACAGTTATTCAATTTAGTCAGGGAATCTTGAAGACTTGTACCAGATTTATATAAAAGTATAACATTATCCGCATAAAGTAAAGAGCTGAGATTAACATCTCCAATTTTGATATCAGGTTTAATACCACTTTCCTTCACAATGTGATCTATATAGATAATGAATAACAGAAGAGATAATGTACATACTTGTCTGACAATAGAATTGACATCAAATCATCTTTCTGTGCTTCCTTAAATTCTAACTGCTGACTTACAACTCAAATAAAGACTAAGTATTGCTTGATATAATACCCTGACACCATATAACTTTAGAAATTTGAATAGCTTTTCTCTTGGCACTTTTTCCTATGTCTTTTCCAGATCTACAAAAATTAAATACAGATCTTTGTTATATTCCCATGATTTCCCAGCAATTTGTCGTAAAGTGAAAATCTGATCCTGGCAGCCTCTATTTGGCCTGAATCCAGCTTGTTCTTCACCAAGCTTTTCTTCCACAATTCTTCTCAACCGTTTCTCAAGTATACTTGCATAAATCTTACCAGGAACACTCAGTAGAGAAATGCCTCTGTAATTCTCACAGTCAGCTTTATTTCCCTTTTTATATATGGGTACTATGAGAGCTCTACTCCAATCATCTAGAATTCGTCCCATTGTCCAGGCTTTCTGAACTATGCAGTGCAGCCACTGTAATACTTTTATACCTCCATACTTGAGCATTTCTGGTCGATTATCATCTACTCCAGCTGCATTTCCACATTTCAGGCTTTTGAGACTTTTTATACTTCAAGTATAGAAATGCATTCCTGATTGATTGCCTGGTCAGTGTCTTTTACCATTGTGCTGTCACTGATTGTTTCATTTAGCAATTTTTTGAAATACTTATTCCATACATCAAGGATATCTTTTTCTTCAGTTTTCGTGTGACCTATATCATCTCTAATTCCTTTTTACAACACTCTTTCCTCCATTTCTGAGCTTTTTCAACAACCTCAAAAATCTTGCCAGCTTCTTGATATTTACCATATTTTTCCGTGTATAAGACACCCCGACTTTTTCAAACTCAAAATTAAGAATACTGATTTCTTAATTTTAAACATAAAACAGAACACATTTGATATAATTTTTTAAATATTCAAAGTGTATTTAGTAATTAGATATTTTCTAATTTTTCCTAATTAGATAATATTTCCGAAAATAAAAAAGCAATTGTTTTTAATTTTCGGAAATTTTTCAGACATTTTTATGGGCTAGTGCTCAAAATATTGCTAATGCATTAACTTACCCTGCCAACGAGTTGCAGACGTATGAATGCTTTTAAAGTTCCGATTGATTTATTCAGAATTAGTCATTAATGACATCAATTGACAGAGTTAACAAAGGTGGAAGCCTGTTCACGAAGACAAGGTACCAGCAGTTTCACCATGGCAGCTGTGGGTCTCTCAACCGTTTATTCCCCCCCCCCCTCGTGTATAAGAGGGCCCCAAATTTTTGGTCTGAAAATTTTTTAAAAAAGTATCATCTTATACACCGAAAAATATGGTATTTTTTATGTTCTTACCAAAGTCTTCCCATTACTTTTGTTTAGTCAGTTTTACACAGTGTTTAGCTTTCTTACATTTCTCTCTGTATTCTAAAAGCACAAGCTGACTTATTTGCCAGGAACTTTTGATATGCTTTCTTCTTTTTCTTCACTGCCTCTCTACTTCCCGTGTCCACCATGGAGTTCTGATTTTTCCATCCATGCATACAACCTCACCACATGCCTCTCTGGCTGAATCAATGTTTTCTTCAGGGCTTCAAACTGAATTTCCAAGGTTTGGTTCCTGTTCTCAAACTCTTTCATTTTTTCCTGAATAATGTTTGTGTGTTTTAGTCTGCAGCTCACATCTGAGAGCTGCTCAACTTTTATTCACTTTAAAATTTTTTTAATGATCTTCTTTTCAATATGAAATTCAATTTTATCTTGCTCAAGACTAAATTGTGATCACTTCCAATACCATATCTTCTGTACATTCTAGTGTCCTGCACCAGTGGAAAAACATTGACAATAATAGTTAATGAGACTTCTTATTCCTTACTTCTTCTCTCCATGTGAATTTGTGCACTTTTATGTTGAAACATGTTAGTAATAACCAGTCCATGTCTTGAGCAGAAATCCAACAGGTATTTGCCATTATTATTAGCTTTGCTCTTTTCTCCAAATTTTCCAACATATTTTTGCATTTCTGAACCATTTCCTACTCTGCTATTTAGATCACCAACAAGTACCAATTTTTCCTTTGTTATTGTGTCATTTGCTTCCTCTAAAGCATTAGCATCTCAAAAAATTCCTCCACTTCTACCTTAGTACAACCTTCTGTGGGACCATAGGCATAAATAAGTCTCATTATCCAGTTCCTCATTCTGATATTTGCCCACATAACTCTACTTGATATTGCCTGCCATTCAAGAAGATTAGCCACATATTTAGCATTGGATACTATAGCTACAACTTCTTTTCTCCGATTGTTATTGCCTGAATATAACATTCATTTTCAATATGAAATTCTGACTGATTTTGGAATCAGCTGCTGCTTTAGAACATTCTCCAAACCTCAACAAGTATGGCAGGTATCAATTTACCAAAAATCTCGGAAACAATTATTTTAAGTTCAAAGTAATACTTGTTGATCTCACTCTCTCTCTCTCTCTCACTGTATCCAATAGATGGCAACAATTAGAACTTTGGTTCTTTATGTTGTAATGTACTTTCACAGTATTGATGACAACACAGAATGATAAGATGTTGGAAGTTTTTTTCTACTTGGTTAGACTATAAATTATATATTTAGTTTAATCCTTTATCCAATTGTAAGCAAACAAAGTTTGCACCTGAAGTATCTTCAGGACTGGGAGAAACTCCTATCAAAGGTGGACAAAGATTCATATCACTTGCCTTAGTATCCTATAATGCAAAGCATATCTCCTTGCAGACATGTATAATGTCTATGCATTATACATGTCAGCAAGACATGTATAATGCATAGACCGGTCATTGTCATCATCAAAACCGGTCAATACCCAGACCGGTTTTGACCTTTATTGAGGGCACTTCAGTGGGAGCCAGACCCCGAGGTGATACCAAGGTTGAAGCAATGCAGAAGTCATGTGCACCTATACGAGTTGCCAAAAGATGTCACGCCTTATTGTTAAATTACTCTGGATTAGAGAAAGATGTTGGAAGTTTTTTTCCACTAGGTTAGACTATAAATTATATATTTAGTTTAATCCTTTATCCAAGTGTAAGCAAACAGTTTGTATCTGAAGTATCTTCAGGACTGCAGCAACTCCTATCAAAGGTGGACAAAGCTTCACATCACTTGCCTTAGTATCCCATAATGCAAAGCACATTTCCTTGCAGACATGTATAATGCTATGCATTATAGGAGGGGATACTACCCAGACCGGTTTCGACCTTTATTGAGGTCTCTTCAGTGGGAGCCAGACCCAGAGATGATACCAAGGTTGAAGCAATGCAGAAATCATGTTTACCTATACGAGTTGCCAAAAGATGTCACGCCTTATTATTAAATTACTCTGGATTAGAGAAAGATGTTGGAAGTTTATTTCCACTTGGTTAGACTATAAATTATATTTTTAGTTTAATCCTTTATCCAAGTGTAAGCAAACAAAGTTTGTGCCTGAAGTATCGTCAGGACTGGGGCAACTCGTATCAAAGGTGGACAAAGCTTCACATCACTTGCCTTAGTATCCCATAATGCAAAGCACATCTCCTTGTGGACATGTATAATGCTATGCATTATGGAAGGGGTCACTACCCAGACCGGTTTCGTCTCTTCAGCGGGAGCCAGACCCATAGGTGATACCAAGGTTGAAGCAATGCAGAAGTCACATTTACCTATATGAGTTGTCAAAAGGTATCACACCTTATTATTAAATTACTCTGGATTAGAGAAAGATGTTGGAAGTTTTTTCCCACTTCGTTAGACTATAAATTATATTTTTAGTTTAATCCCTTATCCAAGTGTAAGCAAACAAAGTTTGCGCCTGAAGTATCTTCAGGACTAGGGCAACTCGTATCAAAGGTGGACAAAGCTTCAAATGACTTCTGCATTGCTTCAACCTTGGTATCATATGATATTTATTAAGCACTATGGATATCTTTGCAGATGTGCCTTGAATGTATAGGATTTTGTTTCACACAGTGTGACAAACTGTTTTTGTGCTCTGAATATACTGGATATAATATCAGCGAAATAGCAGCAAATAAATATTATTTTCTTATCATTCTGTGTTGTCATCAATACCATGAAAATAAATAAAATGTACTATGAACACATAAGCATTTCCACACATTTGAAAGTTCTTTATGTTGTCCGTTAAAATTTTAAACTGTTTCCCATCACTAATTGTTGCTCTGTGCATATGTAACAAACTGTTTTGTGCTCTAAAGATGCTGGACAGAAAAACAGAGAAACATAAGCAACTAGGAAAATAAATGTTTTATTTTTATCTTATTAAGCAAGACATTCGTAAGAAAATGACAATATGGAAGGAATACTGTGTGCATAAGGATGAAGTCCGTTATGAACATTATAAGCAGCAGGCTAGAATAGTCAGTCACAACTGTTGTACGGAAAGCAAAGTCTGAGTATGAAAAGAAACTGGCTCCGCATGCTAAAGAAAGAATGAATAGGAAAGAATAACTCTTCTAAATCCAAATGACGTGTGGATTACAGATGCAGTAGAAGTTGTTCAGTTAATGGGTGCCCATTTTGTTAAAAGAAAGCTATCAACCTGGTGTACACAACATTGAGCTCATTGTTACCTCTTCACTAGATGAAGAAACGCAGGTGTATGAGGACAAGGTATTAGAGCTATTGCACAAATTAAATAAGAATTTAACAATAGGGAGTGATGGGATATCATGCTAAACAAGTGTTCAGCTGAACTGGCTATTCCTTTGACGAGGGTGTTTAATATGAGTCTCAGAACAGGGAAGATTCCACAGGAATGTATGGTCAATTCCATCACACAAGGATGGTGCAAAGACCAATGTATCCAACTATCAAAAAATTAGTATCTCAAGAGTGGCGGTGAAGATTTTGGAGAAACTGGTTAGGACTCACATTCAGAAATGGGTTGACAGTAAATGTCTACTTTGCAATGAACAACATGGGTTTACTAAGTCGAGGTCATGTTTTAGCAGGCTTGCTCACATTCTATGTGAGCAATTTTAGACAATGGAAATGGATACACCATGATACTTTTGGATTCTGCTTTGACAGAATAGAGCATGGCAGACTGCTGCATAAATTGGAGAAAATGGGTTTGGGTTATAGAATATTAGTATGGATAAGAAGATGGCTGACTGGCAGATATCAAAAAGTGGTATAAGGGGGATGCAAGTCTGCAAGATTTAAGGTAACAAGTGGCGTACCCACAAGGATCAGTGCTTGGTCCACTGTTATTCACTCTATACATTAATGATACTGGGAAGGATTTGACAAGCAACATACAGCTATTTGCTGATGATGCAAAGATAGGTAGGGTAATCAGGAATGTTGCTGATATGCACTACTTGCAGAATGATTTGAATAGGCTGGAACTGTGGGCATGGGAAAATAGGTGTCAGTTCTAAAGTCATTCACTTCGGTGTGATTAGATATCCAATGTCATATTACATTGATGGAATTAGGCTAGAAGAAACTGATCAAGCTAGGGATCTTGGAGTGTTAATAGATAGGAACTTGAAGTTCAGAGGCCATGTGGCAAAGATTGCAAACACAACTCAAAAGATAATTGCAATGCTGAAACGAACGTTTGCATGTATAGATAAGGTCTCGATTGATAAGTCCTCACTTGGACTATTGTGCGCAGATTTGGTCTCCTGGTTTCTGTAGTGATTCTGATATACTGGAGAGAGAGTACAAAGGAGTGTTAAAAATGATATCAGGATTGTGGAACACTGATTATGAAGACAGATTGAGAATTTCTAGGCTGCAAACAGGAGAAAGAGAGGTGATATGATTGAGACTTACAAACTTCTGAAAGGATTATACAGGATTTCAGTGATGAAATTTTTCAATTTATGGAGGGTGGGGAAAGGACAAGGGCATCCTTGGAAGCTGAGAATGAAGGTCACTAAGAAGGGGATGAGGACTAGAATTTTCTCTCAGAGGGTGGTGCTGACTGGAATGGATTGCCACTGGATGTTGTAAGTGCAAGCAGTGTGAATGAATTCAAGAATAAGTATGATAGCTGCTGTGTATAGTATGTGGCCTCCTTCGATGGGTCTGACTCCCTGGAGGTTTCTCTTAATAATAATAATTTTCTTATTAGTGCCTTCTGTTGTGAATTAAAACAGTGATATATATATATATATACACACAGCAACCATTCGATTAATGCACCTAATGTGTTCTTTAAAAACGGGTGTATTAATCAAAAATGCACTAATCACATATAATAACCTACGCGAAAAAGTATAATTCATTCCTCAGATTTCTTTTTTGACCCTTACTTTTCTTTTTTTCATAAAAGAATTAGGTTATTTCTCAGGG
The DNA here is from genome assembly GCF_054136105.1 of Typopeltis vanoorti. Taxonomy (NCBI): domain Eukaryota; kingdom Metazoa; phylum Arthropoda; class Arachnida; order Uropygi; family Thelyphonidae; genus Typopeltis; species Typopeltis vanoorti. The sequence continues at coordinate 8,100,088 of NC_143552.1, read as the reverse complement.
CCTAGTTAAAGGAAAACAATGAAGCTGAAAGACAATAAAACATATCCAGAATATAAATTTATTATTCTACATCTTAATAAAGAATTGAGCTAATGTAGTTTGGCAGGCATTCTGTTTCTTTTTTTCATATAACTGACGGTATGGCCTTATTGCCTTTTCTACTCTTCTGCAATTTTTCTGCTTCTCTCTTCGTCAGGGTCAGCCTCTAAGTTAAAAACTTTGTATGAAAAATATTTTCAAATTGTTTCTGTGAAATCTCTTCTGGCTGACTGTCAGTGGTTAAATTTTCTTCATATTCTTCAGGATCTTCCTGCTGTGAATCTAAGTTTAGCAGGTCGGAATCGCTCAATTCCTCAGAATAAGATTTAATTAACTCTTGGATGTTATCATTGTCAATCTCATCAAAACCCAGTTCAAGCCCGATGTTGGCAATTTCCTTGACAACATTATCCATTTCATTTGAAAAGCCTCCAAAATCCCTAATTATATGAAGAGCCAAAGGCTTCAATTCGGAGACATGAACTTATTTAAGTTAAGGGATATTACATTCTATATTGTTTCTTAGCCAAATAAGAAACTCAAAGAGTTTCATGCAGAATATAAAAACTATATAAAGTTCGGCGATTACGAACATAAGCAAATACCTGGATAGTGCAACACCTGACCCATTTGGTAATGCGACACTGAGGAAACTCATAGTAAGGGTGGAGCAAGCTCTGATCACTATTCTTGGTATTTACCCATAATGTGAACTTAGCTCCTAGGAGCTGTATTACTGCTCTACATTATGAGACACTACTCAGACCGATTTCAACCTTTATTGAGGTCTCATCAGTGAGTAGGTAGACCTAGTTAATACCAAGTTTGTAGCGAACAGAACTTACATCCCTTCTATGAGAATTGTCAAGAAGGTGTCCTAATAAATTACTAATTATATGAAGAGCCAAAGGCTTCAATTCAGTGATGCAAAATTATATAAATCAAGTGGATATCAAATCCAGCATTATTTCAAAGCCAAATGCATAAACTTTTTCAACCTTTAGTGCATTTTTTTTCTCAATGTAATATACTAAATTTTTTTTCTTAATAGATAATGAACAGTGTCATGTTTAGTTCTAGACAAAGAATTGCCGAGTGCTGATACTACAGATACATGCATATCAATGATGTGTTCAGCTTTTACAATCCTTTCATTTGTGTGGATAATATTTTTAAAAAATAACTATTCCATAATTTATATCTTTAATATGGAGTAATTTCTCTTTTCAAAGCATTTCATTTCTTTAGTTCAAGTTTCAGTTTTAAATGCTTGCTTGAAAAAGACAAAACAGCAAAATCCAAAGCCTTTCTCCAAGTTATTTCTGCAATTTTCTATCAAGAGCAGATTATTTTTTCTAAATCCAGCTTTTCCAAATGACATTATATACCAATGCTATAGTGGCTGCACTGCATAGTTCAGAAAGCCTGGACAGAGGGACGAATTCCCGATGATTGGAGTAGAGCTCTCATAGTACCCATATATAAAAAGGGAAATAAAACTGAATGTGAGAATTACAGAGGTATTTCCCCACTGAGTGTTCCTGGCAAGATCTATGCAAGTATACTTGAGAAACGGTTGAGAAGAATTGTGGAAGAAAAGCTTGGTGAAGAACAAGCAGGATTCAGGCCAAATAGAGGCTGTCAGGATCAGATCTTCACTTTACGACAAATAGTCGAGAAAGCATGGGAATATAACAAAGATCTGTATTTAAGTTTTGTCGATTTGGAAAAGGCATATGACAAGGTGCCAAGAGAGAAGCTATTCAATACGTTGCAGTTATATGGTGTCAATGGGGCATTATATCAAGCAATACTTAGTCTTTATTTGAGTTGTGAGTCAGCAGTTAGAATTGAAGGAAGTACAGGAAGATGGTTTAATGTTAAATCTGGTGTGAGACAAGGATGTACATTATCCCCTCTGTTATTCATTATCTATATGGATCACATTATGAAGGAATGTGGTGTTAAACCTGATATCAAAATTGGAGATGTTAATGTCAGCTCTTTGCTTTATGCGGATGATGTTATACTTCTAAATAAATCCGCTACAAGTCTGCAAGATTCTCTGACTAAATTGAATAGCTGTTGTAATAGATATGGTATGAAGGTCAGCAATAAAAAGACAAAGACAATGAAAATAGGCAGAATCATTGAAAATGTCAACTGTGTTGTGAATGGAGAACCTGTGGAACAAGTAAAACATTTCAGCTACTTAGGCACAATTTTTACTGAAGATGGTAAACTAAATATAGAAATAAACAACAGAATCAGCAAAGCTGGTATCGTGGGAAGTCAATTGAATAAATTCATATGGAATAAGAAAGAAATTAGTCGGAACACTAAATTAGCTGTATACAAGACTGTGTTCAAACCAATTTTAACTTATGGATCTGAGAACTGGGTCAGAAGTAAAACACTTGACCAAAGACTGGAGACCGCAGATATGAGTCCTGAGAAAGATTGGAGGCGTGAACAGATGGCATCAATGGCAATATCATATTCAAAATGAGGATATTAGGAAAGAACTTGACATTGTCAGCATCCAGGAATGCGTTAGCAGAGCTAATCTCAGATGGTATGGTCACTTAAATAGAATGGGAGAGGAAAGATTAGCAAAACAAGTGTTCTCTGCCAGGTTGGCAGGAAAACGACCCAGAGGAAGACCAAGATATAGGTGGATTGATACGGTACAAAGTGCCTTAGACGATAGAAATATAAGATCTGATAATGTTGGAGGCTTGATAAGTAACAGACTGATTTGGAGGAAAATTGTAGATAGGAAGTTAGTAATGATGTAATTTTTTCATGTAGTACTGTCATATCCTGTACACCCCTTGAGGGTACATGGCAGGAATTTGATGATGATGATGACCAATGCTATAGTTATTGTAAAGCAAGTAATATTTCACTGAGCAACAAATTATTTATTCAAAGTAATTAAATAGTGAAATATGTATTTAAATTTCCTGAAACAGCTGAGAAGCATTACATTTTCTAATAGAATCACCTAAAACAGCTGGGGGGGGTGGGTTGTAAATGAGTTATTTACAAGTTGTGGTTTGGCATATATGACCTTTGTTCTCCTTTTGCCAATAACCCTTCAACTAACCATTTACAAGGGAAGGGATTACCTTAGAGGGATAAACTCAAGTAATGCAATCTCCAGGCCCAATTAAGTGAAGAAAACTGGCAATTTTTTCGATTTGGTTTTGTTCTTTGATTTGGCTAAATTTTAAGATAATCTTTAAAAATTCATGAAAGAAGATTAGGTTATGAGGGGTAAGGATAAAATCTATCCCAAATAAATGGCTGGCCTGATAAAAGAAACTAAGATTCTTTTGCTGCAGAACAACCTACACCACCAGTTCACAGTCTCGTGTCCTTTAGCACTACAAGGGTGACAAATTGGAGGGCTGCTGTGACTTCTATTCCTCCTTTCCATGGTCTGACTACTGCTTCAGTTCTCCTGATTCAAATACCTGCTCAGACCAATAACAGAAATCATCCTGGCAAGATTTGTTCTCAAAGTGTGCCAATGTTGCAAAAGAAAAAATCCTCTGCTTACCGAAATTGGCACCAAGACAAACTCCAGCTGCCCTCTCTGAATATACTGCAGCCCACAATTGTTGCAAAAGAATCATCAGAAAGTCCAAGTCAGACTTTGAAAGGTTAAATGCTGCAAACCTGCCTCCAACCCAAATGGCAGTCACTCCTTCTGGTCCTTTGACAAGCCACTGGACGCATTAATCGAGGGATACCTGTACAGGAAAAACAGAAATAGGTCCACGTCCCTGAACAGAAACATACCCCACAAATTGACAAAGCCATAATAATAGACATCCAGGAAAAACAAAACAATGCTTAGAATATTGAAAATGATAGCCATAAAATGTGACAAAAACTCTATAAAGGTCCACCGACCCTACATAATCTCCAAGAGTAGGAAGCTCCATAACATAAAAATTAGGCCACGACTCTGACCAATACGAAATAACATAGATACACCAAAGCCAAAAACACCATGCCAGCATGACATAGCCTCCACTTCCCCCATGAACTCCGAAGACGACGCACTGTCGAAATGGCTCGCACCCCGTTACTCCCACCCCTGATCTTATCCAATCATATCCTTCTCCTTCCTCAAAAATTTGTATCTTTCACCTCCCACCCAAAGAATTCTCTGCCCACCCTTAAAAAATCCAGGTTTAAAATTCACACACATCCTGCCTCGCCAAAAATTCTTCTACATCTCTCTATCCCCACTTTTCCAACCCCCCCTTCTTTTCAGTCATATTTTAACAGCAGATAAATGTATATCACCATATGCCAGATACTGCTGAATAAGAACACAACCAGCAACATCCTATAAAGGTATGTCCAAATTATTCTTCCTATATATTCTTCATATATGTCTTTAAAACATCAGTAATGCCCTAAAAATTTAGTAAAAAGCCAATGAGATATATAAAAAAAAAGGGTACTCCTAAACAAAAATTGGCTAAATAACCATAAAATTAAATAATTTTTTTCCTTTGGCATTTTTATTTATTCCTTACACAGTCCAAAAAAAAGCTCTAAAGACAAAACATTAAACTCTTCCATATTATACTTGACAAATTATATTGTTTTAATTCTATATCCAAGCATAAGCATGAAGTAACTTGATGACTAGTCTACTTGAATACTGGAGTTTGCTGACTTCACATCATTTCCAAGCCATTTCGGGACTATAAGCAGGGTGGTGGTCTCACGCTGGATGATGAAATTCATCTCCCACCTAAAGATTACTAACATTCACAACCTTCCATGACAGGATAAAAATTCCAGAGCCCTGTTGGATGGACACAGGTACGTTAAACTTGGCCAACCCAGTGGCTAGTTATCCATTTCCTTTCTTACTAAACTGGATATTTTTCGTTAGCAAATCATCCAGGATTATACAAAAATGAATGATCTTATTAAATAATAGTACTTCTCTTCTTAGCCTTCAATATTTTCAACTGCTATTAAGCTACATTTGTTACTTATTTTTAACAGTATTAACACCACCAAACAATTTTATCAAACGATGTTTTATTAACTGCTAATATTTCGCTGAATTTCAAATCAGTATAATCAGAGCAAAACACAGCTAGTATATGAGACAGTGAGTACATGAAACAATAATTGTAATGGACAAAAGATCTAAAGTCCTTGTAAATTAACATTTGTGATATTATGTGTGTCCTATAGTTGCTGAGTAGAGCTAATAGAATGTGATCCTGCAAATTCTAGAAGTGCATAACACATATGCCACAGTAAAAATAAATTTATTATGTAAATATTTCATCTCACATATCATAAGACACAAGTACAAACAGAGAACAACAATAAGGAATTGAATAAGAAAAAACAAGCATTAAATTGGAATCCATCTAGGTGCACAGCTGCATGTTCATGGATTAAAACCATTGGACTGAAATTAAAATTAATTAAAGTTAAAATAGAAGAGATACAATTTATTTAATACAACTGAGGATAATTTCCCACACTTTTGGAATAGTGAGGCAATCATTAAAATTGAGATTAGGTTGATTAGTGGCTTCAGCACTTTCTTTGTATAAATGTTCGTGTTTATATATGAATCTATGTAAACAGCTTAGTGTTTTGCCATTGGATCCTACAGTTAGTGTTTTCAATTCCATGTTGTGCCACGCCAGATTTGTAAGGTTCAATAAGACAGATGTGGTCTTGATATTCAAAGATACATTTGAAAATTTTTCTGTTTGCCCATACAAGATGCATCATACAAGGTAGTATGGGTGGTGAAAGTTTGTCTCTTGAAGGAGGTAGGTTTTGAATTTGTTGATAGATTTATAGGTAGCAATCAGTTGATATATCTTCATAATTTTTGCCACATGTTCAGAGATGCCTTTAATACATGGTATAGGAGTCTTACAGGCTTCTTATTGTCTAGGTTGCTTTATAGAGGAAGGTAATTGATTATTTTTTGAGTTATTAATGCTCAAAATTTAACCTTACTAAATGGATATTATATCCTTTCATAATTTCCAATTCTTGTTTTAGAGATTCTTCAGAAGAACAAATCGTGTGTGCTCTTGATGCTAAGGATTTTATGATCCCATATTTTTGAGATGGATTGTGGCTGATGTATTATGGATATAATAATCTGAAAAAGTTGGTTTTTGGTAGACAGAAGTGGAAATAGATGGAATTACTTATGCTGGATGTGTACATCAAAAAAGAAAATACTTACTGATGAAGCATTTTCTAGCGTGAACTTGATATGACAATGCAAGGTGTTGATTTTTTATAAATAAGTGGCATTCTGGTTGACTCCAAACTCAAAAGACATGCACCACAACCACAATGTACCACAGCCAAATTGTTGGTTTTGAATGAAGAGAGAAAATTCTCTTTTCTAAGTGTTCAAAATCAACAATTTGGCTGTGGTACATTGTGGTTGTGGTGCAATCTTTCTTCCAGTTGGCTAGGTTAGGTGATAAGGACAAGCCCACTGGAAGAAAGATTGCATTACAAGAAAGTCTTATGCACATTTACATTGATGGACCTGTGTTTCACTCAGAATTTCTCCATGAGTGCAGGTCACAAAGATGCCTCCGATCTCGATCTTGAGCCTCTCTCTTCCATGTTTTACCCATAGATTTCACTAGTGGATCTTCCCATCTTGTAGGTGGTCTTCCTGGTTTTCTCTTTATTCTTGGTTGCCAGTTGAGTATTCTTTTTGTCCATCTATTATCCCTGAGTCTGGCTATGTGACCTGCCCATCTCATCTTGCTTTCATATACTGCAATTACCACATCTTTTATGCCTGATCTCTTTCTAGTTCTGTGTTTCTAACATGTTCCATTCTGCTTACAAATTGGAACATGTTAGAAAGTTACAAATCCTGCGTTCTATTGCAAGCTGAGTTATTCTGAGAGTCTCTTTTCTTGTCGTGTTCCATGTTTCTGATCCATATGTGAGTGATGGAAGAATGTCACTATTAAATAGTTTTGCCTTTGCAGAGATGTCAAGATTTGGATCAGTACGTGTTTCTTTTAGTCTGTTGAATGATAGCCATGCAGCTTTCTTTCTTTTTGCTAGTTCTTCAGATAAATCGTTACTCATTTTTATTGTTTGTCCTAAGTAATCGTAGGAGTCAACTTGTTCTATAAGGATATTATCAATATATAGGTGACTGTCTGTCACTTGTGTAGATGTTTTTGATCCATTTTGTTTTTTCTAGATTCATTTCTAAGCCTATCTTACTGCTGTTTGTGTATATTTTTTCACCCATTTCTTCTAGGTCTTTTGAATTGTGGGATATCAGTACTAGATCATCAGCAAACATGAGGATTTGTAGTTTTTCACCATCTATGCTTATTCCTCCGTTTAGGTCTATTTTTTTCAGAATGTATTCTAAAGTGCTGGGGATTTGGGGAGATCACATCGCCTTGGCAGATCCCCTCTCTTTATATCTATATTTATAGATTGATCAAATAGGGTTATTTGTGTGGTCTGATTTTTGTTAATTTCTTTTATCATGTGGATGTAAGTAGGGTCCACATTTATTTCCAGTAAGGCACTGATGACTGCACTGTGTTCTATGTGCATTGTATCAAATGCTTTTATAAAGTCAATAAAGAGGAAACACAGAGGGATTCAGTATTCTCTGCATTTTTCTGTTAGTTGTGAAATGACCTGGATATGATCTATTGTGGAGAAGCCTCTTCTGAATCCTGCCTGCTCTCTACTGGAGTTGTCTTCGGGCATGTTTTGGATTCTATTCAGTATTACTCTGTTCATGATTTTATATATGTGAGAGAGTAGACAGATTGGAAGATAGTTTTTTTGTCTTCCATGTTCCCTTTTTTGAATAGAAGGATGGTTTTTGAGGGCTTCCATTCCTTTGGAATCTTTCTTTCTTTTTAGTACCACATGAATCTTGGTTTTGGAATGATAGGTTCTGAAACTTGGCACTTAGTTGCACAGAGATCATTATAAAAATTCTGCACAATTTCTTCTATTCTTTTTCTATTAGTATGTTTTCCTAGCAAATGGAATTGACTATTTAAAATGTAAGTCTTTCTCTATTTTTTTTCAGGCTGGTTTTTGCCTGCACTGCTTCTCTTAGTTTTTGTATCCTGAAAGTTTTGTAGTCTTCTGGAATTCTTTTCCTTAATAACTTACAGATAATTTTGCATTCTAGAAAATTTTCTTCAGATTTCTTCAGTTTTTTTCTCTTTTTCAGTAGTTCTATAGTTTGAGGTGAGTCGTTCTTTTCTTTCACAGGATTTGATTTTTTTTCTTGCACTCCTTGAATTTATTAATAAAGGCAATATAGTCATTGTTTATGTAACAGTTCTTAATAGTCCATTTGGTCTTCTATGTACTTCCTGAACTTGTGGTAGTCTATTTGTTTGGGTTGTCTTTTGTGGTTTGATGTTGTCCTGATATGTTGTTCTTTTTTGTGGTCTATTCTTATAATGGCTCTGAGGAGTCTGTGGTCAGAATCTATGTTGAAGTATGTTCTGCCTATTGTACCAACATTTTGTACCAGTCTTTTACAGTCTGTTAAAATGTAAGTCAATTTCATTTTTTGTGTCTCCATTCGGTGATTGCCAAGTCTCTTTCACTCTTCATATAAGTTTTATTTTAAATTATGCCATCATAAATGTGCATATAACAATAAAATTAATATCCTGCTATGCTCCAACATCTGTAGCTGATAATCAAGATATAATCAAAAATAATAATCAAGATGATAAAGAGTTGTTCAGCTGCAGCAAATTCAGCTAATCTCTCTCCCCTTCTATTTCTTTCTCCCAGGCCATGTGGGAGAAAGAAATATAAAAACTATAAAAACTTTTCGTTTTCTTTTCCACATCGTATTTGCATTAAAGTCACCACCAATGAATGTGTATGTTGACTTGTAATTTAATGCCTGTTCAAGATTCATGTAAAAATTTTCTATTTCTTGATTAGCAAGATACTAATTTTATTGTTATATGCACATTTATGATGGCATAATTTAAAAAAAAAATTATATGGAGAGTGAAAGAGATTTGTTTACAAAGAATAAATAACTAACCAATAATAAACAGTCACCGTATACATTTAGTAACTATAGGGAAGGGATAATCCAATGAACTAATGTTGATCAGATGATTAACATTAGTTCAATGGATTAATGAACTAATAATGTTGATCGGATGATTCATTCATGCATGGCAGGAATAGATGGTTGATAGAGCAGTAAATCAATCTTGTACAATTTGTTTTGTTATGCATATTTATTTCTCTGTTTATCTTCTGCTTGGTTTTCTAAGAATTTTCTTGTTTACTGAGGATCAATATGCACTTTTTACACAGTAGTAGGATACAAATAATTTTAGATAGCCCATCAGAATTATGTACCCTTTCATGTTCATTACTATTATTATTTATATCTTTTAATTAAAATGAAATATAAATTGATCTTTAATTCACCATGATTTATAAACATCTAATACCTAGGTATTAGATGTTTATAAATCATGGTCAATTAAAGATCAATATATATTTCATTTTAATTATATGTTTGAATGATCAAATATAATCTAAACAATTTATATCTTTGTCAGCAGATCTTCTGTCTTATCAATAGATCTCACGTATGCCAGCATTTTGCTGTACATCAACCACTTCTTATAATACATAGAAGTATTAATTTTTATTAAGGAATAGATAAATTTTTACTAGGTTTGTTGTTTCTGAAGACTGGAATAAAAATGTTCCTAAACCATGAAAAACATTCAAACTCAACAGAAGTTACACTGCAGAAGTAAGAAAAACGAGTGATTTTATTGTACCACTAAATAAAGTATGAAGACATTTTATATGTGGCAGTAGATTTGAGCTGTGCTAAAGAAAAAGTGTTTTTTATCAGTATACTGTGTGGCTTTTGTCACAAATTTTGCTACATTTTTTCAGTGATACAAGTGTCCTTCAGCGGTGTTGCTTTTGGAGTTTAGTTGTGTACATAGCATTTATTTTTGGTTTATTCTTAACGAGAGGGCAAGGTTAGAGTCAGATGTGTTCTACGATAGAAGAAACAAAAAAGATAAGTTTTTCATTATTTAGTATATTTTTGTTATTTAGTATAGTATAGTATAGTATAGTTTATACATATAGTATCACGTAAGTATAGGTTATAGTAGAGCATTTAGTATATAATTATAGTAGTTTCTAGTACTTGGCACTATTTGAATGATGGCGGCAGCCGTAACTCAAATTATGAATGGCATGTCACCAAGTCCTCCCCAATTTAAGGTCTACATTTTGCATAGCATACTACAGGATTTTCTTGTATGCGGTGCTTGTGGTATGCACACATCCAGGCATGTGAGAGATGAGGAATACATATATGTGAAAAATGTAGGAAATGGGAACAACTTTATAAGTTAGAGATTACTAAAACCAACCACAGCAGCGTTTTGTCAGAGACAAGTAGTGTATTAGAAGGAGAGAATAATGATCAAAATATAAATGAAAAAGTAAGAATGGGGAGTGGGGAAAGTTCGAATAATTGTGCAGTTATTGGAGATGGTCTTAATTGGGAGGATGAATGGTGAGCAAGAATGGATAGCTTGCAGAGAGAGAGAGAGATGAACTGAAAGAGAAGGTGGAATGTCTCGAGAAGGAGTTGAGAAGTGTGAAAGATGACATTAAGCAAATGAAAGAGATGAATGCAAGGCGAATCAGAGTAGGAGTGGGAGCAAGTTATGGAAATGATAGAAGAGGAGAGAACAGAAACAGTAGAAGAGAGGGAATGATAGAAGAAGAGAGAATGGAAACAGTAGGAGAGAGAGGGAATGAGAAGAATGCAAGGAAGTTCTGGAACCAGGGATAGGGAGATTCCAAGATGGCAGCAATTTTAACTTATGGATCTGAGAGCTGGGTTAGAAATAAAGACAAAAGGCCGAGCTAAACGAATTGCATTTAAAGGAAGCTCTTTTCGTGAGGGAATAAGTTGCAAACTTGAATGACTTGTAATGTCTCAAAGACATCACTAGATGATTTAACCATCATAATCAAATTCCTGACATGTACCCTCAAGGGGTGTAAAGGATATTATGATAATACTACATGAAGAATTTACATCATTACTAAATTCCTTTCAACAATTTTGCTCCAAATCAATCTGTTATCTGTCAAGGCATCAACAGATCTTATATTTCTCTCTTCTAAGGCACTTTTTACTGTATCAATCTGCCTACATCTTGGTTTTACTTATGAGTCTTTTTCCTGCAAACCTGGCAGAAAACAACGGCTTTGCCAATCTTTCCTTTCCCATTCTGTTTAAGTGACCATATCATTGAGATTAGCTCTGCTAACATATTCCTGGATGCTAACAATATCAATTTCTTTCCTAATATCCTTATTTTTAATATCATATATTGCCATTGATAATATCTGTTCATACCACTAATCTTTCTTGGGACTCTCATATCTGTGATCTCTAGTCTTTGGTCAAGTTTAATTTCTAACCCAGCTGTCAGATCCATAAGTTAAAATTGGTTTAAATACTGTCTTGTATAGAGCTAATTTAGTGTTTTGACTAATTTCTCTCTTATTCCATACAAATTTATTCAGTTGACATCCTACCATACCGATTGTTTCATTTAGCAATTTTTCGAAGTATTACTCATTTCAAAGGTGACCGGTTTTCATCTCACCTTTGTCATCTCTAATTACTTTTACAGCACTTTTCTTCCCATTTCTGAGCTTTTTCAATTACCTCCAGAATATTTTGCCACCTTCCAGATATTTATTTTCTATGTTCTTGCCTTCTTACATTTTTCTCTGTATTCCCCAAGAGCACAAGCTAACTTAATTGCCAGGAACTTTCGATATGCTTTCTTCTTTTCCTTGACTGCCTATTTAACTTTCTGAGTCCACCATGCAGTTATGTTGGACTCAGAAATCTATTCATCGTCCAAGTCAGGACTACATGGTCACTCTTACCAGCTGGTGTCAAGTACAACATCTCAGTTTCAATCAGATGCTCCAATGCTATGACAAAATTCAAAACCTTGAGCCTCATGTACACTCAAACACATGCTGACTGAAACAGGATATCCAAAAATTCAGTTCCTTAAGTGCTGCATGCTGGCTCCAGTACTGAGCTTATGTTGCTATACTTGATGTCTACCATAATGATCACTTGCCAAATCAATTTGCCTGAAGATTTCCTGCTCATCACCATCTATATTCCCTGGTCTACAGCCATGTCCCACTCAGTGTCTTATAAATATTCATTTCACAAATATTCTCTCCTATACTCAAAGCCATGGTGGATATTAGTGGTTAGTGTTATTTCCACTGAGATTCTACACCCAGGGACATTCCAATTCATCTCTATGAATAACACTCCCTAACCTGCTGAAATTTACTATGCTCTTCAATTTCTATCCCTGTTAGAACATCCACCTCAGTTAACCAAGTTTCACTGATATTAACAAACTTTGGAATCAATTAATGCCACAAATTAATTTCCTTCATTTCTAATGCTGTCATGTTTGGAATATTCTTCTGTATCTCTGCTTTACATTCTAGTTAATTAACTTTGGCTTTCTCACGCAGTACTGTTATTATTTACATGTCACTGTATTTAATCATAATTAACTTAGTATTTCTTTCCAAAGTCTCAAAATCTCATACAAGATTTGGCTTATTAATCTGTCCTAGATTATTGCCGACAGGACCACTTGTATATGCCACCCATAAGTTCAAGGAAATATGCAAAATTAAGCAAAAAAAAAATGTTTTTATGGTCGAGATGGAATTTTGCCACCCTCCAAACCTGTGGCTTCTAGAAATTGCCTTAGTTCCTTAGTAGGCTACAAATTTACTAAGCAATCCACATCTGAGTTTTTCATGCTTTCCTTCTTAGCAATAATGCAATTTTTGATTGAAAAATCTGATGAGTTTCAGATATATTTATATATCAGTGTGTGAAAAACATTGTATTTGAACTAGTTCATTTTTGAAGTTACTGATATCTGATAACTGTCCTTTTCTTCCTCATTCTCGGAGTCCTAACTATGCATTAAAACCTCTCTAACGTGCATTTCTCTTAATGGGTGGCATTTATTTCATCTTGTAATTTATGATGAAATGCTGTATAGACTTCTTGATGTGGCCACACATTAACAAAATAAATACACACTTACTCCTCCCACTTTATTTATATATGCTAATGATGAAATCGGTTTGACTTCTTTAATTTTTCCAAATCAATGCAAGCAGCTTTTTTTTTCTTAACATACCTTATTTGTTCTGCAAATATAACTTGATTTCTACAATCTGATGAGTCCCCTGGTCAGGATTTCAGCAAAATCCACTATGGATTATTTAAATTTACCTTAATTTTCTTCCAGCAATAATTTCACTACTTTCAGTAAGCTGAAGTTCAGTGTTCCTGTGATCAGGTATGTAGTCATCCCCTATTCATGACAGTTGAATAGGGGATTAAATTACCAGCTAGTCCTTCACTGTTATGTCTGTTTATGATTCAAGTAAAACAGTAATTATAACAGAGCAGCTCCTATGGCATAACTAGTATTTCCACTAAAATGTTATGCCTAAATAAACAATACATGGTCATCAGCGTCCCATTCTATATTAACATTCTATATCATTTCATTCTGTATTAATATATATATATATATATATATATAATCTAGCGATTTCTGCTCAAAGAACTCTTATTTTATTCAGCCATTATTAAATGATTTATTCAAAATTCATGTCTCCTAAAGAAAATTATTCAACTAAAGTATTCAACTATATTGTAATCTTGATCACTTCGATTAGAGGCGAGGGATTTGGACACACCGGCGTCGAAACTGAACTCGCGGTTTTCGATAATCGGGAAATCGAGTGTTCTGAAGAAGAAGGGGAAAAAAATTATATATATAAATTATATATATATATATAACAGTAGTGAAATTTAGCAATTAGGAGTGGAAGCTGTACATCCAATTGAAAACTATTTTAACATGCCGACTTTGAAACCTAAACTCTGTATAGTGGGTTAACCAGCAAGATAGATAAAACTACTTACCTGCCATACTAATAGAGCTATTCCGCGCAGTTAAGTAAGAATCTTATTATATATACATATATATATAACTTGTGTGTGTATATACATACATATATATTTCGCAAAAGAAATTTACGTACAAATATAATTTTTTGGTATCATTCGACATTACTACTGCCTGCCATAGTTCACCCAAAATGGCGCAACGTATCGTGCGGGCATTACAATGACGTCAAACATAGAATAAAAATTAACTAAAATATTATTTAAATTAAGGGGATATTAAATCCCACATTGTTTTAAAACCGAATAAGAAACTCAAAGATTGGAATCAGAGAGTTTCATGCCGAATATAGTAAACTATAAAAGTATCGGCGATTTCTAGCGTGAGCTAATGCAAGTAGTCCTAGTACGTAGAACAATCTCGGGCAACTCGCAGCAAAGGTGGTTAAGTAAATATTCTGCATGAAACTCTCTGATTCCAATCTTTGAGTTTCTTATTCGATTTTAAAACAATGTGGGATTTAATATCCCCTTAATTTAAATAATGTTTATATTGCCGAAATGAAGCCTATTGGCTCTTTATATTTAAGTAACTTAATGGTTGCACCTTTTTGACAACTCGCATAGCAGAGCATATAAATTCTTTTCGCTATACCCTTTGGTATTTATTTGGTCTAGCGACTCACTGACGAAGCCTCAATAAAGGCTGAAACCGGTGGGGGGCGATTATGAGTTCGCACTCTTAAGGTTTTTGCCTTAAGGGAGCAATTTGAGTCTCCGGGAGAAGTGTTTTCCGGCACGGCCCGGTGAGGGACTTTGTCGGTGAATGCTTTTCTTCTGAATATGAGCGGTTCTGCTCGGTGGTGGTGGGTGGGTGGAAGGCCATTACTGAGTGGATCCAACGCTGAGATGGATGGTCTTTCGCCCACAATTGAGTGGCCTAGGGATCGTCCGAATTTTTAGAGACGGCTTTGCTTATTCATAAGGCTGAAACCGGTCTGGGTAGTGACCTCCCACCATAATGTAATAACAGCATACATTTCCTAGGAAATGTGTTTTTACATTACGTAAAATACCAAGAATAACGATCAGACCTTTACCACCTTTGCTGCGAGTTGCCCTAGGTTGTACTACGTACTAGGACTACTTGCATTAGCTCACGCTAGTAATCGCCAATACTTTTATAGTTTACTATATTCGGCATGAAACTCTCTGATTCCAATCTTTGAGTTTCTTATTCGGTTTTAAAACAATGTGGGATTTAATATCCCCATAATTTAAATAATATTTATATCGCCGAAAAGAAGCCTATTGGCACTTTATATTTAAGTTAACTAAAATATAATATAGCAAACAATTAGCCACTGATGTGTTCACTATATACCATCAAAAGAACTGTGTAGATAAACGTATATTGTGAGTAAAATAAAGCCATATACTCTATTTCTGGACTGTGTAGATGATTTTTTTTAGAAAAACTATTTATAGAGAAATGAAATGAAATGAAATGAAACTATTTATAGAGTAAACAGAAATGACATCTAAAGCAAAATCTCCGGAGGGAAACAATAAAAACCGCATATGTATAGGTGCAAAAATTTGCATATATATATATATATATATATATATATATATCCAAAGATATATATCAATGCAAACCTCAATTAACTATCAGGCAACTAAACCAGTAATATGGGCTTTTTCAATTGATGGTGAGTTATCCGATCTCATAAGAAGGTAGGATTTGATGAAAATGCAGGAAGTACGAGACATGAAAAACTCGAGTTTTTCATCCTGGGTACAGGATTTTTTTCTAAGTTGGTACATCTGTCATAAGCATCAATGTGAAATTGCAAGTCATTCTATTAAGAAGTTTGCTTTATGCAGCTGTCTGAAACAAAAGTGTTGCCTGTATCCCTTGAAATGGATAAAACTCAGTATCGTTGACACTTCCAGGCCACAGGTTATTGGCATTAGTGAAACATGGCTGACAGAAGATGATATAGCTAGTGGAATTGAATGTGAGGGTATTGAGTGTTCAAGAATGACAGGAGAATAAAATGGGGGGAGGAGTGTTATTGATGATTGCTGATGAGCTGCAGCCAAGGAGAATAGAAGTGGAACTGCAGGATAGAGAAAAGAGCATATTTCAGGCTGTTTGGTTTGACATTGAGGCTAGCAGAACAAAATATACAATTGGGTGCTGCTGCTTTTTTTTTTTTCATGCCAAGAATTATCTATATTCATTGGGTACTCACCGCTCCACATATTCTTTTCTTAAACGTTTTCTACAAACATATTTCCATTACCTTCTTCTCTTCAGTTTCCTTCTCAACATCTTGTTCCAGCTGATGGAATAGATGGTGGAGATAATATGCATAAGCAAATAGAAGAGATGGGTGGAAGGAGGGTAATTATTATGGGAGATTTCAACTATGGTAACATTAATTGGAAGGAGGAGATAACACATGGGTGGAAGGTATTGGATTTTATGCAGTTATTAAGGGATAACTACAGCATGTAATGGAAAATACTAGGGGTCAGAGAGTGCTTGACCTAGTAATTGCATCTGAGAATTTGGCTGTAACGAATATGACCACGTTGCCAACAATTGGTAAGAGTGATCATAAGGTCTTGACTTAGGAGGTGGCTAAAGGTGTTGAATTTACAATTAAGACAGGGTACATGTGGAATTATCAGGCTGGTAAGTATGACAAGCATAGGAGTTTCATTGGTTCAGTGCCATGGCATGTAAAACTGCAAGGGCTGGATGTTGATTGTGCATGGGAGGCGGTTAAGAAGTGTTTTCAGTAGGCAATGGCTGACTGTATACCAAGAGTCCGAATAATAAATCAAGTAGGGGTTAAATGGATGAATAACACCAGATTTTTCTTTTACAGCTTGAGCTGCAAAAGAAAAAACAACTGTGGAGGGAATTTAAGGAGAAAGGTGACCGACAGGCACATGATCGGTATAAAGCGCAGGCCAGAAGGGTAACAAGTGTGGTAAGAAAACCAAAAGCGGATTATGAAAGAACATTAGCCATGCAGGCTAAAGAGAATCCCAAAAGTTTTTTCAATATGTCGCAAGTAAAAGTAATAATGTATACGGCAGAATGATTTTAAAGAATGCCGATGGTAGTGAGGTAACCGAATCAGTTGATATAGTGGAATTACTGAGCGAGCACTTTGAAAGTGGATATCATCCAGGGGGTGACATTGCAGGAATGAAAGAACCAACAGCTTATATTTGAATTGTGGTGAATAAAGTGGAGGTGAATAGTCTATTACAAAACCTCAATGTCAATACATCTGTGGTATTGGATAGTATACCAGCTTGTGTCGTACGTCAAGTGGCTAAAAAATTTTCAGTGCCCTTGATCATTTTGTTTAATTTGAGTCTCGGGTCTGGGTTAGTCCCAAGGGGATGGAAAGAGGGGAAAATGGTTCCACTGCATAAAGGAGGTTCCAAGACAGCTGTTATAAATTACCAAAAGATCAGCACATCAGGAATCGTTGTCAAGGTCTTGGAGAAAATAGTCAAGAGGAAAATACTGGGTTGGATAGATGAAAATGGGATACTGTGTGGCGGGACAGCATGGTTTTGTGAAGGGTAGATCATGCCTCAGTAACCTGCTCACGTTTAATAACACAGTGATGGCTGAACTGCATAAGGATAAGAGGTTTATAGTGATTCTACGGGACCTTGCTAAGGCTTTTGACAGGATACCACATGTAATTCTAGTCAGTAAACTGCAGCATTTGGGAATGGATATAAGTTTGGTGAGATGGATAGAAGGGTGGTTGATGGAGAGATATCAGAGAATGGTTTATTCAGGAGTACAGTCCAAAAGACGGCCTGTTACTAGAGGTGTGCCACAGGGTTCTGTTCTTGGACCACTACTGTTCAATTTGCTCATTAACGATATAGGAAACTATCTGAGAGGAACTGGTCATTTGTTTGCTGATGATGCAAAGTTGGGTAGAGCAATAGTGAGTGCACAGGATGTCAAAATTTTGCAGGATGCTTTCGATAGTTTGGAGGACTGGGCAAAGGAGAATGGATGTCAATTTAATGTGGCAAAATGTAAGGTTATGCATTTTAGGGTAAAATGATTAGCAGCAGTATATCACATTGATGGAACCGTACTCCAAGAGATTGATGAGGCCAGGGATTTGGGAGTGTTGGTGGATAGGGAGTTGAAGTTTAGGGGGAAATTCGCAAAAGTGGCTAAATCAATTCATCAAATCACTTGGTTGCTGAAAAAATTTTAACATGCAGAGACAAACAGGTTATTGTTCCTCTGTATATTGCTCCTCTGTATCGAGGCTTGATAAGACCCCATCTAGACTAATGTGCCCAGATTTGGGCGCTAGGGTTTCTTCTTGATAGGGAGGAGGTGGAGCGGTTCCAGAGGCGAGTGACCAAGATAATGCCAGGTCTATGGAATGAACCTTATGAGAACAGGATGATTTGTGGGTTGAAGAAATTGGTTGATAGGCGGAAAAGGGCTGATATGATTGAGACATTCAAATTACTGAAGGGTTTCTATAAGATCAATTCAGAAGATATTTTTGAGAATAGGACTGGTAGTGGGAGGATTAGGGGCCATACATTGAAGCTGGGAAAGAGTATGGTTAACAAGGGTATTAGAGCTAAGTTTTTTGCTTGGAGATTTTGCTTGTGGAATGAGTGGAATAGGCTGCCAGAGTCTGTTTTGGGTGCCATGACTATGAATGAGTTCAAGGCGAGATATTACAGATACTGTGTGAATGTCGAATAGTTTTTCTTGACATGATGTTAGGGCCTCCTTCGATGATTCTATGGACTCCTTGGAGTTGCCCATAATAATAATAATAATAATAATAATAATAATAATAATAATAATAATAATGATGATTTTTTTTAACATTTCATTAGGTCTCAGTATAAATTACATACAATAATAATATTTACAATATTTACAATAAGGTTTATACAGAATTTCTGAATTTAGAATATAATAATAATAATAATAATAATAATAATAATAATTTTTTATTTTTTTTTTTATAAACGACTTATTTGTTTTTACAATGAAAATGATAAGGTTTATTATCACACAGAGTATCCGCGCACACACACACAATGAAAAACATATTATCTTTTCTGTACAGTACGAAAATTCGATATACAAAATGCAGAGTACATTTTATACATATGAATATACATTTTTTGAAACTAGCTAAATATGGATTGGCACCAATGTGCACACAATTCACGATACAATGCAGTAATGCAGCATACACACACAATTCAATAATAATAATAATAATAATTTTTTTTTTACATTTTATTGTCTCAGTATAAGTTACATACAATAATATTTACAGTATTTACAATAAGGATTATACAGAATTTTTTTTTATGTCTCAGATGAATTGCATACATAGTTGCTGTAGTAATTATACGTATATAATATTTATAACGCATTACAAGTGTGTATAACAGATACTTGCAAGTTAGTAATTTTCTTCCTCGAAGCTTAGCAGAGCTTATCTGAGGAAGATAATAGATGACAGAGGGTGGTGGTTTCATGATTGTGTTCCTATAGTGGTCACAAGCCAGGTGTTGATTTTACTGTTTGTTGGTACGTGCTTGAAAGACTTCGACTGCTATTACAGTTTAACTTTTTTTTTTCTTTTTTTTTTGTGCAAATAGGGTTGGATTTAGACATGGTGTGTTTGTTTCTTTGTGTTCTTGTAGTGGTAGTTTTTTGAGAGGGGGGGGGTTGTGGTTTGTGTGTGTGTGTATGTGTGGTGGGAGAGAGAGAAACAGGAATTGCTCTAATTTTCATTCTCGCTATAATATTTATATAGTGCCTGTTTCAGCTCTCTGTATGTTCCTAGGTTTCTGTTGTCGAACGGCAGTTTGTTTATCATGTCAGGTACGTAGAGGTTCCGGGTGACTTTGCTATGGGGATTGTTGTACTTATATGTTATGTAGTTTGTTGACTGTGGTCTTGTTATTTGATATGTTGTAATGGTTACTCTATATGTTGGGCTGTAGTAGTGTTTTAACATGACTGTGTAGTGGCGTAAGTGTTTCACCTTAAATATTTTGTGTTTTGTCCATGCTTCCTGCATAAGAGTGGGTTGTTCCCAGAATATCAGTTTTATCATTTTATCTTGCAACCATTGTAGCCTGTTAAGTCTGTAGTCTGCGCAGAATGCGTATGATGTGATTGCATATCTTAAAATGTTTTCACATAATGCTTTATAGATTAGTATTTTTATGTGGGTTGGGGCAATATCTTTTAATCTGTATAGTTTGCTTGCTATTATCCTAAGCTTGGTATGTAGGGTAGTTTGTATGGCTATTCCAACTTTAATCTGCATCGAAGTGAAGTCCAAGGTAGCGTGTTGTTTTCACCTGTGTGATGGTTGTGATTTTAGGATATGCACTTTGTGTATAGGAGGATGAATGTTTGATAGTGAGATATTTAGTTTCTATGGGCAGGGTTTGGGGGTTTTTGAATATCATTAGCTTTGTTTTTCCAGGGTTTATATATATGCCGTTTTCGGTTAACCAGTTAGTGATTTGATTGATGTCGTGTTGCATATTTTTGTAAGCGATTTTTGCAGTGTTGTGAATGGATACTATGGCAGTGTCGTCTGCATACTGGAAGATTTTACTTTTCAGGGGGAGTTGGCTTATGTCGTGTGTGTGTATATGTTAAATAGAATGGGTGATAGGACAGCTCCTTGCGGTACTCCACATGTTACATGTACCTCTTTGCTGTGTGCTGATCCTATACGTGTGATGTGCTTTCTGTTTTTCGTGTATGCTTTAAACCACTGGAGTAGACGACCTCCAATTCCGATATGGGTAAGTTTCGTTAACAAGGTTTTATGTGTTAGTGTGTCAAATGCTTTTGTTAGGACAATGAATACCACTAATGTTATTCTGTTTTTATCCAATGCAGCATTTATTTGATCTGTGAAGTCTTCCAGGAGTGTTGCTGTTCCTTTATTTTTTTGAAAGCCATATTGTGTTTTGGGTATGATTTGAAATTTTTCAACGTATGTGGAGAGTTTCTGATGTACAATGCGCTCCATGATTTGGTTGATTACAGGCAGCGTGGCGACAGGTCTGTAATTACTAATTATGTTTCTTTTTCCCTGTTTGTGTATGGGTGTGATTAATGCAGTCTTCAGTGTTTCAGGTATGTGTCCCGTTTCGAAGATTTTATTTAAGTTTTTGTATAACTGGAAGTAGGTCGGTTGAGTGTTTCTTGATGTCTTTTGGTCTGATTCCGTCTATCCCCGGTCCTTTGTTAGGATTAATTTGTTGAATTGCCAGTGATAGTTCTTCTTTTGTTACTGTGGGGAACCACATCGACTGGGTTGCTCGTGGACCTAGTGGAGAATGTTCGTATGTGTGAGGAAAGGTTGTTTCTTGTAGCTTTTGGACAGAGTTCACGAAGTGCTGATTAAAGTTGTTTGCCAACTGTTTAAAGGATTTGGGGTCGCAGGCAAAGCTGTGTTTTATTGTTTCTGTGGCAGTGGTTCTGTGTATATTGTCCGGCATTTCATTAATCAGGTGCCAGGTTTCCTTTATGTCATTCTGTGCTGTTGTTAATTTGTTGCTGTAATAGTTTCTTTTTGCCGTTCGAATCTGGGTTGTTAGGAGATGCCGTTTTCTTTTGTATTCAGCTTTTAAAGCGATATTGTTCGGTGACTTCTTAAGTTGTTTCCATAGGGCATCTTTTCTTTGTATGTCTGTTAGTATGTTGTCTGTTATCCATGGATTTTGTTTCGTTTCCAGGCGTATTTTTATTTTTGTTAATGCTTTGTTGTATATTTTGTTAAATGCAAGTTTAAGATTATTATATACAGCTTCAGCAGAGTCTAAAGATGCTATCTGCATCCAGTCTGTTTTTCTGATTTCATAGTTCACTATTGCTTCGTTTACAATGCTATGATATTGTTTTGTAGTCTCAGTGATTTTTATGGGTTCTGGTTCAGTGTGTAACTGCAATGCTGTGAAATAATGGTCTGCTAGTTTGCATGTTATGACGGCTACTATGTGGCTGTTTGGAGGGGCCCTCATATTTATATGATCAATGCAGTTTAAGGTTGTTGTGTTTCCGACTATCTCTTCTCGTGTATACGACTGTATGGATGGGGTTATGTTATATGCCGATAATAGGTCTGGGTATTGTTCTGTGTTGTTATTTATGTTCCTAATGTTTATATTAATGTCTCCTATTATTATCAAGTATTTTTAGGTGCCTACTTTCATGGCTGAAAGCCATCTGTTTAGTTCTAGGAATTTTGTGGTGCTTACGTTGGGTGGTCTGTATATTGCGTTTAATATCAGGGAGTTTTCTTGTTTGATGTTTTTAATTTCGATGCATATGTTTTCTGCGTATTCTAATTTATAGTTTATTTCTGTTTCTTCTAGTTTATGTTTGGTAAATATTATTATACCACCGCCTCGTTTTGTTTGTCTGCAGTGTTTGTGTTGTTGGAAGTGTGGCATTTGGTAGGATGATGCCTCTTCTTTTGTCGAAGATACTTCAGTCAGTATTAAAATGTCTATTTCGTCTATATCTTCCTTCAGATAAGCTTGCAGGGTCAGCCAGTATTTTTGAATGCTTCTGATGTTGATGTGGAGAATAGATAGTCCTTTTTTGGGGATTGTCAGTTGTTTCCATTCTGATATTGATTTCAGAATGTGGCAATTATCATGTTCCGGGGTGATTACGTCTGCTTGATGGTGTGCATTCATGTTGGTTGGGGTGCTGGTCCTTCTTTACGAGTTGTCAATATTCCTTTCAATGTGACAGCCTGTTGAGGTCATCTACGGATTTTATTTCGATTGATTTTGAGTCTTGTGTCTTTCTAAGGAATATTTTGCTGTCTCTTTTCCATATAAACTGGTAATTGGTTTCTGTTTTTACTTTCCTTGCTTGGTAGAATATTTTCTGATAGTGTGGAGTAATGTATTCTGACAAGTATATTGGGGTGTTGTCGTGGTCTCCTTTCAGATCCTTTACTACTGGATTTTTAATCCTGCTAGCTTTTATAAATGTAGTTTTTGTTAGGCTGTTGGTGAGTCGCACTACAACGGGAGAAGGACGGGTATTATTTTCTCTTTTCCTTTTTTGTGGTAACCGATGCACTGACTGGATGTCTCTTGGTTTAATGGGGGAGCCGATTTTTTGGCTTAGCTGTATTACAGTGTCTCTTAGAGGTTCCGTAGCTATTTCTGGGAGACCATTTATGAGGAGGTCATTTTTGTGCTGCTGTTGGTTTGAGAGCACGTACTGTTGCTTTAGAGTTTAGTTCTTGCCGTAGGTCCGTTGTCTCTTTAATTAAATTATGCTGTCTTTCAGTTAGCTCTTTGACGCTGTTTTTAATTTCTCTAACGGTCTGTAACATATCTTCTATCGAGTTATTATTAAATTTAATAAATGCCTCGTATTGGTTAAACTTTTCTGTAATTTGTGCGGTATGTTTTTTAAATAGTTCTCCTACAAAATCGATTAAAGAGTCTTTTAGGTTTTGTAATCTATTTTCAAGTAATGCATTTAAAGATGGCTCACCTGGGTTTCCGTTGTTGTTTTCTTTGTTTTTAATTCCCTCTATTGTTGATAGCTGTTTACTGCCGGCAGTTGTTTTCTGCGTTGGCTGTTTTCCGCCTGCAGTCGAAGGTTACGTTCCTTTGTTATCTCTGCAATGGGGACACTTCCACTCGTCACGATTCTTGTTTGATTTTCGCTGCCAGGTAGTGTCGGACAATCCTGAACATAAAAAATGCATGTTTCTTTGGCAGTTCCTACATGTTACGTGGTTTTCTTCCCCCGTTAGGTCTTCTTGGCATTTGGCACTTCATACTTCTTGTTTGACGATCTTGCTGTATTTTCTAATATGGCGTCCTCCTTTGTTCTCTTCTCGCGTAGTTGACCAACGTATACTTCGAACTTTGAATACTTATATTTTACTTATTACTTAACAGATACTTACAGTTTTTACATCTATATGTTCGTCTTGAAGAACGGAGTTCACTGATGTACTTTAAATTTTAATTCACAAGAAAAGATCTACTTTGCAACTTAAAATATGGGAGCATCGAAATAGCGTGCTTGCGACTGCTTGCTGCTAAAGCGCCCTCTCCAGACAATCATTCCAGATAATAATAATAATAATAATAATAATAATAATAGTAAATTTTTTTAATTAAATCAGCCAACGCCTTTTTTTTATTACCATAAATAGGGAGTAGGCGACGTATAATAATAGTATTTACAGGAGTAGAATAGAGTGCACTCCAACGATGAGACCTTGCACTCCCTGGAGGTGTCACATAATAATAATAATAATAATAATAATAATAATAATAATAATAATAATAATAATAATAATAATAATAATTTTTTTATTACATATGATACATATATTACATACATTTGATAACATATGATACAAACATTACATACATTTGTTTATATATGATACATACATTACATGCATTGGATTATATATGATACATACATTACATGCATTGATTACATAATGATGCATACAATATATAACATGCATTTGATTGCATATGATACATACATTACATGCATTTCATTACATATGATACTTACTTGATTACATATTTTTCTTTTAAAAAATATCAGTCCTTTTTTATTATTATTAAAATTATGATTACTTATTGTGATTACATATTAGAACAGGTTTCTGTTTTGTTTTGTTTTTGTTTTTCTGTAACAATGAAATTCGTGCAGAATTTTTTTTCCTTCTTTAATTTTTTTTCTTGTATAATGTATTAATAATAATAATACAGCATTTCTTCATTTTACAATGAGTTGTATATATTCACAATTTTGATTTTTTTAGTATATTTAAGCGCTGTTACTACAGCACTTAAACGTGATATATGGATTTGGATTCCCCCCTCCCCTTTTTTTTATTGATCTTGGATGAGATGTAATTTCTCTCCTTCCATCCTTGAAGCTTAATTGTTAAACTTATCTGATGAGACACCAGTGAGTTATTTATTTATTGGTTTGTTTGCTATGTTGGGAAGGAGACTGATGTTTAATAGGTTTGATTTCCACTGCAGCCGCTGATTGAGAAATTCGCGCACGCACACTCACACACAGACACTCGATAACTTGGAATGTCTTGATGCGTAGCTGAACTGGAATCCTGGAGAATACATTGTTTTTCATTAAGTTTGTATGGTATAGAGGGTGCGTGTTTCTTGTTCATAGTATGTCCTTAGAGCTCTTTTCAGGCTATAGTTGTTTGTCAGGTTTCTGTATTCAAAAGGTAATTTGTTGATCATGTCTGGGATGTAAAAGTTTCATGTGGCCTTTCTGTATTGATGATTGTATTTATATGTGATATATATTTTATCATTTTATACTGTAACGACATTAATCTATTTAGTTTGTAGGGTGCACAGAAAGCATACGTTGTTATAGCGTATCTTAGTATATTTTGGCATAGTGGTTCGTATATTAGTGTTTTTAGGCATGTGGGAACTATGTCTTTTACCTGTACAGTTTGCAGGTTATTGTTCTGAGTTTCTTGTGTAGATGGTTTATGTTGCTATTCCAGTTCATATCTGCATCGAAGTTAATTCCAAGGTATCGTTTTATTTCAACCTGTGTGATTGTAGGTTTTACTGTTCTGTGTGTTTTTTATGTTGGAGAGTGGATATTGGATGGTTATATATTCGATATCAACTGGTCGAGTCACTGGATTTCTGAAAATCATTCATTTTGTCGTATATGAGTTTAGGTGTACGTAGAGGTTTTGGGGAGCCGGTCTAGGAGCAGATTTATATCATGTTGCAGATTTGTTTGGGCTATGCTTGTGTTATTATGGATCGATATTATAGCTGTATCGTCTGCGTATTGGAAGATCTTACCTTTGAGAGGTAGCTGATTAATATCGTGCGTATAAATATTCAATAGAGTTGGGGAGAGTACAGCTCCCTGTGGCACTCCACAGGTTACTAGTAGCTCTCTATTTCGGTTTGACCCGATATGTGATATGCTTTCTATTTTGAAAGTAGTCTGTAAACCACCTGTGCAAAGGCCCATCTATTCCAACATGCCTAAACTTTTCAAATAACGTTTGATGTGTGAGTGTATCAAATGCTTTAGTTAGATCAATAAAGACTACCATGGCAATTTTGTTTTTGTCTAAGGAGGTATTAATCATGTCTGTAAAGTCTTCCAAGAGAGATATTGTTTTCCCTTATTTTCTGAAAACCGTATTGTATTTTGGGGATAATATGAAAGGTCTCTGTATATGCTATGAGTTTCCTTAGTATGATCCGCTCCATTATTTGATTAATAATTGGTAGTGTTGCTATGGGTCTGTAATTACTGATTAAATTTCTTTTTCTATGCTTGTATATAGGTGTGATTATGGCAAAAAATATTTAAAACTGGACAAATACTTCGTATTTGTCCGGTTTTAAATATTTTTTTTATTAATTTTAATAGGATAGGGCATAGACTAGTTACGTTTTGTTTGATATCCTTAGGTCTTATACCATGAACTCCTGGGCCTTTGTTTGGTTTGATTTGATGTATTAGAGAGAGAGAGAGAAGTTCTGCTTCTTTTATGGTTAGGAACCATATTGTCTGTTTGGTTGTGGTCTAAGTGGGGGATCATTTTGTGATTGTAGAGATATTTCTGTGCAGTTCTTGGATGGAGTCTACAAAGTATTTTTTAAAGTCATTTTTCGGTTGTTGGATAGAGTTTGAGTCTTTCATGAAGCTGTGTTTTATGGATTCAGAGGTGGTGGTATTGGAAGCACAATTTAGCATCTCGTTGATCAGATTCCAGGTTTGTCTCATGTTGTTTTGTGCAGAGGTTAAATTGTCTCTGTAGTAGTTTCTTTTTGCATTTTTATTTGCGTTGTAAGGCGATTCCTTGTTATCTTATATTCGGATTTTAAAGCTGCATTACTTGAATGTCCTTTAATTGTTTCCATAGAATGTCCTTTCTGTGTATATCTAGGATTAAGTTTAGCGTTATGAAATGATGTTGGCTTGCTTTTGAACGAATATTGACTTTCCTTGTAGCTTGCTTATATATTTCCTCCAGTGTGAGTTGACTGTTGTTGTACAAGAGGTGGTGGTATTCAGATATCTGCTGAATCTGGTGGCATGTGTACCCAGTCAGTTTTTCTTATTTCGTGGTTGACTATTTCTTCGTTAGTTCTTGTTTTGTGTTGCTTTTCATCTGTGGGGCATTGCATGGATATTGTCTTAATGTGCAGGTTTAGAGCCGTGAAGTAATGATCTGCTACTTTGCACTTTATGGCTGATGCAGTGTAACTGTTTGATGGTGCTCGGATGTTTATATGATCTAGACAGGAAGCAGTGATGGTATTTCCGAATATTTGTTCTCTAATACTTGATGTTATTGTTGGTATTAGGTTATACATTGATAGCGTGTCTAGGTATTGTACAGTGTTGTACAGGTATTCATTTGCAATATTTATGTTTTTGTCGCCGATTATCATTAGGTAATCGGTTGATCATATTTCTTGGCGTGAAATTCAGTAAATTGAGTTCGTTCAAGAATTTTATCGTGTTTAAGTTTGGTGGCCTGTAAATATAATTTAGTATTATGGAATGCTGTCTATTGGTGGTATTAGTGATTTCAATGCAAGGGATTTCAGCATGCTCAAACTGATAGACAGTTTCTTTTTCTATTAATTTATTTTCGATATATATTAATATCCCACCACTTCTTTTTGTTTAGCGACATGATCTAGGTTGTTGGAAGCCTGGAATTTGGAAAGCAGTCGCTTTCGAAATTCTAGGCTTTCAATAGTTATGGATACCATTTTGATACCATATCAATAATTATGGATACTTCTATTAGGACCAATATATCAATAACACCGGTGTAATTCTTCAGATAAGCCTGTAACAATGACCAATGTTTTCGGATGTTTCTGATATTAATATGCAATATGAAGAGTCCTCTCTTGTACTGTGTGTTGTTTCCATGCATCAAGCGAGTCAATAATACAATTGCTGATGTATTCTGGTGTAATTACATCTATATGATGCTTCACATTCATTTTTGTTTGTGTAGAGGTCTTCTTTTTATATTAATTTGGAGTATTTTCTTTCAGTCTGGCAGCCATCTATGTCTTCCGAGCTTTTTATTTGTATCGACTTTGAAGTTTGTGACTTTCTCAAGAATATCTTGCCTTCTTTGATCCACAAATATTGATAATTTTTTCTGTTATTTTTTTCTTGCTTGGTACAACAGATTCTGATTGAATTGCGATAAATAATTAGATAGAAACATTGGTATATTATCTTGCAATGAGTTTAATTCCTTGGCAATTAGATTTTTCAGTCTGCTGGCTTTTATGAGATTGCCTCTTGTGGACTTGCTTGTCAGACGAACTATAACTGGTGCGGTCGTGGCAAACGTTGTTTATTGTTCTTCCTGGGAATCGATTTATGGTCTGAATATCAGTATGCTGTAGGGGGGATGTCAATTGCATGTCCTAACTTTAAAACTACGTCTCTGAGGATCCAGAAACTACATCCACAGATCTGAGGATATTCTGTGGATGCAGTTTCTGGAAGACCGTTTATGACAGGATCTTCTTTATGTTGTTGTTGATTTAAAAGTTCGTATTGTAGTTTTAGGGAATTTAGTTCTTGACGGAGTTCGGATGTGTCTTTCATCAATTTGTGTTGCGTTTCGGTCAGTACGTTAATGCTGATTTTAATGTATTTTACCGCGTGTAAGACTTTTTCGACTGTTGAATTAATCATATTTAAAAAAGTCTTCATATTCGCTAATTTTTCTTTTGTTATTTTTTTTTATTCTGTTTATCAAAGAGTTCTTGGACAAGATCTACTAAGCTGGTTTATATTCTCTAGATCTTTATCTAGTAATCAATTTACGGAATTCAAATTATAAGACACCTGTATTTTTTTCTCTGTTCAGTTTATCGTCCGATTCTGCCTCCGGTGTAATCGGTTGCGCCATTTCTTTGTTCTCTCTGCAGTAACGGCACTTCCATTCCTCTCGTTTGGCTTTGGATTTGCGGTGCCATATTGTTTCTGAAATTGAGGAACATGTAAAGTGAAGATTCCTAAGGCATTTTCTGTAGGTTATATGATTTCCTTCAGACGATAAATCCTTCAGGCACTTGTTGCACTTCATGACTCACCTTTCTTTCCTTGAGCAACTGTAATGATGGTGACGTCCTTTGTTCAATGCTCGTTAGTGACCACGGTGAACTCTGTCCAATTTTCAGCACACTCAAAATTTGGATTTCCACTTGGCCGATTTTGGTGAATTATATATCGCTGTCTTCAGCGTGAAAAGTAGAATTACTTCTTGACACTTTTAAATTTAAAAGTGCCAAGAAGTAATTTTAAACGAAAACAATTTTTAAAAAAGGGAGCAGCGTTACCACCACGCAACCATTCATATGTCTACCCTCTCTTTTGATCCTTTTTAGACCCTAGTCCCAATAAAACCTTAACGGGACGCTAATTTCCCTTTTTTGTCTTTAGTCCCATTTTGTTCCTTTTTTGAATTCTTGGCATGATTTCATTCATAAATGTTCGAATATGGAAAGGATAATGTCTCTGCTGGTGACATATGATAGCTTGAGATCGAAAACATGCATGCTGTGACGATTATCAACAGTTATAAACGCACTCTCTCTGCGATAGGACGAAAATGCTGCAACCAGTGGAGCACTGCTGCATCCGGGCGATAACAATGTTACTTTGTCATCGCCTGGTATGGTAGACAAAGTTTCTCTGTCCACCATACCATTATGTTCTGCTTCTTAGTCTGTTCATTATTTTGAAACTTAAAGCGAATATATATTGGGAGTTGTGATATTTCATCCAGCTTTTATCATGCTGAAAAGGAAGTGTAGTTTCACTCATGATTTAAAAGAAGAATATCCCTTCTTGAAAGACGACGAAACAGCAAACAAGTTGCAAGTTACGTGGGTCGTTCGGTGTTTTCAATATGGAAAGGATAATGTCTCTGCTGGTGACATATGATAGCTTGAGTTCGAAAACATGCATGATATGACGATTATCAACCGATATAAACGCACGCTCTCTGCGATAGGACGAAAATGCTGCAATCAGTGGAGTGGAGGCCGTTCTGATATAAAACAGCATTTGATGAAACAAAACCATAATTTGCCAGCAGCTTCTCACAGTTCATTCACGAAAATTTTAAAATGGAAATTAACTGACCAAAGTAAATATCTTGCAGCTCAACAAGTTTGTTGAGCTGAAAGATATTTACTTTGGTCTGTTTATTTACGTTTGTTTACGTTTCATGAAGTGAAACATAACCTTTCTTTAATGGACAGTTCCTCTGCAATAGTGAGAAATTTATTTCAAAAGAAATTTACATATGGGCGAACAAATTGCCAATCAATTTTAGTGAATGTCCTGGCACCTTACGCAATACGAAAAATATCAGTTGAATTGGAATAAGCCAAATATGTGTCAGTTATGGTACACACACATCAAATGTCTGATGTAGACACACATCAGACATTTGAAGTTGGTGCCTGTCCTTGATAGGTATTCCATCCCGAATAAAGGTATTCAGGTTAAAGTGATAGATTTTCAGATCATAACAGGAAAAACAGCAGAAATGCTTGAAAATCATACATTGATATTTTGCAGAAACAGCAGCTGACTGAGAAAATTATTGCATATTCTGTAGATAACTGCAACACCAACTTCGGTGGACACAAACGAGATGGTTCCAATAATGTATTTTCAAGACTAAACAATGGGTTAAAAATGAATATTCATGCTATTGGCTGTGCTGCTCATGTTGTTCATAATGGCTTACAGACAAGTGCTGCTATTTTGCCTATTGATATTGAGACAATTGTAAACAAAATATTTCAGTATTTCCATAGAGGAATTGAAGAATTTCTGCGCATTTACAGAAATGGAATACAAGCGCTTTTTAGGTAATGCACAAGCAAGATGGGTATCATTACTACCAGCTGTGAATAGGATTATTGACATGTAAGATGGACTCAGATCTTACTTTTAATCACAAGATGAATGTCCAGTGGCAGATTACCCATTAAGGCAATGAAACATGTGCCTAGGGGCTTCAAGCTTTGGGAGACCCCACCCCCCGCCCAAGCTAAGACATTTTCCTATAGTGTTTTAAAATAGATTAATGTTTTCAGTGAACATCGTAAAAATCTTGATTATTTTAAACAAAAATTTTTTCAAACCAATTATTACGTTTTAATACGTATTTTGAACAGTGCGCACTATCTACGATTTAAATAATGCTGCAATACCAATGTCGGCGCACGACGCTGTTAACAGATTCGAGGACACGAAAACTGATTGCATTGCCGAGATAGGAAGTTTCGCCTGGTTGCTCCTTAACTTCATTTGTTATTTAATGGTATTTGTTTCAAAAATAACATTTTAGTGTGACTTTTCGTGTTTTCATTATTTGAGTGTAGTGCAAGTAAAAAAAAAAAAATGTAAAATTGTAAAAAAAAACTGATAAAAAAATAAAATAAAAAGTTTTATTATTTATCATCCTTTAATCCTTTAACAGGCAGAAAAATCCAGAAGTTCAAAAAATTCAAAAGTACAAAATTTCATTTATTTGCCACCTAACTTTTATTTTATTTTTATGCTTTTATTATTTTTTTTGGGGGGGGGGGGGGTTCCCAAATATAATTTGCCTAGGGGCCCCAACTATCCTTAATCCGCCACTGTGAATGCCCTACATTGTTAAAATCATTTTTTAGTAACCAACAATGAATACTCTGGCTCCATTTCATGCAAACCCAGTTGAAAATATTCTTAGCAACCATAACGAAAATAGAAGGGAAAATATTCCGGCAAGGGAATTGCTCAGACAGTAAATTACAAACAGGAAAGCTTAGAACATTTAAACATTCAAAATGTCATCAATTATCATCAAAGATGAGAGCATCTTTGATGGAAATGAATATTTAGATAGTACAAATTTATTTTATGACGCTTTCCTTGAATATTTAAACAAATGGACTTATCATTTCCAGCCATTGAAAGCATTTGACTGGATTAATTTACAAACTGCACTAACTTGGGCTGAAGTTGTAAGCAGCCTAAAAGCAATCAGTGATATTGACAGCAATATATTCAATATTCTTGATGAAGATGAATTATTTGATCAAGTCAGCCGTATAAATAATGTTGCGAACTTCAAGATGGAAGTGGCACTTGCATTCTTTGCGATCGGTACCACGAAGACAGACTTCTAATTCGATTCTCGTCGCCGACTGAAAGAACTTTTTCTAAGCCTTTCTTCGACTGGTTCCCGATTCAGTCGATATCTGGCATGAGCGAGGAATTTTTTTCCCCGGAAACTCGGGTTTTTCATCCAGTAAACTCAAGAAAATAGACCGTAGAACCCATATTATTTCAGACAGTAATATATCCTGTTGGGGTCAGGTAACAAGAGATGGCAGTACTTGTTTGCTCATTTCTTCATCAGTGCGCCTATGATTAGTAATATAAATAGGCTAGCTATCTCTAATCAGAGAAAAGCTGGCTCGTGTCTATCAATTAAATGGAAGTTTAATTGATAGACAGATTAACTTCCCACTCAGTCTCCAAAAGCTAGAGAGGGCTAAAATGTATTTGCCTACTCCCTATATGGGAACAAAAAAAGGCATTAGCTTATTATTATTATTATTATTATTATTATTATTATTATTATTATTATTATTATTATTATTATTATTATTATTATTATTATTATTATTATTATTATTATTATTATTATTATTATTATTATTATTATTATTATTATTATAGAGGCGGAACACTACATACATGGTTCAGGAATTACCTCTTAAACAGAACACAAGTAAAAAATAGGTATATTTTTGTTACTTGTGTTCTGTTCAACATTAACGCTCTATTCAACATATACATTAACGATATTTAACACATGATCATAAGCAGTCAAATTTTTGACTACGCAGATGACATCACACTACTCAATCCACACAGATATCAACAAGGCTCTCTCCAAAGCACAACAAGACCTAAATGAAATCACAACACACTTCTACCAAAACGCAATTGTAATTAACGGCACCAAAACACACATGTTAATAATACACAACCCGAGACTCATGCGCCCTGCACCATTATCGATACGCTGTCACACATACCGCTGCATTAACAAAAAAATATTCCTGCCAATGTCCCGAAATCATACCTGTAACACATGCAAAATACCTTGGTCTCTACATAGATTGCCATCTTAAATGGACAAAATATATAGAATACCTACATACCAAACTCCGGATCAACGCAGCAAAACCCTTTCAAGTAAAAGACATTATTCCATCTAACATTAAAAAAAACTCCTATATCACGCCATCTGTGAATACCGTATCCCTACGCAGATACGGTATTACAGTCTATGCAAACACATCAAACAGCCACCTAACAAAATGAGAAATATTACATAGGAAAATTTTGTCAACAGTGATTTGGACACTTTACACGAACAACCAATATCCGAGCAGCACATGGCGATATACAGAATCCTGAGCATTAAAAATCTGAAACATTACTTATCATTAATAAGGAATTACTTCAATATCACCTATCGAAATAACAGAGACACATATCGTATAACACGACCTACAACAACTCCTTACATCCCTGCACCCTTCGACAACTCATACGGTTCTTTTGTGAGATCGCATTAGATACCCACACTACTCAACAACCTACCAAGAATTTTAAAACACATAGATAACTACAGTACATTAAAAGACGAACTCTGGAAAATATACCAACAAAGTTAATATACCAAAAAAAAAAAAAAAAAAAATCAGCTAACGCATTTTTATTCCCGTATATAGAGAATAGGTGAGGCTTTGGCCCTATCTAACTTTGTGAGACTAAGTGGGCAGTTTAATCTACACTGGTACCCAATCAGAGAATAGCTGGCCCAAGGCTATCACTAATTAAGCGGCATTCAGTGAAGAGAGACGGCTCAACAAGTGCCGCCATCTCGTGGTCCCTAACCCTAACACTCGTATTTAATGTCTGAAATAATGTGGGTTCTATGGTCAATTTCTTGAGATTACAGGACGAAAAACCAGAGTTTCTGGGAGAAAAAATCCGCTTCCCATTCCAGAAATCGACTAACTCGGGAACCTGTCGAAAAAAGGCTTAGAAATTTTTTTTCTATTCGCCGACTAGATTCGAAACCAAGAAGTCTTCCTTCGTGCAGTGAAGCGCCATGGTGCACAAACGCCACATCCACTGAGTATATTTTTATTAACACTAAAGCATCTATGTACAATCAAAATAAATATATATACAACTATTTACAATATATACATTTGTACATACTTATTCTAATTGACATTTTGATTTACATTTCTTGAGGCTACTTCTACTGAGGTTATTTGTATCAACAACAGCAGCTGTGTACATTTAAAAATAAATATATATATACAGCTATTTACAATTTGTACATAGGCTGCTAATTCTATTTGGCATTTTCATTTACTCGTTACAATATACTTATGACACCTGTTTTACAATCACTGTTTAAATAAGATACAACATCACATGCTCAATTTCTATTTTCCTTATTGTCCTATTGAA
Organism: Typopeltis vanoorti; assembly: GCF_054136105.1. Taxonomy (NCBI): domain Eukaryota; kingdom Metazoa; phylum Arthropoda; class Arachnida; order Uropygi; family Thelyphonidae; genus Typopeltis; species Typopeltis vanoorti. Next base: position 8,065,262 of record NC_143552.1, on the reverse strand, counting down.
TTGCTTGAGCTGTTATTTTTGTTGCTATATGTTACATAGTGATTTCAGTCTATTTATAAGTTCCATTATCAGATCAGTCTATTCTCGTTTATATATATATATATATATACATACATACATACATATACATATATACATACATACATACATACATATACATATATACATACATATACATATACACATATACACACACATATACATACATACACATACATATACACCCCCCACACACACACATATACAGGGTGTTCGGGATAAATTTGACATATTTATAATTAATTATATTTTTCCGTAAGTTACATGTATTAACACACACTTCTCTTCATTTAAAAGTTTGGACCCTTCTTCATTCATATACAAGATGTCAGAAAGGATGGATAGCTGGAACCCACCTGAATCATGGAAGAGAATAACTTGTATCATGATGATTCGTGCCCGCCATCAAAATAAGGATATTACGACTGCTGCCCAATGCTCCCTGAATACAGTAAAAACAATCAGGCATGAACTAGAGACTTGCAATGGTGACTACGAGGATGTAGCAAGAAGAAAGATCCCTAGCAGACGATCTGATTGCGTTCGTACAGCAGAATTCCTCGCAAATCTGCAGGAACAGGTGTTGAAGAACCCTGGCATTGGAATTCGGGCTTTGTTCGTGGAGTTGCTAACTGTAGTCAAGCCCTGGATAACAAGGGTAGCCAATGGTAGGCCGTATGTATGGCAGCAGGATTCGGCCCCTTGCCACACCTCTGGGAAAAGTCAAAAATGGTTGTCTGAAAATTTCTACGACTTCACCAGTCCAAATGTTTGGCCTCCAAACTCCCCAGACCTTAACCCCATGGATTATTTTGTATGGGGCGCAGTTGAAAAAGACACCAATCGCACTTCCAGTAATACAAAAGCCCAGTTAATGGATAAAATTAAAACAGTTTTTGCGGCCCTTCCCAGGGAGACTGTAGCATCAGCTTGTTCGAGGTTCCGAAGCAGAATTGAAGCTGTGATCGATGCTAATGGTGGTTATTTTGAGTAAATCTTGTTGATAGTATTGTAATTAACTCTGCCTGTAATGTTTTTTTGTCAATTCGTTAAATTTAATAGATACAAAGAAGATTTTCTTTTTCCTTACGAAACTGTCAAATTTATCCCGAACACCCTGTACATACATATATACATATACACCCCCCCCACACACACACACATATACATATACATACATATATATGTTAGCATTGACATTTTCCATATGTACAATTCATTTTACATATATCTTCATTTTATATCTTTGTTCACATATTTTGGATGACTATTTTATTAACTTATTCTTAAAATACATACATTGCTTATGTTTTTATTTACATTTATATATGCATATATTTTGGTAGTATCTCTATATCTCATGCAGATTTTATTTTTTTGTAGGCACTCTTATTTTTACAAAAAGAATTCCATCTTGCTTTAACATTATATTGTTTGCTTAACTTAAGAGGTAAATCTGTAGTTTCTTATATACAAAGTTTTCTGAATTGCAGAATTAGTTACAGATCTATAAATGGATAATATATCCTATTAACATTTTGGGTTATTATCATGTTATGAACTTATGTTATCTGCATTTCTTACAATTGACATTTCTACCGTCCTTGTGTCTGTATATACAAGAACATATACATATGTCTGGTAGTATATCTTAATCTACATATTTATTACTAGAGTAGTATTGACTTATCTTAAGGAGTAATTTGCTATTTACTTTTCATTTTTTTTCCTTACACAATTAGATATACATATATATATATATATGGGAATAAATTTTTAACTTGGGTATATTGTATATTAGGATAACCAAGCAATTTTATATGCTTGGTCATTTTAGCTCCTAAAATATATATATATATTTTATATATATATATATATATATATAAAATATATATATATATATATATGTTATATATATATATATATATATATATATATATAACATTCTTATCCCTTATATATAGGCGTACCTATATATTATTATTAATATTTTTATTATATTTTTTAACTTTTACTTATTTATTTATTTTAATTATTTTATATACATATATACTTTTTTTTAATTTTTTTATTTTTATTTTATTTTTTTTATTAGATTTGATATCTTGTTGTCATTATTCCTCTCGTTGTGGCGAATGAGCCTCCGTTAACAGCACCTTTGTCTGGGATTATGCTTTTTGTTCAGATAGTGGGTTATCGTTATTGTCTACCACTAACAACGGGGGTTCCATTATCGGTATAAGTTTTATTTTTCCTTCTTCTTCTCCTTCTTCAATTAGGCCGAGTTTCCTCCATTGCTGTGTTGTTATGCTTTTGGTTTGTGTAGTGTTTATGATAATTTCCTTTAAATAATTGTTAATTTTTGCTAGTATGTCTGGTCTGGTGTCTCTTCCGTGTATTTTGTCACATCTGTGGGACCATATTGCATACATTGTTATTATTATGATTATTAGTTCTGTTTTTTTTTTCATTTTTTGGTCTTCCAACCAAAATAATGTGTTTTCAGAGAATGGTTGTGTCTTATGTAGGAATTTCTGTATGGTGTTCCATACTGTGGACGTTTTGCTACAGAACATCATAATATGATATATTGTTTCTGGGTCGGGACAGAAATGACACTTCGCTGGGCCTTGTAGTAGGATTTTTTTTGCTACACACCACATTTTTGTGGGGAGACAGGCATCGTGTACTTTATAGAAGAATGTTTTGTATTTTGGTGATATTGGAAGTCGGAAAACTTTGCTAAGCACTGGACTTAGCCTAATTTCTCCTTTTCTTATTTCCCTGTGTTGGGGAGGTGGGAATGTCACTTGACTTAATGTTTTATATAGTTTTCTTGGTTTAATTGTCAGTAAGGTTTCGGTATCTGAGTGTTTCATTATATATGTGTACCCTTCGGCTATTTCTTTGAACATTCTCGGGCTTGGTTTTTTTATATCTGGAAGTGAGCTTATAAACCTATGCGGCAAACACTTTTGTAAGAATGTTGCCGCATAGGCATGATAGGTTTTTGTGTGTGCTCGGGCTGCTGTTATTGCCCTGCCGATGAGAGTTTTCAGATGGATGTTTAGCAATGCTAAACCTCCAGCTTCAACTTCATGGAAGAGTGTTGATCTGCGCATGGGTTCATACTGAGAGCCGAGATGTATGTAGCGCATAGCCTGTGTATTTTTTCGGCCCACCTTCCGTGATACGGGGTGTTGTGTATCTTGTACCACAGGCGAGATGTTAGGTAGATGTTGCAAACCTGGGCCCTTCCTCTGACGGACAGCTGTCTAGGGCGCATTGCATTAATTTTCTTCTTTATGCCGTCATGGAGTTCTTTCCACTGTTCTTCGTGTGATTCTGAGCTTCCGATGTTGATGCCCAGAACTGGTATGTAATTATTCACCTGTATTCCTGAAGGAATCCTTGGTTGGTTTTCCCACTTGCCAATTATTTTGCAGTGGGATTTTGCCAGATTCACATTCAGTGCTGAGGCTTTGCTGAAGTCTTTTATTATTTTGAGTGTTGTGTCCAAGGATTTTTGTGTTCCTAGTGTTAAAGTGACGTCATCAGCGTATGCCAAAATTTTGGCGTCACTTTCTCCGTGTATATGTGTTCCTTTGATATTGTTGTTTGTGTTAATGGCTATAATGAGTGGTTCTAGGGCTAGAACAAATAGAGCCATGGATAGTGGGTCTCCTTGCCGGATGGAACATTTTATTGGGAAAGAGGCTGAGAGATTTTTATTAATGATCAGCATACTTTCTGCGTTTCTGTACAAAAGCTTAATCGTTTCTTTCCAGTTTACTCCAACTCCTATTTGGTCTAGTGTTTCAAACATGTATTGGTGGCTAACTGTGTCAAATGCCTTTTGAATATCTAGACCCATTACAATACATGGATTTTCTGTGAGGCTGTAATAATCGCAAATGCATTGGAGGTGCATTATTGTGTCAATAATGTCAATTTCTTCCTTTCACTGCACATGATTGTGCTGGTGAGATAAGTTTATGGAGGTGCTTTTGTATTCGGTTTGTAAGTATTTTAGATATTATTTTGTAATCAGTATTCAGTAGGGTTATGCCTCTCCAGTTTTTTATGTCTTGTAACGTCTGTTGATCCCCAACCTTTGGTAGTAGTACAATGTGTCCTGTGTTGAATTTTGCTGGCGTTGTCTGTGTTGTAATCATCGTGTTGATCATTTTAATAAAAATATGTTCAAATTTTGTGAAGAATTCTTTATAGAATTCGCCTGTTGGTCTGTCTTCACCTAGGGATTTGTTATCCGGGAGCTGTTTCACTATAAGACGGCATTCTGCTACGGTGATTGGTGCGTCGATCTCCTCAGCCTCCTGCTGGGTGATTTTGGGGAGGAGTGAAAGGAATCTTTCTCTTTCTTCCTGACTGCTGGGTTTTTCTTGAAATAGTGAAGAAAAGTATTTTTGAACACCACGAATTATTTCGGAGTCTTTATTTAGGGTTTGGCCTTCGTATGTTATGGTTTTTATTCTCTGTTTTGCGTTTCGTTGTTTCTCAAACAGCCATGCTGTCGAGGTCTTCCCTTCATCATTTTCAATTATTTTGAGACCAGCACGTAGCCACGCTCCTTCTATTTCCTGAAACTGTTTCGCTGTTATGCGGTTTTTAATTTCTTCTATTTCTGTTCTGATGTTTTCATTATTTCTGTCATGGTGGTGATACAATTTTGATAATTTCTTCGTGTCAGCGTTCTGTTTGTTCCTTTGTTGCTGCTTTTTTATTCTCCTAATTTTGATTGCTGTTTGTTTTGTCATGTGTTTAAATTTCTCCCAGGCTGTTACAGCATTTTCTATGGATTCTATTTCCTCAACTATTTTCTCTATGTTATTGTTGAATTCATCGTCATCTTTAAGGTGTTTATTAAATTTCTATAGGGGGAAATTTCTGTTTATAAACTTATCAGCTGTTTCTGTTTGTTGATATTGTAGTTCAGCCATCACCATATGGTGATCGCTGAACATGACAGGTGTGTTGTACAGTTTTGACCTTTATATTTCTGAATGTTTGGATGTATATGCGGTCTATTCTAGAGGCGTTTCCGGGTGCAAAATATGTGAATTCTTTCTGTTGGGGATGCAAGATTCTGAAGGCATCTGATAGGCCACAGTGGGTGAAAACTCTTGTGAAATTTTTTTGCGGAATTAAGTTTGGGTGTTCTTGATCCTTTTGTGGTTGTTCTGTAAAGTTCATATCTCCTGCTATTATTGGGTTATTTTTTTGTTGAATATAGTGTCGCACTTCCTCCCAGAAGGTGGTCTTATGATTATGTGTGGCTAGTCCATATATGTTAATTATGTTGTGTATTTTTTTCTGCCAAAGGAGCTCGACCTCCAGAACTCTATACCTGATTACAACATTATGGGATAATATTTGGAGGTTACTCGATTTTTTTTTATTAGTGTAGTAACTCCACCTATTCCATTGGTCTGAGCCTCTTCGACAACGATATGGTACATTGTTTGTAACTTGTATTTGAAGCTGTTTGATGGGTCAGTGTTGTTGTGTAGTCTAGTGTCTTGTATCATAAGTATATCGGGTCTGTGTTGAAAGATTAAATTAACTGTTAGTTGAATCGATGTTTTATTATTTAGCCCGTTTACATTTAGTGTGATGATTTTTAGATTGTGAGTCAGTTAGAAAGTTGAAAGTTTTCTAGAGCCTTTCTTTCCGGACATTTAGCTATTTTTTTTTCTTTGGGTTTTGACTTCCGGCTTTTGGTGATGTTAGGCGATTTTTTTTTATTAGTGTAGTAACTCCACCTATTCCATTGGTCTGAGCCTCTTCGACAACGATATGGTACATTGTTTGTAACTTGTATTTGAAGCTGTTTGATGGGTCAGTGTTGTTGTGTAGTCTAGTGTCTTGTATCATAAGTATATCGGGTCTGTGTTGAAAGATTAAATTAACTGTTAGTTGAATCGATGTTTTATTATTTAGCCCGTTTACATTTAGTGTGATGATTTTTAGATTGTGAGTCAGTTAGAAAGTTGAAAGTTTTCTAGAGCCTTTCTTTCCGGACATTTAGCTATTTTTTTTTCTTTGGGTTTTGACTTCCGGCTTTTGGTGATGTTAGGCGTAAAATTCATTTTTGCTCTCTTTACTGAGGTCTGTTTAGTATTTCATTCTGATTTCTCTACTTCGTTTTCTAAATCCGTTTTACTTTTTTCTGTAATTTGTGTTACCGAGATGGTTTGAATTATTTCACTATTTGGAAGTTCTTCATCTTCAACCAGGCAATTATTATTTAATTCTTCATTTGTGTTATTCGGAGTGATTTTTTTTTTCTCTGTAGTTTCAGGTTTTGTTATTTTTTCTGAATTTGAAACTGACCTTTGGCTGTTAGTCTCCTCGCCCGCTCGGATAATCCCTTCCTTTGCCTTTAGCATTCTTGTATAGAGGCTTAAGTGCTGTGAGGACATTATGTTGGAGGTTTAATGGATTTTTTACAACACTCAAAAATAATTAAAATAGAATTTAATACTTCCTATATTTCGTCCTAGTCACTAGGACATCTATGGGGATTACAAAGACAATTAATGTAACATGCACACAAAAACTTACAATACTAAGCCCAACCACGTGGGTGACAATAAAGTCCTATTGTCCTAGGTGGCCTGGAATGTAAGGTGGGACCTCTGGTGATGACTGTTTCCCAACTCTTCGGAAGCTTAATGCAACCGTATTTGTTAAGATTTGGTTGGTTTCTGAGAGCTGCTGCTGCTTCTAAGAAAAGTCTCTCTTTCTTGAATTTGCTGTGGTGGAGCATGGTGGTTTTCTTCCATGATACTCTGTGGGTGGTGTCCAAAACATGGTCAGCCAAGCCTGAATGGCCATAGTTGTGTTTAACGATGTACGACTTGTGTTCCTCCAGGCGGATGGATGCTGATCTGCCTGTCTGTCCAAAGTACGCAAGCTTACAGGAACAGGGTACTTTGTAAACTCCAGGCAGAGAGAGAGGAGGGAGCTGATCTTTCGTAGAACGGATAAGGGTAGCCAGTTTGCGGTAGGGCTTATATGCTGTGTGTAGGTTATACTTTTTTAGTATCTTGGCTATTTTTTCTGAAGTGCCACGGATGTAGGGTATGGTGATGGCATTTTTAAATTCTTGTTGACGAGAGGGACGGGGAATGGGGGAGGAATTGATTATTTTTTTGATGCTGTGTTCGCTGTAGCCATTGGAGAGGAAATTTCTGTGTATGTGGTTAAGCTCAGTAGCGAGGGCGGTTCCACTGGAACAAAGATTGTGGGCTCTCTTGGTAAGGGTTTTAATGATGCCATATTGTTGTGAGGGGTGGTGGTGGGAGAGTTTGTGAATGTATCTGCCTGTGTGTGTGGGTTTTCTGTATACAGTGAAGGCAAGTGTATCATTAGGCAGGCGCGTGACTAAGGTGTCTACGAAGGGTAAACAATTGTTCTTTTCCTTTTCCATAGTAAACTGGATTCTTGGATGTAGGCTATTGAGATGACCGAGGAAGGAGTCTAACGTGTCTGGGCCATGAGGCCAAATAGAGAACACATCATCTACATATCTTAGCCAGATAGAAGGTTTGAGTGGAGCTGAGCCTATGGCTCGTTTTTCGAAATCTTCCATATAGAAATTGGCAAGGGGGGGTGAGAGGGGGGAGCCCATGGCGGTTCCCTCTATCTGCTTGTAGATTTTGTTCTTCCAAGCGAAATACCCAGAGTTGATGGCGAAGAGATCTAAGATGTCAGAGGGAAAAACGTTTTCTAAGACAGATAAAGTGTCAGTTAAGGGAATATTGGTAAACAAGGAGGAGATATCAAAGCTTACTAATATGTCTGTATTATTCGAGGCTAAATTTTCTGTGAGGGCTTTAAAGTGGGTCGAGTTTTTTATATAGGAAGCAGAATTTCTGGTGAGGGGGGACAGAGAGTTGGCCAGCTGTTTAGACAGTCTGTAACAAGGTGCATTGGTGGCATCTACTATAGGCCTGAGTGGGGAATTAGGTTTGTGGATTTTTGGTAAACCGTATATTCGGGGGGACGGGAGCGGAAAGGTTTAAGTTTTTTAGTGACATCTGGGGGCCAGGAGGTTACTTTTTTAAGTAAGATTTTTAATTTCTTAACTTGCGTTTTTGTGGGGTCGTGTTCTAGCGGGATGTAGGTAGAGCGATTGTGGAGGATAATGTTCATTTTACGATTGTATTCGCTGATATTAAGGACAACTGTGGCATTACCTTTATCCGCTCTGGAGGTTACTTTTTTAAGTAAGATTTTTAATTTCTTAACTTGCGTTTTTGTGGGGTCGTGTTCTAGCGGGATGTAGGTAGAGCGATTGTGGAGGATAATGTTCATTTTACGATTGTATTCGCTGATATTAAGGACAACTGTGGCATTACCTTTATCCGCTCTGGTGATGACGATGCTTTTTTCTTTGCGTAGTTTCTGGAGAGCCATGCGTTGGGAATAAGATAAGTTACTTTTTGGAGGCGAAGAGTGAACGAGGATGTTGGCTACGTCGAGTCTGATGTTGTTAGCTACCTCCGACGAGGAGGGAGCTGATCTTTCTACGAAAGATCAGCTCCCTCCTCTCTCTCTGCCTGGAGTTTACAAAGTACCCTGTTCCTGTAAGCTTGCGTGCTTTGGACAGACAGGCAGATTAGCATCCATCCGCCTGGAGGAACACAAGTCGTACATCGTTAAACACAACTATGGCCATTCCGGCTTGGCTGACCATGTTTTGGACACCACCCACAGAGTATCATGGAAGAAAACCACCATGCTCCACCACAGCAAATTCAAGAAAGAGAGACTTTTCTTAGAAGCAGCAGCAGCTCTCAGAAACCAACCAAATCTTAACAAATACGGTTGCATTAAGCTTCCGAAGATTTGGGAAACAGTCATCACCAGAGGTCCCACCTTACATTCCAGGCCACCTACTACTGCCCTTAGAGGGTGCTCCACCTAGATAGGACTTTATTGTCACCCACGTGGTTGAGCTTAGTATTGTAAGTTTTTGTGTGCATGTTACATTAATTGTCTTTGTAATCCCCGTAGATGTCCTAGTGACTAGGACGAAATATAGGAAGTATTAAATTCTATTTTAATTCTTTTTGAGTGTTGTAAAAAATCCATTAAACTTTGCCTTTAGCAGAGAGTTATTCTCATTACATTCCTCGTGCCCGTGGGTGTTAAGCCCTGGGGTGCTGCTCTCATTGACCCGATTCTCTGCCTCATATTCAATACTTGAGGTTATTTCCTGGAAGTCTTCTGCTTTTTCAAGCTCATCGCATGTGTTCGGTTGACTGCCCGAAGGGCGTGCGGCCAACATGGAGGCATATGTCTGCCCTGGACATTGTTTAATATCGTGTCCGATTCTCTTGCATCCCTCACATTTAGATGCTGTACATTCCCTTCTTAGATGACCTACCTGCCTGCATCTGAAGCATACAGGAGGTCTTCCTGGAATGATTACTAAGCCTGGCATTTTAGAAACTTTTATAATGTACGGGATATTTTCTATTCTGGCATCGTCATTCAATGTAATAGTCAATCTTTTTTTGTTGGATAATACATGCGCCCATTCTTTATCTTTTATATTGGATACATTTTCAATACATTCTATTTTACCAAATGATTCATAGTGCATGCCAACTAATCTATTAGATATTTGGGGGGTGGGAACCAATGAATTAAAATATCTAATTTTCTAGATCTCACAACGGGGATAATTTCACATGTATGGTTATTAACATTAAGCGATTTTAATTTAGCAAATTTTTCTTTCAAAGAAACATGTTTAAATGAAATTATGAAAACATAACTGAACTTTAAGGAGCCAAGGTGCTATACATCGGAACCTCTTACCTTGCCTTTCAAACTTTCGATGATATCCACATCTGTATATGGGGCGCCAGAAGGATCACACTTTAGGATGCAGGCCTTGCTTCAATCTAGTTCATCTGGGAGATTCAACGATGAGAGAACATCTGAATTGAAATCCTTCGTTGTACTGGCAGCAGGTGACTGAAAGACGGTCGCTGATGCCTGTTCCATTGTGTTATGTAGATTTGTTACTGTAGAGACTGGGGATGTATCCTTCAGAGATCCAGTAGCCTTGGTACTTGAAGAGGTATTGCCAGATGAAACATTTCCTTCCGGTAGTTGTTGAAAGCTAGTAGCCTTAATAGGTGAGCTTGTATTAGCAAGTGAAGATTTTTCCGCGATCGACGACATGCTGTATGAAAGCAGACGGTACGTTAAGGGCAGCGTGCCCGCACTGGTAAGGCTTAGCAGCACTAATCCTCTTACGCTCGAACACTAAGGAGCACACAAAATCACGTCTGCTCTGGTCAGAGTTCACGCCACTTCTCACGCCACATCCACTGAGCTACACAGGCTCAACACTAACATACACAAAACAAATCATCAGAATCCAATGCCTACATCCCATTTATAAACAAGAACAACAACAACAACAACATAAATAGTGAAGGTTAATCCCGTACACTTCAAAAAAGCTAACCCAAACTTCGAAGTAGGTAGTATTAAGTGCCTCACTAATCCAGACGTTATCCTCATAATCAAAGACTGCAAATTATGTTACAAAACAGTCAGTACAGTGTAAAATAATAATGACGATACAGATATTAAACAACAACAAAAAAGTATATGAATTTGTATTATCCAAATAAAAAAATACTGAAAAGAAATAATGTGCCTTAAACTGCGTACATTATAATGTACGGAGCATCATGTGCAGTGGCGTAGCTAGGGGGGGGGGTGAGGAGGGGGAGGTCCTCCCTGGTCGGCACTTTGAACCTTTTTGAACTTTTGCAGTTAATTCTAAATTACAGTCTCAAGAACTCAGTTCCAAATGTTGTAGTACTACTGCGAATTTTCCTCACAGTTGCTGTAAGTGTTGCTTTTTTTTTATAATTGTGAGAGGAGTTTTTCTAAATAAAATGTGATTAAGAATTACCTACATTACTATGAAATAGACTTCGCCAATGTCATCGACGATTTTGCTAACAGAAAAGGAAGAAAAATAACATTTTAGAATGTCGAAATTTAAGTTAAAAAAAATCAGCTAACTCCTTTTCGTTCCCGTATAGGGAGTAGGCGAGGCCATTTTTAAGCCCTATCTAACTTTTGGAGACTGAGCGATCAGTTCAATCTCCACTGGTAGCCAATCAGAGATAGCTGGCCAAATTCTATCACTAATTAATCGGCATGCACTGAAGAAGGCGGCTAGTAAGTGCCGCCATCTGGTAGTCCCTAATCCTAACACAATATATTTTAATGTCTGAAAATAGTGTGGGTTCGACGGCCAATTTTCTTGAGTTTACGGGACGAAAACCCAAGTTTCCGGGAAGAAACTCGGGAAAAAAAATAAACCCGCTAGTCCGTGCCAGAGATCGACTAACTCTGGAACCGGTCGAGAAAAGGCTTAGAAAAAGTTGTTCTAGTCGGCAACTAGATTCGAACTCCTTTCGTCATGCAGTCAAGCGCTGGAGAGTGCAAACACCACTTTTCTACTGAGCTACAGTGGTCTATCTGAAATTAAAGTTTTACTTCAAAAATAAACAGTGTTTTAATTCATTTCCCTATACGTCGTGTTGACTTTTTGTAGTATTTTTGGTGTGTATTCAGAGGGGCGGAAACAGCTCTAGCTACACCACTAATCAATTGTAATATTCATTAATTATAAATTTGTAAATACTCTGTGCGATGAAAATAGAAAAATTGTTATTTTATACATATGTAAACATGCAAAAAAAATATCTGTAATAATCATATGTATGTAATTTATCGGAGATCTATAATAATAATAATAATAATAATAATAATTATTATTATTATTATTATTATTATTATTATTATTATTATTATTATTATTATTATTATTATTATTATCCATTATTCAAAAATTTCGTGTAATCTTCATTGTTATATTAGAACAACACGCGTTGTAAACATTTATGCAAAAAAGTATTATTATCAAAATTTTAATTGAAATGCAATGTTGAAAATGAATCACATATGCAGCACTCAGTGCTGAATTTTGTAAAAATTACAAGCTGGAATGTTACTAAAGACGATTATTGTAATTGTAAAAATATTTTGAGAAATCAATCAGAAATTAAAAAAATATAAAATAAATTAAAAATATTATTATGCATGTATGTAATTTAGCCCAGACATAATAAAATGTTAAAAATATTTGAACTTTGAACTTAATTGGTTGATGGACTGAGTGCTTGACTCTTTATCCCTTCATCTGGATTTTAGATTGTGGGTGATGAGATTATTGTGGGTAATTTACCCGCTCATTGTGAGCATTGAAGCTGTATCAGCTTTCTCTTGCGATGGAGGATTTCGGTTTTTTATGTTTGAAACGATCTGAGGGCTTGTAGTCCGCTGCCTGTCGAACTAGCTGATTTGGGTGATTATCCGTGATTGTGAAGAATTTCTCTGCAATGCTTGTCATGTAGGTCTTAATATCTGGAAGATTGGCTTCTGTATGTAACTGGATGTTTCTGATGAACCATGGGGCATTAAATGCCATTCTTAGGCATTTATTCTGTATTATATGAAGTCTGTTGATGTTGCTTTTAGTCGTGTGACCCCAGGTTGGAGAGGCATAAGTTAGTTGCGGTCTGATTACCGATTTGAAAAGGCGGATTTTGTTGCTTATGCTTAGGAAGCTGTTCCTGTTCAAAAGTGGATATAGCTGTGCTATAGTCTGACTTGCCTTAGTGGCAACACTATCCATATGTGACTTGAAGTTTGGGGGGGGGGTGGGGGGGGGGGGGGGTGGGGGGGGGGGGGGGTGGGGGGGGGGGGGGGTGGGGGGGGGGGGGGGTGGGGGGGGGGGGGGGTGGGGGGGGGGGGGGGTGGGGGGGGGGGGGGGTGGGGGGGGGGGGGGGTGGGGGGGGGGGGGGGTGGGGGGGGGGGGGGGTGGGGGGGGGGGGGGGTGGGGGGGGGGGGGGGTGGGGGGGGGGGGGGGTGGGGGGGGGGGGGGGTGGGGGGGGGGGGGGGTGGGGGGGGGGGGGGGTGGGGGGGGGGGGGGGTGGGGGGGGGGGGGGGTGGGGGGGGGGGGGGGTGGGGGGGGGGGGGGGTGGGGGGGGGGGGGGGTGGGGGGGGGGGGGGGTGGGGGGGGGGGGGGGTGGGGGGGGGGGGGGGTGGGGGGGGGGGGGGGTGGGGGGGGGGGGGGGTGGGGGGGGGGGGGGGTGGGGGGGGGGGGGGGTGGGGGGGGGGGGGGGTGGGGGGGGGGGGGGGTGGGGGGGGGTCTTTAAAAAATCATCCATTCTATCTTCTGTGACTGCTGTAGCGGGGAATGTATCTAACAGCTTTACTTTCCCTGGCCAGTTGTCGCTCAATAGTTTTCTTAATCTTAGGAATTCTCTGTAAACTTCTTCGAATATGCTTTCATTGAGAGTTTCAGTCATGACTGATAGAAGGCAACAACTCTATTAGAATAAAGTTTGAGAAATGGGTCCTAGAGTCCAATGTAAATATCCCGTAGATCAAATCGATCTACTAGCATAGGTAGCAAATGTTTCACAAAATGAAGAACACTTACCGCTATATATAAATATCCCGTAGATCAAATCGATCTACCAGCATCAGTAGCAAATATTTTACAAAATAAATTTTTCTTCAGAAAATCATAAAAAAAAAAAAAAAAATCAGCTAACGCCTTTTTATTCCCGTATATACGGGAGTAGGCGAGGCCATTTAGCCCTATCTAACTTTTGGAGACTGAGTGGGCAGTTCAATCTCCACTGGTACCCAATCAGAGACAGATGGCCCAAGGCTATCACTAATTAAGCGGTACGCAGTGAAGAGAGAGACGGCTCAAATGTGCCGCCATCTCGTGGTCTCTAACCCTAACACAATATATTTAATGTCTGAAATAATGTGGGTTCTACGGTCGATTTTCTTGAGTTTACAGGACGAAAAACCCGAGTTTCCGGGAGAAAAAACCTGCTTGCCCGTGCCAGAGATCGACTAACTCGGGAACCGGTCGAAAAAAGGCTTAGAAAAATTTCCTCTAGTCGCCGACTAGACTCGAAACCAAGACTTCCTTCGTGCGGCCTAGCGCGATGGTGTGCAAACGCCACATCCACTGAGCTACACAGGCTCTTCAGAAAATCATAACTAATTAAATCATTGATCAAATATATAAACACTTGGCAACCGCCATTCAGCATCTGTTAAAAATATATTATTAGCATGCCGCTTAAATAGTGATAGCCTTCCGCCAGCTATCTCTGATTGGTACCAGTGGAGATTGAACTGCCCACTCAGTCTCCAAAAAGTTAGATAGGGCTAAAACTGGCCTCGCCTACTCTCTGTATATGGAAATAAAAAGGCGTTAGCTGATTCAGTCGCAAGCACGCTATTTCCATGCTCCCATATTTTAAGTTGCAAAGTATATCTTTTCTTGTGAATTAAAATTTAAAGTACATCAGTGAACTCCGTTCTTCAAGACGAACATATAGATGTAAAAACTGTAAGTATCTGTTAAGTAATAAGTAAAATATAAGTATTCAAAGTTCGAAGTATACGTTGGTCAACTACGCGAGAAGAGAACAAAGGAGGACGCCATATTAGAAAATACAGCAAGATTGTCAAACAAGAAGTATGAAGTGCTACAAATGCCAAGAAGACCTAACGGGGGAAGAAAACCACGTAACATGTAGGAACTGCCAAAGAAACATGCATTTTTTATGTTCAGGATTGTCCGAGACTACCTGGCAGCGAAAATCAAACAAGAATCGTGACGAGTGGAAGTGTCCCCATTGCAGAGATAATAAAGGAACGTAACCTTCGACTGCAGGCGGAAAACAGCCAACGCAGAAAACAACTGCCGGCAGTAAACAGCTATCAACAATAGAGGGAATTAAAAACAAAGAAAACAACAACGGAAACCCAGGTGAGCCATCTTTAAATGCATTACTTGAAAATAGATTACAAAACCTAAAAGACTCTTTAATCGATTTTGTTGGAGAACTATTTAAAAAACATACCGCACAAATTACAGAAAAGTTTAACCAATACGAGGCATTTATTAAATTTAATAATAACTCGATAGAAGATATGTTACAGACCGTTAGAGAAATTAAAAACAGCGTCAAAGAGCTAACTGAAAGACAGCATAATTTAATTAAAGAGACAACGGACCAACGGCAAGAACTAAACTCTCTAAAGCAACAGTACGAGCTCTCAAACCAACAGCAGCACAAAAATGACCTCCTCATAAATGGTCTCCCAGAAATAGCTACGGAACCTCTAAGAGACACTGTAATACAACTAAGCCAAAAAATCGGCTCCCCCATTGAACCAAGAGACATCCAGTCAGTGCATCGGTTACCACAAAAAAGGAAAAGAGAAAATAATACCCGTCCTTCTCCCGTCGTAGTGCGACTCACCAACAGCCTAACAAAAACTACACTTATAAAAGCTAGCAGGATTAAAAATCCAGTAGTAAAGGATCTGAAAGGAGACCACGACAACACCCTAATATACTTGTCTGAATACCTTACTTCACACTATCAGATAATATTCTACCAAGCAAGGAAAGTAAAAACAGAAAACAATTACCAGTTTATATGGAAAAGAGACAGCAAAATATTCCTTAGAAAGACACAAGACTCAAAACCAATCGAAATAAAATCCGTAGATGACCTCAACAGGCTGTCACATTGAAAGGAATATTGACAACTCGTAAAGAAGGACCAGCACCCCAACCAACATGAATGCACACCATCAAGCAGACGTAATCACCCCGGAACATGATAATTGCCACATTCTGAAATCAATATCAGAATAGAAACAACTGACAATCCCCAAAAAAGGACTATCTATTCTCCACATCAACATCAGAAGCATTCAAAAATACTGGCTGAACCTGCAAGCTTATCTGAAGGATGATATAGACGAAATAGACATTTTAATACTGACTGAAGCATCTACGACAAAAGAAGAGGCATCCTCCTACCAAATGCCACACTTCCAACAACACAAACACTGCAGACAAACAAAACGAGGCGGTGGTATAATAATATTTACCAAACATAAACTAGAAGAAACAGAAATAAACTATAAATTAGAATACGCAGAAAACATATGCATCGAAATTAAAAACATCAAACAAGAAAATCCCTGATATTAAACGCAATATACAGACCACCCAACTTAAGCACCACAAAATTCCTAGAAGAACTAAACAGATGGCTTTCAGCCATGAAAGTAGGCACCTCAAAATACTTGATAATAATAGGAGACATTAATATAAACATTAGGAACATAAATATCAACATAGAACAATACCTAGACCTATTATCGGCATATAACATAACCCCATCCATACATTCGTATACACGAAAAGAGATAATCTGAAACACAACAACCTCAACCTGCATTGATCATATAAATATAAGGGACCCTCCAAACAGCCACATAGCAGCCATCATAACATGCAAACTAGCAGACCATTATTTCACAGCATTGCAGTTACATACTGAACCAGAACCCATAAAAAGCACTGAGACTACAAAACAGTATCAAAGCATTGTAAACGAAGCAATAGTGAACGATGAAATCAGAAAAACAGACTGGATGCAGATGGCATCTTTAGACTCTGCTGAAGCTGTATATAATAATCTTAAACTTGCATTTAACAAAATATACAACAAAGCATTAACAAAAATAAAAATACGCCCCCAAACGAAACAAAATCCATGGATAACAGACAACATACTAACAGACATACAAAGAAAAGATGCCCTATGGAAACAACTTAAGAAGTCACCGAACAATATCGCTTTAAAAGCAGAATACAAAAGAAAACGGCATCTCCTAGCAACCCAGATTCGAACGGCAAAAAGAAACTATTACAGCAACAAATTAACAACAGCACAGAATGACATAAAGGAAACCTGGCACCTGATTAATGAAATGCTGGACAATATACACAGAACCACTGCCACAGAAACAATAAAACACAGCTTTGCCTGCGACCCCAAATCCCTTAAACAGTTGGCAAACAACTTTAATCAGCACTTCGTGAACTCTGTCCAAAAGCTACAAGAAACAACCTTTCCTCACACATACGAACATTCTCCACTAGGTCCACGAGCAACCCAGTCGATGTGGTTCCCCACAGTAACAAAAGAAGAACTATCACTGGCAATTCAACAAATTAATCCTAACAAAGGACCGGGGATAGACGGAATCAGACCAAAAGACATCAAGAAACACTCAACCGACCTACTTCCAGTTATACAAAAACTTAAATAAAATCTTCGAAACGGGACACATACCTGAAACACTGAAGACTGCATTAATCACACCCATACACAAACAGGGAAAAAGAAACATAATTAGTAATTACAGACCTGTCGCCACGCTGCCTGTAATCAACCAAATCATGGAGCGCATTGTACATCAGAAACTCTCCACATACGTTGAAAAATTTCAAATCATACCCAAAACACAATATGGCTTTCAAAAAAATAAAGGAACAGCAACACTCCTGGAAGACTTCACAGATCTAATAAACGCTGCATTGGATAAAAACAGAATAACATTAGTGGTATTCATTGTCCTAACAAAAGCATTTGACACACTAACACATAAAACCTTGTTAACGAAACTTACCCATATCGGAATTGGAGGTCGTCTACTCCAGTGGTTTAAAGCATACACGAAAAACAGAAAGCACATCACACGTATAGGATCAGCACACAGCAAAGAGGTACATGTAACCTGTGGAGTACCCCAAGGAGCTGTCCTATCACCCATTCTATTTAACATATACACACACACGACATAAGCCAACTCCCCCTAAAAAGTAAAATCTTCCAGTATGCAGACGAGACTGCCATAGTATCCATTCATAACACTGCAAAAATCGCTTACAAAAATATGCAGCACGACATCAATCAAATCACTAACTGGTTAACCGAAAACGGCATATATATAAACCCTGGAAAAACAAAGCTAATGATATTCAAAAACCCTCAAACCCTGCCCATAGAAACTAAATATCTCACTATCAAACATTCATCCTCCTATACACAAAGTGCAGAACCTAAAATCACAACCATCACACAGGTGAAAACAACACGCTACCTTGGACTTCACTTCGATGCAGATCAAAGTTGGAATAGCCATACAAACTACCTACATACCAAGCTTAGGATAATAGCAAGCAAACTATACAGATTAAAAGATATTGCCCCAACCCACATAAAAATACTAATCTATAAAGCATTATGTGAAAACATTTTAAGATATGCAATCACATCATACGCATTCTGCGCAGACTACAGACTTAACAGGCTACAATGGTTGCAAGATAAAATGATAAAACTGATATTCTGGGAACAACCCACTCTTATGCAGGAAGCATGGACAAAACACAAAATATTTAAGGTGAAACACTAACGCCACTACACAGTCATGTTAAAACACTACTACAGCCCAACATATAGAGTAACCCGAACAACATATCAAATAACAAGACCACAGTCAACAAACTACATAACATATAAGTACAAGAATCAGTACGGCAAAGCCACCCGAAACTTCTACGTACCTGACATGATAAACAAATTGCCGTTCGACAACAGAAACCTAGGAACATACAGAGAGCTGAAACAGGCACTATATAAATATTATAGCGAAAATGAAAATTAGAGCAATTCCTTTTTCCCTCTCCCCCACCACACATACACACACACACACAAACCACGACAACCCCCCCTCTCAAAAAACTACCACTACAAGAACACAAAGAAACAAACACACCATGTCTAAATCCAACCCAATTTGCACAAAAAAAAAAAAAAGAGTTAAACTGTGATAGCAGTCAAAGTCTTTCAAACACGTACCAACAAACAGTAAAATCAACACCTGGCTTGTGACCACTATAGGAACACAACCATGAAAATACCACCCTCTGTCATCTATTATCTTCCTCAGATAAGCTCTGCTAAGCTTCGAGGAAGAAAATTACTAACTTGCAAGTATCTGTTATACACACTTGTAATGCGTTATAAATATTATATACATATAATTACTACAGCAACTATGTATGCAATTCATATGAGCCATAAAAAAAAAAAAAAAAAAAAAAAAAAAAAAAAAATTCTGTATAATCTTTATTGTAAATACTGTAAATATTATTATTGTATGTAACTTATACTGAGACATAATAAAATTTAAAAAAAAAAAAAATTATTATTATTATTATTGAATTGCGTGTGTATGCTGCATTACTGCATTGTATCGTGAATTGTGTGCACATTGGTGCCAATCCATATTTAGCTAGTTTAAAAAAATGTATATTCATATTTATAAAATTTACTCTGCATTTTGTATATCGAATTTTCGTACTGTACAGAAAAGATAATATGTTTTTCATTGTGTGTGTGCAGATACTCTGTGTGATAGTAAACCTTATCATTTTCATTGTAAAAACAAATAAGTCGTTTATAAAAAAAAAAAAAAAAATTATTATTATTATTATTATTATTATATTCTAAATTCAAAAATTCTGTATAAACCTTATTGTAAATATTGTAAATATTATTATTGTATGTAATTTATACTGAGACATAATAAAATGTTTAAAAAAAAACAATTATTATTATTATTATTATTATTATTATTATTATTATTATTATTATTAATACATATCCTATAACAAGACCTGAGACAACTAATTATATCACATAAAAATACAATAAGCCACACGAAACTTCTACATCCCAGACTTGATAAACAAATTACCTTTTGAATACAGAAATCTTACAAACTACAATAGCCTGAAAAAAGCTGTAAGGACATACTATGAACAAGAAACACGCACCCAAAATACCATACAAACTTAATGTATGGTATTTTGGCGCGCGCGCACGCACGCACGCACACACACACACACACACACACACACACACACACACACACACACACACACACACACACACACACACACACACACACACACACACACACACACACACACACACACACACACACACACACACACACACACACACACTAATCAGTGTGTGTGTGTGTGTGCGCGTGTGTGCGTGCGTGCGTGCGCGCGAGCGAACGAATTTCTCAATCATAGATTTCGTAGCTTCCCAAGACAGCAAATAATAAAAAAAAAACAATAAATTATAACCAGCTGGTGTGTTCCTCAGATAAGCTTACATATAAGCTTCGAGGATGAAAGCAAAGAAATTAGTTCTCATCCAGGATGTATCACATGTAACCAAATGCATGTAATTTTCGTATCACATGTAAATCAATGTATGAAATGTATGTATTATATGTAAACAAATGTAAGTATGTATCATATGTAATCAAATGTATGTATTATATGTAAACAAATGTAAGTATGTATCATATGTAATCAAATGTATGTAATATATGTAATAACTGCAACAAAAGTACGCAATATAGAGTGATTATCAAAAAAAAAATAATAAATCAGCTAACGCCTTTTTATTCCCGTATATACGGGAGTAGGCGAGGCCATTTAACCCTATCTAACTTTTGGAGACTGAGTGGGCAGTTCAATCTCCACTGGTACCCAATCAGAGACAGATGGCCCAAAGCTATCACTAATTAAGCGGTATGCAGTGAAGAGAGACGGCTCAAATGTGCCGCCATCTCGTGGTCCCTAACCCTATCACAATATATTTAATATCTGAAATAATGTGGGTTCTACGGTCGATTTTCTTGAGTTTACAGGACGAAAAACCCGAGTTTCCGGGAGGAAAAACCTGCTTTCCCGTGCCAGAGATCGACTAACTCGGGAACAGGTCGAAAAAATGCTTAGAAAAATTTCCTCTAGTCGCCGACTAGACTCGAAATGAAGTCTTCCTTCGTGCGGCCAAGCGCGGTGGTGTGCATATCTGAAATATTATAATAATATACGTTGTAAGCAGTTATTGTTATTATTATTATTTAAAAAAAAAACTTTATGTACGAGAAAGTATTTGTTATGGATAATTGTGTTCATATAATGTATGTAATTTATATGAGAAATAATAATTTGTTTAAATATATATACTCGGTTGTTATACATTTTTACTCGGTTGTTATACATTTGAAAAAAAATAGATTTAATGACTCCAAGACCGAGATAACATATAAAGATTTTAATGATAAATACTACTAGTTTCGGCATATAGCAGCCTTCTTCAGGTATTTATAAAGGAAAGGAATACTAATAAACATTGAATTATTTAAACAAACTGGAAATTACAGGTACAAATTGCCTCACATAATCGATACATAAAAACGTTGTTTTTTCAAGTTGTTCCAACTGGCGTGCCATTGTTTGTTGCAATTGTGCGTGCAGGTTCACGTGAACGCCAATATTGAATAACTGCAGCATGGCTATCTGGGATGTTATAACTTAAATTATTGTTTAAGTGGACCGGGTTCAGTAGGATTTCCCTTGATTCTACGATTTTCCTTTCAAACTCATCTTCACAGCGAAAAATATTTTCTGATCTATTCCAGCATACAGAGTGGCTTTGTTGGTCATCATTAGGATTATTTGAAAAAAGAACATGACTGGATAACGCAGTTGCATGAGATCTTTTGTATGAGATGTCTATCTTATGCTCTTCTATGCGTTGTTCAATAGATTTGTTAGTTTGACCAAAGTATGGGATATTGCAATCACACCACAATTTATATACTCCAGGGTACTTAAGGTTGTGATGAGTAGGTTTAGGATGGCTGATTAGAGAGCGGATTTTTGGAAGTGTGGTGAAGAAGGTCCTGATATTATATTTTTAAAGGACTTTAGCTATTTTCTTAGAGACTGTGCTAATGTATGGAATGGAGATGCTACCTTTAAAATTAATAGTCTCTGTTGTGCACTGCTTAGGAGGGTTCAGAAGAAATTTCTTAATTGTTTTTTCAGAGTATCCATTTTGTTTAAAAATAAGAGTGAGGTGATTCATTTCTTTTTGTAGTTCATCTTGTTCATTTAAGAGAGAACGTGCTCTGTGTCCTAAGGAAGATATAATTCCAAGTTTTGGTGGTGGAAAATGATGAGAAAGATTATGCAGATATCTATTGGTATGCGTAGGTTTTCTGTACATAGAGATTTTTAATCTTTCAGAGCATTGTGTAAGCATAACATCCAAGAAAGGTAAAGAGTTATTATTTTCTATATCAGCAGTAAATTTTATATTAGGATGTTGGATGTTTAGATGACGAAGAAAATCTGTGAGAGCTGTGTGCCCGTGATTCCAAATAATGAACATATCATCAACATATCTTTTCCAAACTTTTGTTTAAATGAGAAGGAAGATATGGCTTTCTTTTCAAAGTCTTCAAGGAAGATGTTAGCTAGCACTGGGGACAAAGGGTTGCCCATTGCCAGGCCTTGTTTTTGTTGGTAAATGGAATCCTTATATCTGAAGTAACCAGAATGAATGCAATGCTTTAATAAAGTGAATATTTTTTGAAAACATATGCATCGAAATTAAAAACATCAAACAAGAAAACTCCTTGATATTAAACGCAATATACAGACCGACCAACTTAAGCACTACAAATTTCCTAGATGAACTAAACAGATGGCTCTCAGCCACGAAAGAAGGTGCCTCAGAATACTTGATAATAATAGAAGACATGAATATAAACATTAGGAACATAAATAACAACACAGAACAATACCTTGACCTCTTATCACCATATAACATAATCCCATCCATACAGTCGTACACACGAGAAGAGATAGTCGGAAATACAACAACCTCATCCTGTATTGACCGCATAAATATTCGGGCCCCTCAAAAAAGCCACACAGCAGCCGTCATAACATGCAAACTGGCAGACCACTACTTCACAGCATTACAGTTAAAAACTAAACCAGAACCCATAAAACTCAGTGAGACTACAAAACAGTATTATAACATTCTAAACGAAACAATAGTAAACGACGAAATCAGAAAAACAGACTGAATGCAGATAACATCTTCAGACTCTGCTGAAGCTGTATATAATAATTTTAAACTTGCATTTAAAAACATAAATATATATATATAACAAAGCATTAACAAAAATAAAAATACGCTCCGTAACAAAACAGAATCCATGGAAAACGGACAACATATTAACAGGCATAGAAAGAAAAGATGCCCTATGGATACAGCTTAAGAAGTCGCCAAAGAATATCGCTTTACAAGCTGAATACAAAAGAAAACGGAATCTCCTAACAACACAGATTAGAACTGCAAAAAGAATCTACTACAACAACAAATTAACAACAGCTCAGAACGATATAAAGGAAACCTATCACCTGATTAATGAAATGCTGGACAATATACACAGAACCACTGCCACAGAAACAATAAAACACAGCTTTTCTTGCAACCCCAAATCCCTCAAACAGTTGGCAAACAAATGTAATCAGCATTTCATGAACTCTGTCCAAAAACTATAAGAAACAACCATTCCTCACACAAACGAACATTCTCTACTAGGTCCACGAGCAACCCAGTCGATGTGGTTCCCCACAGTAACAAAAGAAGAACTATCACTGGCAATTCAACAAATCAACCCTAACAAAGGACAGGGAGGATAGACGGAATCAGACCAAAAGACATCAAGAAACACTCAACCAACCTATGTCTAGTTATACAAAACTGTTAAATAAAATCTTCGAAACGGGACACATACCTGAAACACTAAAGACTCCATTAATCACACCCATACACAAACATGGAAAAAGAAACATAAGTAATTACAGACCCATCGCCACGTTATCTGTAATCAACCAAATCATGGAGCGCATCGTGCGCTGCAAACTCACCACATACGTTGAAAATTTTCAAATCATACCTAAAACACAATATGGATTTCAAAAAAAAAAAAAAAAAAAGGAACAGCAACACTCCTGGAAGATTTCGCAGACCTAATAAACGCTGCATTGGATAAAAACAGAATAACATTAGTCGTATTCATTGACCTAAGAAAAGCATTTGACACACAAACACACAAAACCTTATTAACGAAACTAACGCATATCGGAATCGGAGGTCGTCTACTCCAGTGGTTTAAAACATACATGGAAAACAGGAAGCACATCACACCTGTGGAGTACCGCAAGGAGCTGTGCTATCTCCCGTTCTATTTATCATATACACACACACACATGACATGAGCCATCTTCGCTTAAAAAGTAAAATCTTCCAGTAAGCAGACAACACGGCCATAGTATCCATTCACAACAATGCAAATATCGCTTACACAAATATGCAACACGATATCAATCAAATCACTAACTGGTTAACCGAAAACAGCATATATATAATCCCCGGAAAACGAAAGCTAATGATATTCAAAAACCCCCAAACCCTGCCCACAGAAACAAAATATCTCACTATCCGATATTCACCCACCTATACACAAAGCCCTGAACCTCAAACCACAACCATCACACAGGTGAAAACAACACGCTATCTCGGACTTCACTTCGGTGCTGATCAAAGTTGGAATAGAATAAACTATCTACACACCAAGCTTAGGATAATAGCAAGCAAACTATACCGATTAAAAGACATACCCCCCCACCACACATAAAAATACTAATCTATAAAGCATTATGTGAAAACATTTTAAGATATACAATCACATCATATGCATTCTGCACGGACTACAGACTTAACACGTTACAACGGTTGCAAGATAAAATGGTAAAACCGATATTCTGGAAACAACCCACACTTATGCAGGCAGCGCAGACACAATACAAAATATTTAAGGTAAAACACTAATGCCACTACACAGTCATGTTAAAACATTACTACAGCCCAACCTATAGAGTAACCAGAACAACATATCCAGACCTATTACAGGCGCTATGTAAATATTATAGCGAGAATGAAAATTAGAGAAATTCCTGTCTCTCTCTCTCTCTCTATCTCTCTCTCTCTCTCACACACACACACACGCACACACACACACGCACACGCGCACGCACGCACGCACACACACACACACACACACACACACACACACACACACACACACACACACACACACACACACACACACACACACACACACACACACGTTTTCCTGGTCAATAGTTGAGTATGGGAATTCTTAGTTTTGAGTCGAGATGTTGGCAGTAATTAGAACTTTTCTGAATAATTAATTACAAACTAATGTTATCTTTATTACAAAAGTTTTTGGCTATTGGAATTTTTAGTTTAGAGACAAGAATGGCATCTGTCTTTAGAGATAAAAATGAGTTCTTTTTCGAATGAAAAACCAAATGGCATTTTTTAAAAAAAAATAAATAAACGGAGATTTTAATGGATTACAAGATCTTTTGTATGTGGTCTAGAAAAATTCTAATGATAATTTAGATTAACTTACAGTCTCTCCAGAATGGATCTTCTATATGCCAATAGATATTCCAAAAAAGTTTAATTATAACCATATATCCACAGCACAACACACAAAACACAAGGGTTGAAAGAACGAAAGTTCTATAAATAACCTGAAAAGCTAGTTGACTTTTGTTCCCTTAGATTTTCTGTCCGTTTGTTACACTTCGTTAATTTCATTCTGCACTGGGATCATGGTATGTTTTTTTTCCCTATGGTGGTGAGTGTAAACTCAAAGTGACTGATATCCGCAAGCGACCGGAAAATTCGTATCTCTCGATGCATAGTTTATGATATGATTCTATATATATATTTTTTTTCCCCTTCAAATTGATTGGCTATTTTTCTCTATTTTACTTTTAAAATTCAGTTTGACTACATATTCTAACAGAATAACTGAGCAAAATTAATAAACAAATAAATTGTATGTGAATTTATTTTTTCCACACAGTAGATTTTTCATTAGTCTTATCTTAAAGATATGTATCATCTCTGGTCGCAATTTTCTTGTACCTAGGTGAGAAATTGTGTGTTTGGTTTGGAACTCTTCGTTAGCGTTTTTTTATATTTCAAATCAATATTAGCTCTGTAGTATACTTTGTTAATTTCTGTTAACTTTTATTTGAGTGAAATATTATTTACAATATTGTATTTCTGAATCTAACATACAGAAATTAAATAAAGTGAAAAAAACACAATTTTTTTTTTACTTTACGGGATACACAAAACACTACATACAACACACACACACACACACACACACACACACACACACACACACACACACACACACACACACACACACACACACACACACACACACACACACACACACACACACACACACACACACACACACACACGCACACACTTTTTTCTTTCTACCATGTTCACATTTTCTAAAATAATTAACTACTGGAATATCAGTTTTCTGCTTTTTATTTTTTCTTTCACATGATTTTCCCCAATGTGACACACACCTGTGAAACTTTATTGATTTTGATCGTGTTACTGTAGTAAAATTAATGCTTACATTTTCCCCATTCACCCTATTCTCTGGATTTAGCCGCACCACTTTTCTTCTCAGCTGGAAGTAGGTATTCATGAAATCGAATTTCAAATTCGTTTTCATGAATGGACATTTAGATTTCTGAAAGAATGAATGGACATTTAGACTTCTGAATCGTTAAATGGTTTCTGCCCAACTTAGATAGAATTCTTATGAGTTGAAAATACACTACTGAATTCATGTATACAGGAAGAAAAGATGATTTTGAAATGGTTTGAAACAATTTTAAAAATTCACAATGAATACGAGGAACTGGAATATGGTGATAATGAAACAAATTTACTGATGAACACTTGAAAGATTTCTAGGAAATAATGCTCTAAACATTAGAACACCAAATACCTCTAGAGCAGTTTTTCTCAACCTGAGGTCTGCAAAAATGGGACAGGTGGTCCACAGGCAGACTTAAATTAAATAAATAAATATATATTTTTTAATTATCCAAACAAAACAAATTAAAATTGAATAAGTAAGTAAACATTATAGAAATAAAATGGACACTTAAAAAAAAACAACAAATAGCAGCAGATGAGCGCAGTTAGTAGTTGGAAGGGGACAATCGTTCAATGCTGTTGGCAAACTCTCCCTCGATGAGTCTTTGGACTCCATGGAGGTGTCACATAATAATAATAATAATAAGGAATGTTCATGGAATGAACATTCTGTCGCTACAATAATTTGTCGTGGCAGAATGACGAGTAATAAAAGAGGGGTGAAGTGAACAATAATATGGTTTTATTGCTTCCGCGTTTCCTTGCTGTTTCGTCAGATTTTAAGTAAACATGTGTTATCGACATTTCAACCAATTGCTTGTTGTTTATTGATTTTAATTATTGAAGGTTTTCCTCCTTCAACCAAGACTCAGTATATCTTCAGAAGTGCTAAGTGATGCTTGGACAAAGTGTGTCGTGAGTTAACCCGTTTGAAATGACATTGTCAGTCGCAGAATAAATGATATGGCAGGTGACGTAGAATCTCAGTTAATCGAAAGAGTTAAGAGGAACCCTTATTATGAGTAACAAATAGACGAGATTACTGATGTTACAAATAATGCACAGTTAATATGATATGTCAGGAATGCGCATGATAACAACATTCATGGCATATTCTGTTTTGTAGAACTTTGTCATCCCGAACAAGTGGATAAGAAATATTTCACCCTCTCAATAATTACATAATACACAAAGGGACCCAGTGGGAAAATGTATGGGGCTTCTGTTCAGATGGAGCTCGCGCCCTTATAGGCAGGCAGGCAGGCATAGTGGGGTTGTTTTTAAGGTCAAGGAAGTAGCTTCCGATATGAATTGGGTACATTGTTTCATACATAGCGAAGCGTTAGCTTCCAAGGGAATACCACCAGAATTTAAAACGGTGCTATACAACTCTGTAAAGCTAGTTAATTTTATTAAGGCTCGACCGTTAAATAACTGGTTATTTTCAGTACTTTGTGATGAAATGTGCAGTGAATATATACAACTTTTGCTTCATTCTGGAATTCGCTCACTTTTCAGGGGCAAAGTACTAAGAAGGTTATTTCAATTAAGGCACGAAGTTTTATTTTTTGTAAATGGAAGTAATTCTGAATTTCCATCACTCCTTGTTGACGATGAATGATCATCAACACTGTCCTATCTTTCAGACATTTTTTTCGAAATTAAATGAACTAATGATTAGAATAATGGAGCGTGAGACTGTTAATCTCATGCTCCATAGCTGACAAAGTGAGATGATACAAGATGGGTATCAACCTGTCATGGACTAATGCTGTTAAGTTTGGTAGCAGGTAACGTTTTCAACATTCAGGCCAACGACTTCCATGATCTCCTTAACATGCATGCAAAAATGGGGTATGGCAGTTTGATATGAGTGATATTAAGCTTCCCAACGTCGAAAAACGATACCAGATCATGTAGGATGCTCTGAAAAAGACAATATTTCAGGGCATAGTTATTATACGTCCACACTTCATAGAAGCAAGCTTGGCAATGTGACAAGAATTGTCAATTCCTGCTGAAGGTGAGAAATATATAAAGGATGTACGAATTGTTCACCAATCCCTGAAATCACAAGCTTTACACGTAAATTTTCAAACTGTTGTACAAGCAAAATAGTTACCACTTTAAGAACTAGAATTTTCATAAAAGAAAAGCTTTCCGACGTATAATAATAAACACTTATCCCACGAAACGCATTTATTAACCTAATATCGGAATGGTTTCTCCTTCTTCTGACATGCACAGAAGTGTCAAAGGGTTGAGCATCTGTGGACATACAGTAAGAGACAATTGTCTTGGTATAAGTGATAAAAAAAGATGCATTTGCTTCAACAAAACAACTTTGAATGACAATGTACTAAAAGTCTTCGTATACCCTGATGATAGATAGGATCCAGACATCGGAGCATGTTCTCTCATGCAGACTGTAAACATGGGACCTATCATCAAGCTTTGACCATTAAGTGCACGATAAAAGGCGGAGCAAGAAACACCGATCAGCACCCCATTCTGTGGAAAATAGCATTTGTAAAAGGAGATGTAATGCATTTGTGCATTTGTCCTTAAGTTGGATATTTTCTGTAAACAATGTAAGCTTTCTGTCAAAGATGAGTCCCAAGAACTTGGCATCTGGTTCTACTGGAAAAATACTTTGTCCCATTCCTCCATCCCGATCTGAGTGAAAGATATGTAATCAGTAGAAATGTACATTTTTTTCTGCCTAAAAAGCTGAGCCCATTACTAAATGCGCATGAGGAGATAAGATTAAGTCCTTGTTGATGGTGTGTTTCAATTACCCACATACTGAAGTCCTCGATATCTAGAACATTGTTTGCTGTGGGAGGAAGCTGTTCAGCAACTGAATTAACTCTGATAGCAGAGTGTGTCACACTTTAAGACATAGCCTTAAGGAACATCGTCTTCTTGATAACATGCCGGATATAACGCGTTGCCAACGCGGACTAAGAAGACTCAGCTAGACATAAAATTTTTAATGAAAACAGGAAAGTATTGCCTCAGACCAATATTAAGGAGATCTTTTAATATACCATATCTCTAGGCAGTGTCGTATGCTTTCTTATGGCAAAGTAGATGTTCTCCTTTCAGGAAAGCATCTGTTATATACACTACTTGGAAAGAATTCAACGGACACCATACTGTTAGGAACAAACAGCCATGGCGCCCACCTTAATATGATGTAGAAACTCTTTCGCTGCAATGTCTACAGCAATACTATGGGATATAATTTCCACAATGAGGTCCTGGCTGTTTTGGGACAGAGGCCCCTTGACCTCAGCCGACGCTCCAGCTTATCCCACAGATGTTCAATAGGATTGAAGTCAGGGCTCTGTCGAGGCCAGTCAATTGTGGTGATTTTTATATGCAAAAACCATGCAGTTACTGCAGAGCAGCAGCCTTATGACAGAGTGCATTGTGTTGCTGAAAGAAAATAGTCAGTTCCGTAAAATGTTCAGATATCTCTCGTAATTTAATATTCGTGGCACCACAAACAGAAGACCGAAGCCAAACCAGGAAATACAGATCATAACATTACACAGCCATCTCCCATTTTCATAGCTGGGATTAAATATTCTTGTAAGAGGCGTTCAGTGGGCATCTGCCATACCCACACCAGTCCATCTGCTTGGTGTAGCGTGATTCGTCGCTCCATAACACAGATTTCTAAGTTTCCACGTCCCGCTGTGGAAGTTCTTTGCACCACCGAAGACAAGGCTGCATCTTGGGTCGTGTGATGGCGGTCTTGTATATTGCGGTTCTATATGCAAGAACCAAGCTCACACACAACGGATGTTGTGAGCCTGGTTCTGAATGTTGTTGTGTAAATTCGTGTTCTAGTGGATGCCAGGAATTCCACATTCGACGT
The DNA here is from genome assembly GCF_054136105.1 of Typopeltis vanoorti. NCBI lineage: Eukaryota > Metazoa > Arthropoda > Arachnida > Uropygi > Thelyphonidae > Typopeltis > Typopeltis vanoorti. Next base: position 8,034,848 of record NC_143552.1, on the reverse strand, counting down.
GCCAGCCGACAAATGACGGATTTTACAGTCAGCAACAACACAACTTGGTTGTGTTGTTGCTGATAGTAAAGTTATTACAGACAATTGGGGATATGTTTTGGCAATTGAAACTGTGCTGCATAACAGTGCAATCTGGGATATACTGTACTTCATTGATAAGTGTTTTTCAGAAGTGTTTTTATGATAAGTGTTTATTTTAATTGACTGTTTCAGTATTAAAGTTTGCAAGATAGGAAAAACTATTGCAGTCAGACTAGTCCATTTTGCAAACGAGTAGGGTGGAAAATGGTTAATGTGAAGACTGTTGCAAAAAAGCAGGAAAATTATTGTTTACGTGGATATTCTTTTCAACATTCTAAATGAGCAATGGAAAGCTGGCAGGAGAGGAGATTGTAAGATCCATTGTACAATACGAGTGGGAAGTGATATGGAAAAAAGGAAGAGCTCATGATTGTCAGCCATTCGATCAAGGATATGACCATTCGTGTATGCATTATCCCAATGAGTGTTGCGTCCATTAGTGAACCATGAGAAGCGTGGATTGAAGTAGTTGCAAAATAAGGTTATTAGGTCAGTCTCGTTTAACTCATAACCCGGTGGTAAATAAATTAACATACGTAATAAAAAAATATTATTATCTGTGACATCCAAGAAGTCTAGGACTTCTTGGATGTCACAGATAATAATATTTTTTTATTTTAGATGCAATCACTGATTCAAGAGGCAAACTATTCAACTCACTCACTGTTCTATGAGAGAAAAATTTAGTCCTTCCTGCTCTCTTAACTGCAAACAAACTTACCCTCCATGGATGTCTCCGTGTTCTCTCCCCACCTTTCTTTCTTTCCTTTAAGGCCCACAACCTTCCAAGCATGCTTGGATTTCGTAACCAAAGTACGAGGATAGGATAGGATGGTCACCCCTATGCCTCTAAGTATTCCTGGCTGTATCCCTGTGTGTTCACGGGGCCGGTTTACCTGCTTGCGGGATGAAAAACCCCAGATAAACTGGCGGAAAAAACCCTGCTGTCCACTCCCAAGCCCGGCTAACTTGACTATGGCTGAGGAAGATCCTTTAGCTCCTCACGTCGGCGATAGGAATCGAACCTAGGACACTCCTTCCCCGGCATATGGTTGCGAAGCACAGCCACTAGGCTAACGGCGCGGACTCCCCAACTTTCACATAATGAAAATTTTTGGTAATCAGAAAATTCACCAAAAACAATTCATCAAAAAATGTAGCAAACGACCACTTACCGAAAGCCAATTTATCGAAACATTTAATCAATCAATCGAATAAAAAATTAACCGAAAAGCAGTTCATCGAACATCAGTTAATGGAGAGTGCAATTAATCGAAAGCGAGTTCTTCGAAAAAACCAATTCATCGTTCGGAAATTATTCCAAAATACAATTTATCGAAAGCCAATTCATCGAAACTACACATCGCGTCGAAGGAACGTTCACAAAAATGAATTATAAGGTATGTAAAGTGAAGTGCATTTATCACAAATATCTACACTTTTTATTGGATAAACTTGCGATACTGTTAAAGCTTAGCATTTTAGTACCTTATTATATGTAATTTAGACGTATGCGACAACGTGTTTTTTTTTTTTTTTTGGGGGGGGGGGGGCATATTCCTTTCACTCAGTATATGCGTTTATGTATATTTTACATATAATAATGGAATAATAATAATAATATGGAAAATAATATGTAAAAGACTATTCTCGAAACTAAACATGTTATATTTTCAAACACGTACTTGAGAACTCCAATTAGGAGTATGGTTGTCTCACACAGAACAATAAAATTCCTCCCCCATATACAATAATCTGCTGTTTATCTGATCTCGTTTGGAAAGCGATTTTTATTTCGCGATTTGAAGGACCGTTAACTGGTTGGATAAAATGGCAGAATAATAACTACTGAGAGGGATATAATAGGGATGCTAAATGAACAATTCATAAAGGCGTTTCATCCCTGTAAAAGTAACGTCACGAAGGACTAGAGATCAGTGGAGAGGGAGAAGAAGCCACTGATAGAGAGTGAGCAGGAGATATACGAGGAATTCGGTAAACTTGATGTCAATTAGCCTGTACGATTTGATGGTATATCACCGCACGTCTTTAGCGAATGTTCAAGGAATTTAAATCTTTAACTCATCTTTTGAACAAGAGTCTTAGATTTTCCCAGGTTGCATAGGAATGGAAACAGGACGAAATTGTTCCACTTCATAAAGGGTGATAAGACAAAGCTTGGAGCTGTGGTAAAGGTGCCTGCACTTCATAGATTTCATGTGGCTGTTCACTTCTTCAAAGTTTATATTTTCTCCAAAACCTTCCCTTTGCAATTCATGTTAAATTTTTCCTGCTTACTTTTATCATCATATATGCTGGATTAAGTAACAGTTGACTTGAATAAAAGTAAAAGTATTAGTATAAGTTTAGCTAGAGCCTGTGTAGCTCAGTGGATGTGGCGTTTACACACCACGGCGCTTGGCCGCACGAAGGAAGACTTGGTTTCGAGTCTAGTCGGCGACTAGAGGAAATTTTATTAAGCCTTTTTTCGACCGGTTCCCGAATTAGTCGATCTCTGGCACGGGCAAGCGGGTTTTTTCTCCCGAAAACTCGGGTTTTTCGTCCCGTAAACTGAAGAAAATCGACCGTAGAACCCACATTATTTCAGACATTAAATATATTGTGTTAGGGTTAGGGACCATGAGAGGGCGGCACATTTGAGCCGTCTCTCTTCACTGTGTGAACCGCTTAATTAGTGATAGCCTTGGGCCATCTATCTCTGATTGGTACCAGTGGAGATTGAACTGCCCACTCAGTCTCCAAAAGTTAGATAGGGCTAAATGGCCTCGCCTACTCCCCGTATACGGGAATAAAATGGCGTTAGATGATTTTTTAAAAAAAAAATAATAATAAAAAGACATCAAACCGTTTCCGATTTTTGTGCAAATATATATACATCTACACTATGGTGACAAAAGTGTTTCGATACCTTCACATGTCATGCAAATATTCAATAAGTGCCTGGTAATCAAATATGGAATGTGCTGCATGTTTTGTACTGTACTCGATGTCAACATACCACATTCAGATGAACTGACTGATTTCCAAGGTGGTTGGGCACATCAGTTGTCTTTTTATCCATGACACTGTTATCCATCTCACTATACCGAAATGGAGTTATTTATGTCATTCATAGATGGAAAGTTGATGTTGCTTACACAGTAGGAAATCGCCGTGGGAGGCTACCGACACTCACTGGCCGAGATCGAAGAGCTCTGTATCGGAATAATCGAGCATTCAGTACGTCATTAGCAGTGGACATGGAAGTCAACCTGGAAAATGCTGCAGGGACATCTATCAGCACTAGATCTGTCCGTAGATCGTTGCATGCAATGCAGAGCTGCTGCTACAAAGCCACTCATCATCCCCTTCCCATTGCCAAGCAACGTTTGGATTAGTTTCTTTCACACTGTTACAGTAGGCAATTCGAAAAGGGTTCTGTGGAAAGACGAATACCACTTCAAAATGTATCACTCTGGTGGTTATGTTTGGATCTGGAAATTACCCAGGAAATGGGTAATCTGTCAAGTTTGGCAGAGGTTTAATAATTGTACGAAAGTGTTGCAATTGGAATTTGGCTTGGTCAATTGGTGGATGTGCCTAAAAATGACGTCTGATTGCTACCTGGATGTCAGGCTTCTGATGATGTAAAAGTACTTCAGCAATGCCCCTTTAAAGTTTAAGCACGACAGTGCTCCATGCCATACTGCATTGCACGTTCGAGACTCGTTTCCAGAAAACAATGCAAAAATGTTGGAATGGCTGACTCAGAGTACAGACCTGAACCCCATCGAACCTCTTGGGAACTAATTAAGGTGCCGAGTTTGCCCCAGACCACAGGGACCGTCACCAGCATTGGCAGTTGGGTTAGCTTTGCACGATTAATGGAAGAATGTTCCTGTTGCCACGTGTCATAAATTGACACAAGGCATGCTCCAAAAGGGTAGTTGCTATCATTCAGGTCAAAGGTCGTCCCACTCGGTACTACTATAAATGTAATTTAAAACCCTTTTGACGTTTTAGTTTATTGATTGCAATAGTTATGGTGTTCAAAATTATTTGAGACCACAACTAGGTGTGCCCAAATACTTTTGTCAACTTAGTGTTTATATATCAGTGACGCCGCTTGCTCATTTAGTTGGGTGTGTTGCCATGTGGCGTATGCAACCCACGCTAAAAAATTCACAATTTGACCGAATGACTACATTTTAATGATGTATGAAAGTTTTAAGAGTGCATAGTGTATAAGCGATCATCATAATTGGTCCAATGCAATTAATTGTAAGAAAACTTTGAATACTTTAATTTATCGATTAATATAATTTTAAATATGAAAATCATAAAGATCAAATGAACAACAGCTTCACGAGCGCCATTTATGTGAGGAGCACAAACGATTTACGCTTCGTGGTGAGATTAAATTATCATTGGAAATACTAGAGTGTGACACGAATAATTTGAATTTTGATACGATTTTTAAACACAGCCATACAATGAGCACAGAAATCGAAAAAAGTAATCACTTGGGAAATTATTATTTTTCCGGCGCGAACCAAAGAAAAGCTAAAGTTACTCATTTTACTTTCTATTTATACACAAGTTCCAACCATCTTCTTCTATTCGACTATAATCATGTAAACCGTGAAAGCTCTAGCAGAAAACGGGACATCAGTAGATTGTCAATACTGTTTCCCATTGTAAATATGGGCTAAAAATTATAATAGATATTATTTCTGGGAAAATTGCCATGTTACTCCTTTAAGTAAATATTATTTTTATGGCTATTTAGCCTATTTTTGTGTTTCATCAAACTTATCAAATTTTGTTACATCAAAATCATTAAACTGCCACACATCCAGAACACATACAAAGCATACAAATACATTTTCAAACACACCGACTATAAGCTTGTGTTCACCACAAACAAAAATTGACAACACTTCTAAAACCTACAAAATCTCTCACATACAAAAAAATATTAGAATACCACAATGTGGTTTACAAATATCCCTCACAAAAAGATTGTGATGTCACCTACACAGGTTCCACTATCAGATCTTTATGGGAAAGACTACAAGAATATTACTGTGACTGCAACATGCCAATTCCAGAACATCTTAACAATAAAAAATGCAACAACAACAGAAAAACAGAACACAAAATACAGGAAAAACAGAAATAGCAGTCCACACCCTTGAACATACCCCACAAATCGACAAAGCCATAATAATAGCCAAGATATGATAATATGGGCAAGACTACGGGGAAAACAAAACAATGCTTAGAATATCGGAAACGATAGCCATAAAATGTGACAAAAACTCAATAAAGGTCCACCGATCCTATTAAGCATATTTTGAATTTTTAAAAGTAAAATAGAGAAAAACAACCAATCAGATTGAAAAAAATATATAGAGAACTCTATCAAAAGTCCGCATTGAGAGATGCGAATTTCCAGGTTGTAGGAGGGAGGATATTATTCATGATTAGACACATTGTGTTCAAAGCTCACCTAAACATAACAATATAGTCTAAAGTTTTAAATGTTTGGAAATTTGTAACACAGAAATTAACAAAGTATACTACAGAGCTAATATTCATTTGAAATATTGAAAAGCATTTTATTTCGAAAATAAATTTGTATTTCTGATGGATTTAGTATAAGATATGCATTGAAAACAACACCATGTAGTTGGAAAGAATTACCTGAAAAAATTTAAAAAGCAGAATATATATATATATATAAACGGGACGAAAAACCTGAGTTTCCGGGATAAAAAACCCGCTTGCCCATGCCAGAGATCGACTAACTCGGGAACCGGTCGAAAAAAGGCTTAGAAAAATTTTCTCTAGTTGCCGACTAGACTCAAAACCAAGTCTTCATTCGTGCGGCCAAGTGCCGTGGTGTGCAAATGCCACATCCACTGAGCTACATTATTTATTTGTGTTGGAAAAAAATACCTAATATAATATATGAGTTAAAAAATATATAAATATCACTACTGTGAAATAAATGCCAGGAATGGGGAAAAAAACCCACAAGATTTCAAGTATCAGCTAACACCTTTTTGTTCCTGTATAGGGAGCAGATGAGGCCAATTTTTAAGCCCTAACTTTTGGAGACTGAGTGTGCAGTTCAATCTCCACTGGTAGCCAATCAGAGATAGCTGGCTCAAGGCTATCACTAATTAATCTGTATGCAGTGAAGAAGACAGCTAGTAAGGGTTGCCATTTGGTGGTCCCTAACCCTAACACAATATATTTAATGTCTGAAAATAGTGTGGGTTCGACGGCCGATTTTCTTGAGTTTACGAGACGAAAAACCCGAGTTTCCGGGAGGAAAAACCCAGTAGCCGGTGTCAGAGATTGACTAACTCTGGAACTGGTCGAGAAAAGGTTTAGAAAAAGTTCCTCTAGTCGGCGACTATATTCGAACGCCTTTCGTCGTGCTGTCAAGTGCTGTAGAGTGCAAACGCCACTTCTACTGAGCTACACAAGACTTAGTGAAATTTAATAAAACTTAGTAAAATAGAGAAAACCAACCAATCAGATTGAAAAAAAAAAAAATATATATATATATATACATATAGAGAGAGAGAGAGAGAGAGAGAGAGAGATGCATATCAAAACCTCGCATCGAGTGATGCGAATTTCGGGTTGCAAACTAAAATTCGAGAAATATTGTTCTATCAAAAATACAAATTTCTTTAGGAAATAAAGTTGAGTCTTCATTATAAAGAAATTTATAATGCTAAGTCGTTTTCGTATTTTAACTGAACATTAGATCTGATCCTATACTTTTCATGTTAATTCCTCTGCTACAAGTTCCAAACAAGATACATCCGTACTTATCTGAGTGGAGACCAATCAATTCTGTCTAACGGTAATGAGTGAAACACGGGACTTGATGCCTTTCATTCTTTGCATTTCCACATACTTGATGGTAAACTGTTGCCTCTCTTGTAAAATCATAGTTAAACTTGTTTTGAAAATCACATTTCGAATTTTTAAAAGTAAAATAGAGAAAATACAACCAATCAGATTGAAAAAAAAATTACGAGTGCAAATACCAAGTCTTAGTACAAACTGTCGTACTACATTGTGAAAATTAACAGAATAGGCAAGCGGTGGGTTTACTTTTCTTCCCATAATGTCACTATGTAGAGAAAAAGTGGTAAAAAACATAGCCATGAACCACAGTTCGAATGAAATTAATGAATGGACAGAAACCTCTAAGGAACAAGAGTCAACTGCATTTTCCGGTTATTTACAGCAATTTCGTTCTTTCAACCCTTGTGATCGTGTGTGTTGTGCTGTGAATATATAGTTATAATTCAACTATTTTGGAATATCTATTTGCATTCAGAAGAGCCATTCTGGAGAGAATGTAAGTTAATCTAAATTTTCATTAGAATTTTTCTAGACTACATACAAAAGATCTTGTAATCCATTGAAATCTCCGTTTATTATTATTTTTTTAAATGCCATTTGGTTTTTCATTCAAAAAAGAACTAATTTTTATCTCTGAAGGCTGATGCTATCTCTTGACTCTAAACTAAAAATTCCAAAATTCCAATAGCCAAAACGTTTGTAATAAAGATAACATTAATTAGAAAAAAGTAATGAACTTTAAGATCTTAAAATTTTAGACAAATCAAAATATTCGGATGTTAAGTATATGGGGAAACAAAAGTGTGTTTGAGGGTGACAGTAATGATAGCCTCTAATTAATTATTCAGAAAATGTCTAAATGTAACCGCCATCTCTTGATTCTAAACTAAAATTCCCATACACAATAACAGGAATGAAATCCCATAAACCTATATTGGAGAATTCGTGCTGCCACCTATAGATAAATATTTCCCAACACTTCCACAATCTAACCAAAGACACAACCTATCAGCTGTTGAAAGATTTTTCACTTGGTTAAAAGTAAATTATATTTCCCAAGAAATTATGGTTTTAATCCTATACCCAGGAGTAAGCAAACAATGAGTTTGCATGTTATGCATCCTCATAAATAGCTTATTTGTATATATGTGATGACTTCATATCAAGTGCTTTAGTATCCCTTAATGCAAAGAATATGGCACTTCCTTTCAGTTATTTGTATTCCTATGCATTATTATTATTATTGCATCCTCCACGTAGTCAGCAGACTCATCTTGGAAGGTTCATTTAACCGACAACATATGTATCAAGAATCTTAAAATCCTTAATACTTCAATCATTAAGATAATATTATAATCTATTCCATTCACTGACAGTTCTCCATTTAAAAAATCTACTATTCTCAACCCTCTTCACCACCCTTTTACATAACTTCCAGGGATGACTTCTGGTTCTTCCCTTCTACTCTTTTTATATTCCCATCTGGATTAATCTGGTAAAATCACTCTTACAAACGTATATCACCACTTTTCCTCCTGTCCACCAAACACTGCAATCCACATTTCTTCAAACTCTCTCTCCATAGCCAGCATTCCAAAGTTCCGATATTGTCTAGTCACTTGCCTCTGGACCCTCTCCAATGTCTCCACATCACATCGAAAACCAGGTGACTAGATCTGAGCACAATAGTCCAAGTGTGGCCTGACCAATGCCTTATACAGTAGCACAACCACTTCCTTATCCCTACATGTTAAAGTACTTCTTATCATAGCAACTACTGCTATATGTGCAGTCTTTGCGACACATGCAATGTGCCCTCTAAACTTCATTCTACTGTTAACCATCGCTCCCAAATCCTGAATCATATCTACCTCCTGCAGTATGGCACCGTCAATATAGTCCACAGCCTTATATTTCTGCACTCCAAAATGCAACAATTTGCACTTATTGATATCAAAACTACAACTCCACTCCTTTGTCCAAGTAAATAGGCTATTGAAATCTTCCTGAAGGAAAATGACATCAGTAGTGCTACTTATAATTCTCTCCAATTTTACATCATCTGCAAACAACTGAAGATTCCCAGTCAGTCTACATGATATATCATTTACAAAGAAGTTAAACACCAGAGGCCCAAGTACAGAACCATGGGTCACGCCACTGGTTACTCTCCTTTTTTGAGATACTGCTCCATCATACACAACTTGCTAGTATTGTTCAGAAGGCAAATTTCAAATCCACCAATATACTATATATTCCCATTCTCTGCAGCTTGTACACCAAGTTATTATGTGAAAACTTGGTTGTTTTCTTTGATTTGATGGTGTATTTTTGTTATATTATTGTGATTTTTGGTGTAATTGTTGTACTACAGAGTTTTATAGCATAATTACAGAAATAATTACGAATTCGTTATTATTAGACCTTAGAGCAGTACCGGCAGAAAACATGGCGGCGGCTTTATCATTCCATGATTTTAATTTAGACTTCAGTCGTTTCGCTAAGTGGGAGGTGTGCTATATGTATTCTTTCGATTACATAAATGATTTGTGGAGGAATGAAAATATGAAATTGATGACAGAAAGTGTTAGTAGAGAGAATATCGCGGGGGAAAATGAGTGCACGTTCGAAAGAGAAGGATGGTGTGAAAGAGAGGCGAAAGAATGTTAAAAAATCAGTAAAAAAGAAAACGAGTAATATAAAATCCGTAACGGATGTTAAAAAGGACGAAAGTGAGGTAAGAGTGGAGGAAGGAAATGAAATTGAGAGAACGAATGAACCTGGAAACGACATGATGAAGGAATCAAAAAGTGGAAAAAATCGAAAGAATGAATGATAGTGAAAGTTGGACCGAAAGTACGGAAGCACAGAAGGATGAACGAAGGTAAAAGTGAGAAGAGGAGGTCGAGAGTTAGAAAATTAGGAAGATTGAATGATAGAGAGAATGTGACGCGAGATTCGGAAGTTGAATTGGATTGGATGAGGAAAGATATGAAATGGATGCAGAATGAAATTAAGAAAATTCGGGTAAAAAATATTAGAACAAATCATGATGGCAAGAAAGATGAGCAAGTGGCATTGTATGGCAACTCCATTATTAAAGGTGTGCTGGATGATATGATGCATAAGGTATGTTTTCCAGGTAGTAAAATGAGTAGAGGGATTGAGGCATTGGATATGAGGAGGGAGCGAGCAAAGGAGTTAATGGTTTTAATTGGTACGAATGATTTGACAGAGGACAAAGAGAGCGTCAGAATGTATATCAGGAGGCTGCTTAGAAGGATAAAAGAGAATAGTGTGACAGGAAGGGTTGTCAGCATGTTGCCTAGGTATGGCTGTGGTGAGATGAGGTGGAGAGCAAGGATTATGAATATGCTAGCTTAAACGTGTGAGAAGACGGGAGTGCAGTTTGATAATGTATGGAATGAGTTTGAGTGACAATGTCAGCTGTATGGGAGCGATGGGATGCATTTGAGTGGTTATGGGGTGTGCTGCTGGAAGGTAGAAAGTGAGTAGAGTGGGAGAGAATAAATCAGATCAAGCAGGAAGTGAGTGGTATGAGTATAGAAAATGAGAGAATGGGTGTGCAAGAGGAACAGGAAAATGGGGAGGCTCAGGGTGGACAGGGCTACACAGCATGAGAAAGGTGGATGCTCAGAGAGAAGGTGAGAGCACATGAAGAAAGGAACGGAATGACCTGGGATCAAGAGGAAACATTTGGAATTGAAAAGGATTTTAAAATGAATAAGCAGAAAGGGAAATGGCCCCAGTCGAGCAATGAGAGATCACATCGAGTGGGTGGTATCAGTGGAACGATCTGTAGATCCAGAAATGAGCTGTTGTGTTTGTATACAAATGCTAGAAGTATAAGAAACAAGGCAGATGAAATGGGTGCATTAATTGCGTTTGTACACCCAAAGATTGTTGGAATAAGTGAGACATGGCTGGAAGAAGATGACATCCTAACAGGAATAGAGATGGAAGGGTATGATGTTTCGTGAGGATAGAAGGGGTAAAAAGGGAGGGGGGAGCGCGATTGATGATAGAGAAAGAGTTATGTCCATACAAAGTAGAGATGCAAGAGGGAAATAGTACCAGTGGTTTTCAGGCAGTATGGTGTGAGATAGAGGTGAATGGAATCAAATACTTGGTTGGATGTTGTTATGGACAGGAAATGTGGGTGGTGGTGATAATGAAATGTATAATCAAATTAGCCAAGCAAATAAGAAAAGAGTGATCGTTATGGATGGTTTTAATTATGGCAATATAGACTGGAATGATGAGATAGCAACTGGAAGTAAAGAAAAATGAGTTTCTTCAGTTTTTGAGGGATAACTACCTCAGACAGTATGTAACAGAGGGCACAAGAGGATTAAAGGTTTTGGATCATCATCTCATCAGAGGATGTCATTATACATGAGGTGTCAAATCATTCACCAATTGGAGAGAGTGACCATGAGGTGATTACCTGAGTGGTTGCCACCAGTGTGAGGAACTACAAGGGGGGGGGGTGATTATGAAGAGCTCGGGAGACAGCTTGCAGGTGTAGCATGGAATGAGGAGTTAGCTGGAAAAGAGATCAATGCAGCTTGGGGGATTTTCAAAAACTATCTAGTAGATGCAATGTTTAAATATATTCCAAGGGGCAAGAAAGTTAAATAAAGTAGGATTTAACCTTTTCATGTGAGATGGATGAATAAAGAGATTAAGCATGCGATACAGAGAAAGAGGGCATTGTGGAGGCAGCATAAGAGAAGTGAAAATAACCAATTCCATGAGAATTGCAAAGACCAGGCAAGGCAAGCGACTTGGTTGGTGAGGGTAGCAAAAGTGAGGTATGAGCAGCAGTTAGCTAATGAAGCAGAAAGAATCCTAGGGAGTTCTTTCGATATGTAACCAGCAAAAGAAAGAATGATTATGGAAGGATGACACTGATTGGAGAAAATGGTATAAAGATAGCTGTTGCAGAATGTGTGGTAGAGATTCTTAATGAGAAGTTCATAAAGGTCTTGCAATCTTGTGAATGTGACTTCATGGAGAGATTGAGAGCAGTTCATGATGGGGAGCAGAGACTGACTGTAGGTGAGTAAGAGGTGTATGGGGAGTTGAGTAAACTAGATGTTAATAAGGCTGTGGGACTTGATAATATATCGCCATGTATTCTGAAGGAATGTGCCAGGTAGTTGACACCTGTCTTGACATATTTTTTTAATATGAGTCTTGCACTCGGTCAAGTCCATAAGGAGTGGAAGGAGGGCAAGATTGTGCCAATTCATAAAGGAGGTGATCAAACTCAAGCATTAAACTATAGGGTGGTTAAGTTGTTGGAGAAGCTTCTGAGAACTAGGATCCAGAGTTGGGTTGACAACAATGGTATCATCTTTGATGGACAGCATGGATTTGCTAAAGGGAGGTCATGTTTTAGTATTCTACTTATTACAATAAAGTGACTGCTTCCTTGGACAGAGGAAAAGGATACACAGTGATATACTTGGATTTCGCAAAGGCTTTTGATAAAGTACCTCATGATAAATTGATAGTCAAACTGGAGTGGGCAAGGTTGGATATTAGATTGGTGCATTGGATTGGAGACTGGCTGTCTGATAGGTGTCAACAAGTTGTGTATGGGGGAGCGATGTCGAGGAAAAGGAAAGTCACTAGCGGAGCGCCTCAGGGATCTGTTTTAGGGCCATTACTGTTTAACTTATATGTTAATGATATAGGTGAAGATTTGGATGGAGATATTCAGTTGTTTGCAGATGATGCAAAGTTGGGATGAACCATGAAGAGTAGTGAGGATGTTGTGATCAGGAAGACTTGAATAAATTGAGTGATTGGGCATGGAAATGGGGATCTGAGTTCAATGTTGCAAAATGTAAGGTTTTAAAATTTGGAAAACAAAGATGGGATGCAGAATTTATGCTTGGTGAGAATATATTGTTGGAGGTGGAAGAAATAAGAGATCTGGGGGTGATAGTGGATAAGGATCTGAAATTTAGGGGACACATAGCCAAAATTGTGAAGACAACACAAAGGCTTCTGGGAATGATGTGGAGGACAGTGACGTGCAGGAGATTCTTGTTCTGTTGTATAAGGCTTTGATTAGGCCTCACATGGACTATTGTGCTCAGATTTGGTCACCTGTTTTCAGAAAGATGAAGAGATGTTGGAAAGGGTCCAAAGGTGACTAACTAAGGTAGTTTCTGACCTCTGGAATGTCAAGTATGAGGAAAGATTGAGGAGATGCAATTTGCAGAGTCTGGTGCACAGGAGGAAGAGGGAAAATATGATAAAGACCTAAAAGTTGGTAAAGGGTTGTTATAGGATCAATGCTGGAGAAGTTCTACAGAAAATAGTGGGAGATCGTGGGTGAACCAGAGGTCATCCCTGGAAACAGTATAAAGAAGGTGTGAGTCGGGTAGTGAGAGACAGGTGTTTTTGTGCAGAGTTGTAAATGATTGGAATGCCTTGCCTGAGATGACATTCCTGTAATCCTTCTGGAAAATTATATATCCTTCCATTTCTCTTCCTGACATCACATCCTCCTCAGCAACCAAGTTTCATTTATTCCAGTTATCTTTGCGCATATTGACTCAATCAATGCAACAAACTCAGTACTTTTGTTTTAAATACTCCTTAGATTTGTGTACAAATAATAATCTCTGTGTGTTTGAAGCCATCAAATTGTGGATGGTTCACTACCCGTATAAGTTTCAACCTTAGTTGAGGTCTCTTTGGTTTTCGCTAGACCTAGGGATACTGAAGTTCAATCAATGTAGAAGTTATGTTTCCCATACAAAAGTAGTAATATGGTATGTCATCATATTTAAAAAAAAATTCTCTATTGGAGATATTTATGGAAAGTTTTTTCACTAAGATTAAAAACAAGAATGTCGTTTCTAGTACATTATAATCAAAAAGTATCAAATTCTATATTTTATTATTAATAGATTTTCCCCCCCAAAATCACCCACATTATTAAATTGTGCATGTTCATTGAACAAGAAATGATGAATTCTATGTCTGGTTGGTTATTTGGAATTATGAACCAAGCAACTAAGATAATGGGGCAAGTGAATTATGTCTGTTAAGTGAGAATTCTTCTTGCCAGTTTGTCCAAGAAAACAGAAAAACTGGCAAGAAATATTTGATTTTCCTGAAGGACAAAGCCTGCGTCCCCATAATGAAATCTATAATTATAATCTGGGAAAAGATATGAATACAAAAATATCAAAAATAAACGAAGGGAAGTCAACCTCCATTATAATCTAAGGGGGTTGTTATAGTGGCATCCAGCAGACAAATGATGTCATCTCTTGATCACTAATCCTAACACCATATATCATTGTCTAATCTAGTGTAAATTCTATGGTTAATTTTCTTGATTTGCAGGATTGAAAACAGTTTTTTTTGGAGGAAAAAACCTCACTTCCTGTGCCAGAGATCAATTAACTTTGGAACTAGTTGAAAGAAGGCTTTGAAAGAGTTCCTCTAATCAGTAACTAGAATTAAATTTACAGCAGGCAGATTAGCACTATGGTTGCAAATGCCATTTTCACATGGCTACATTTGCTTGTATACAGAATAAATTGATACATTTACTTAGCAGTATATTCTTGAAAAAAATATATATATAATTCATCATACTGTGCCTTAAACACATTCAAATTCTCTGCAGATAACACACTCTCAGGCAATCCATTCCAATCATTCACAACTCTCCATGCAAAAAAATCTGCTTCTCACTCCCTTGGTTACAAACTCCTTATACATACAGCTTCCATGGTTGACCTCTTGTTCTCCTCCCAATCTCTCACCATTTTATGAAACCTCTTCAACATTAATCCTATAACAACCCCCTTACCAACTTGTACTTTCCTCTCCTCTCCTATCACTCCTCTTCCTCCTGTCCAATGGACTCAAGCAAGCTGCATTGTCTCAAACTTTATTCATATTCAACATTCATAGATGCAATGTGTCCTCTAAATTTTAACTCCTTATCAACTATCACCCAAGATCTTTTGTTTTTTCTACCTCCAACAATATATTCTCACCACCTTCTGACCTTTAAAATATATTTAGACATTGCTTCTACTAGATAGGTCTTGAATATAAACCCAAGCAGCATTGATCTACTTTCCACCCAACTCCTCATTCCATGCTACAGCTGCAGGCTTCTCATAATCACCAAACTTGTACTCCTCACAGAAGTCCTCACATGGTTGGCAACCACCAGGTAATCTATTCATGGTCGCTCTCACCAAGTGGAGGGAGATTTGACACCTCATTTATAATAATATGTGATGAGATGATCATATCCATGACCATCAATCCTCGTGTGCCCTCTGTTACATACTGCCTGAAGTAGTTGTACCTCAAAAACTCATTTTTTTTACTTATGGTTGCTTGCTATCTTGTAATCTCTATTGCCATAATTAAAATCGCCCATAATGATCACCCTTTTTCCATTTGCTTGGCTAATTTGCTTATATATTTCCTGGTTGCTATTCTAATCATTCTCAGGTCTACAGCAACACCCAGCGAAGTCTTTTATTCTATTTACCTCTATCTGACACCATACTGCTTCAACACCATTACCACTATTTCCCCTCCTTGCATCTCTCTCTCTCTCTACTTTTTTTTTATGGACATAACTCTTTTTCTATCATCAATAGCACTCCACCTTGCTTTTTACCCTTTCTATCTCCAAGAAATACATCATACTCGTCCATCTCTATTCTTGTCAGGATATCATCCTAATCCAACCATGTCTCACTTATTCCAACAATTTTTGGGTGATTGAACTGAACTCAATCAATGCAACCAATTCATTTCCCTTGTTTCTGATACTTCTAACACTCATATACAAACAAACATAAGAGCTTATTCATGGATCTATAACAAGTTTCACTGATACCACTTATTAGATGTGACTTCTCCATACTTTCCTTGAGCCATTTCTTTTTCTCCTTCCTCATTTCAGAACTTTCTTCAAATCCATCTGCATTCCCTGGTAATCCCCTTCCCTTTTTGTCTACACATGCATTTACATCCTCTCGGAGCATCAACCTTTCTCAAACTGTGTTCTCCTATCCACCCTGAGTCTCCCCTGTTTCCGTGTTTGTCTTGCACACTTGTTCTCTTATTCTCTACGCTCATGTTACCCACTTCTTCATTCATAAGCACCATTTCAATCTCTCCTTCCTTACTTTTCTGCTCTTTCACATTGCTTCTTACTTGCTCAGATTCAATCTCTGCACTCATTACTCTCCCATCCGGCAGCAGTTTCTCCAAATGACTCACACCAATATGAAATATGAAACTGGTGATATTGATAAAAGGGTAGCTGATGGGCAGATACCAAAAATGTAGTATATACAGGAGCAGAAGAAGGCCAGTGACTTCTTCTGCTCCAAGCACAGATTAAATAGCAGTGGTCCAAGCACAGAGCCCTGCATGCTGCAGGGCTCTGTGCTTGGACCACTGCTATTTAATTTGTACATAAATGATATAGCAAAATCTGTCAAGATCAGATTTTCATTTATGATAAATAGTTGAGAAATCATGGGAATATGACCCGGATCTGTACTTCAGTTTTGAAGATCTGGAAAAGGTGTATAACAAAGTGCCCAGAGAAAAGCTTTTCTAAATACTACAATTATACAGGATAAAGGGAACATTATATAGAGCAATACATAGTTGATGTTTAAATTGTAATTCAACAGTTAGAACTGAGGGAAACACAGGAAGATGGTTTGATGTAAAATCAGGAGTAAGACAAGGATGCACATTATGAAAGAAAGTGGCATTAGACCTGATATTAGAATTAGAGATGCCAAGTTTAGTTCTTTGCTTTACACAGATGATGTTGAATCCCTAAACATATCCAATGCAGGATTCTCTAACTAAACTGAATAATAGCTGTAACAAATTTGGCATGAAAATAGCAATAAAAATTTGATGTTTTTTTTTTTTTTAAACTGTTCTTGTAGTGCAACTGAAGATGGTCTGCTATTTCCAGACCGAAATATTTGGTTAATTAAATATCTTTCTTGTGTTTACGTGCTTATATTATTCAGCAATAAAAAGACTAAAATTATGACAATAGGCAGGAATATAGAGACCTTCAGCTACATTCTGAATGAAGAGTCTATACAAGAAGTAAAATATTTAAGTTATTTATACAGTTTTTAGTGAAGATGGCAAGTTAAATCTGGAAATTACAACAGAAGCAGCAAAGCTGGTATGATTGGTAGACAACAGAAAAAATTTATAAGGAATAAGAGATATATTAGCCAAAAAATCAAACTAGCAGTATACAATGGTGTTTAAACCAGTTTTAAGTTATGGATCTGAGAGTTGGGTTACAAATAAAGTACTTGATGAAAAACTAGAGACTACGGATATGAGGTTTCTGAGAAGAAGTAGGGAAGGGAAGAGAAGAGGAAACTGATGGCATCAATGGCAGAATCATATTAAAAATGAAGATATTAGAAAAGAACTTGACACTGTTAGCAGAGCTGAGCTAAGGTGGTATCGCCACTTAAATAGAATGGGCAAAGAAAGATCAGCAAAAGAGGAGTTTGATGCCAAGATGGCAGGAAAGAGATCCAGAGGAAGATGTGTTAGATATAACAATATTGGAGTGCTCACAAATAACAGACTAATCTGGAGGAAAATTGTTGATAAAAGATTAATAATAACGTGCACGTAATCATGTACTGCCGTCCTAGTAGCCTTGAAGGTACATATCAGGAAACCGATGATGATGATGATATAATTTGAAGCGAGATATTCAGTTGTTTTGTTGATAATGCAAAGTTGTGTTGAGTAATGGTTAATCAAGGTGATATCAATCTAGAGTTTGTAGGATGATTTGAAGAGGCTGACAGCATGGGAAGAACATAACAGATGTCAATTTAATGTGGAAAATTGCAAAGGTATGCATTTTGGGATACATAGATTACAAACTGTGAGGGAACTGTACTCCAGGAAATTGATGAAGGCAGGAATTTGGGGAGAGAAGTAGATAGCTAAAGTTTAAAGCACATATTGCTCAAATAGACAGAGTAGCTCACAGGATTATTTGGTTACTATTAGCATTCAAGAATGAGTAAGCAGAGTTAATCTAAGGGGGTATGGCCACTTAAATAGAATGGGTGAGGAAGGAAAGATTAGCAAAAGAGGTGTTTAATCCCAAGATGGCAGGAAAGAGACCCAGAAGAAGACCAAGGTCTAGGTGGATGTGTTAGATATAACAATATTGGAGTGCTCACAAATAATAGACTAATTTGGAGAAAAATTGTTGGATGATTTGAACAGGTTGACAGTATGGGCAAAACGTAATGGATATCAATTTAATGTGGAAAATTGCAAAGGTATGCATTTTGGGATATATAGATTATAAACTGTGTACCACATTGAGGGAATCGTACTCCAGGAAATTGATGAAGGCAGGGATTTGGGGATGGAAGTAGATAGACAGAGTAGCTCACAGGATTATTTGGTTACTGAAGAACAAACTAACAAGCAGAGATAATGGAGTTATCATTCCTCTTTATAAAGCCTTGATAGCACATCTGTATTCCTATGCTCAGGTCTGGTCACGATTTCTTGGAGATTAAGAAGTGGTGGAGGGGATCAAGAGGCGAGTGAGGTCAGATTGAGGGTTTGTAGATTACAAAAGTTAGTTGATAAATAAAAACGGGAGATATAACAGAAATATTAAAAGGGTGATATGATAAAAATTTTATAGGATTGATGGAGAGGAAACGTTTCAGCACTTGGCTAGAGGAAACAGAACAAGAGGTCATACCTGGAAGTTGTGTAATAGTGTAGTTAGCAACAATGTAAGGACTAAATTTTATTATTATTATCATCTGACTTTCGTGGAGTCAGAATCTCATCGTGGTCAATGTTCACAACACACTCAGGCAATGCATTCCACTCACCAACCACTGTTTATGCAAAGAACCTGCTCCATGGCCTTATGTTCTATCCTCCTCTCCCATTCTATGAAAAATCTCTTCTATGTCAACCTGATAACAACCCCTGACTAGTTTATATCTCAATCATATCCCCTCTCTTCCTCCTATTCACAAGGCTTTGTAACTTACATTCCAAAGACCACTGATCACCTTCTTCTCTGGACCCTTTTCAACATATCCTCATTACTATGAAAACCTGGTGACCAAATCTGTGTGTGCAATAATCCATGAGGGTTGATCAAGGCCTTATACAATGGCATCATAATATCTCTATTTCTGCATGTCAGGATCCTCTGTATCACTGCCGTTATCCAATGTGACATCTTCATAACTTGTGCAATGTGGCCCCTGAATTTCAGGTCCTTGTCCACCATCATTCCTAGATCTCTCATTTCCTCTATTTCCTTTAAAGTTTCCCCACCAAGTGTATACTTTGTATCCTATTGTTGCTTACCAAATCTCAAAACCTTACACTTTACAACATTAAACTGATAGTTCCAATTACCTTCATGCAACCTATTCAATTCCTCCTATAAAGCCATAACACCTGCTTGACTCTCTCTGCATTGCTCTCCCCAATTTTGCATCATTTGCAAACGAGTGCACTTGTTAAACCCATCCCAATATCATTAACATACAAACTGAACAACAATGGTCCCAAAACTGATCCTGCAGTACACCACTAGTGACCTTCCTTTATTTTTGTTTGGAGAGTGGTCAATGAATGGAATGGGTTGGCTGAGTCAGTTGTAAGTGCTTTGTTTGTTAACAGGTTCAAGGAGAAGTATGATAGATATTGTGTTGATAGTTTCAGTCTCCCACAGCAATTCTCAGGACTGTATGGAGGTGCCAGTGCAATAATAATAATAATTATTTTATTTTGATTGGTAAAATGCATCCTAGGGCTGTAAAGATGCATTACAGTGGTTTTAACGCTTCTAAGCCATGTGTCCAAATGGACAACACTCTTGAGTACATGTACTCCATGAGTGTTTGCCAGTTTACAGTAAATTACCTATTTCTTTCATTACACTAAAACATCAGTTTTAATTCTATAAGTTTGACACAAAGGCAATTTCTCAGTACATGACAAAGAGAGAGAGAGAGTGAACAAGGGATCACCCCTGGAAGTTGTGTAAGAGTGTGTGGACTAGATTTTTTTCTTGGAGAGTAGTGAAGGAGGGAGTGGATTTTGAAAGTTTTTTCACTTTGTTATACTATAAATCATACATGACAAGAAATTATATTCTTGGTTTAATCCTTTCTCCACATGTTAGCAAACAAACAAAGTTTGCACGTGAAGTATCCTCACTACTTGTATACAGAGGCTAATGACTTCACATCAGTGTCTTAGTATCCAACAAGGAAAAGAACACATCCTTAAGAGTGGGCATAATGCTAAGCATTATGGGAAGGGTCACTATCCAGACTGGTTTTGGTCTGGATAGTGGCAATTAAGCATGCACTCACATATTTTCTTCTATTGAGATATCTAGTGTAAGAAAAGTAAGCAAATCCAACCATACAAAAACCTGATTTAAAAGGAATCCATGAACAGGAAAAGTTTGAAACCTTTTGATGTAATGCAATTTCAGCATAAATTTTCGAATTCCACTGAAACAACAGTTTATTATACTTTATAAATATATCATATAATCATTAAAATTATTTATTATTATTATATAAAAAAAAGGTAGTTTCTGCTTCATAGTCCACTACTTCATTTCAGTTTCACAAAAGTGTGACATAATACCAACCTGTCACTCTAGCATAGAACATTTCAGTTGGACCACGTGAAACTATATAAGTCTATCCTTTAATTGATAATTAAGTGGATCTGCTTTAAGTGGATAATTAAGAAAAATTTATACAAAAAATACTCCCACAGTGAACATAACATACGCTACCCTTTAAAACTGATACGATTTAGAAGATTCATGACGATCAATGCAAAAACATGCAAAAGCTGGAAAGAACATAATGACCAATCTTTATAAAATAAAATATTAAGTACTTTTCTTCCTAATTATTTATTTTACGATATTATTATTATTATTACCCCAAGACCCCATGGAATCAAAGACTCATCTAGGAGGTCCTTTTATCATATACACAGCTCATCATACCGCACCTTAAACACACTCAAATTCTCTGCAGACACCACACTCTCAGATATGACATTAATTTTCAGAAATTGATGTTATTGGCTCTTCAAGAGGATTTCAATAATCTCCTCATCATCAAGTGCTCTCAAACTCTCCATGATGTCACATTCACAAGAATGAAAAACCTTTATGAACTGCTCATTAAGTATCTCCACTAAAAAATATATAAATATATATATATATATATATATATATATATACACACAAGTGAGTAAGAGGCAATAAGTCCTGAAAATAGTTCAGACACAAACTTGTTTACTTACACTTGGATAAAGGATTAAATCAAGTATATAATTTCTTGGTATCTTTAATTTAAATATACCTCTTGCTCACTTAATGTCAGTCCAGTCTCTCCTCTTCATCATCATAATCAACTGCTCTCAAACTCTCCATGATGTCACATTCACAAGAATGAAAGACCTTTATGAACTACTCATTAAGTATCTTCACTATATCTTCCACAACAGTTGTCCTTATAGCATTTTCTCCAATCACTGTCATCCTTCCATTATCATCCTTTATTTTTTGCTGGCTACATATTGAAAGAACTCCCTAGGATTGATTCTTTTTGGCTTCATTAGCTAACTGTGCTCATACTTCACTTTTACTGCCCTTACCAACTAAGTCACATTCTTTGTAATTGTCATGGAATTGATTATTACCACTCTGCTTATGCTGCCTCCATATTGCCTTTTTCCTCTGTATCGCATGCTTAATCTCTCAATTTATCCATTTCATATGTACCTTATTTAACTTCTAAACTTTAGAATACATTTAGAAATTGCTTCTGCTACACAGTTCTTGAATATCCCCCAAGCTGCATTGATCTCCTTTCCAGCTAACTCCTCATTCCATGCCACACCTGCAAGCTGTCTCCTGAGCTATTCATAATCACCAGCCTTGTAGTTCCACATTTACCCTTTTCTTACAGAGGTCTTCATACTGCTGGCAACCACCCAGGTAATCACTTCATGGTCACTTTCACTAAATAGAGGGTGATTTGACACCTCATTAATAAATACATCCTCTGATGAGATGATCAAATCTAAGACCCCAAATTCTCGTGTGCGGTAGTTGTACCTCAAAAAAGCTAACTTTTACATGGAACGTTTTGATCAACGTGCTCTAGATTCCTCTTCTTTAAAACCCAAAGTCTAGCTTAGATACGTTGACGATGTTTTCGCTATCTGGCCCCATGGCTGCCAGACACTAGACACTTTCCTCAGCCATTTCCTAAACAAACAACACAAACGTGTACAATTCACAATCGAGATTGAAAAGCAGAACGCACTTCCGTTTCTAGATGCACTTGTCACAAGTCTTCCTCTGGCAGTTTCATACCGACACATACTGGCCAATATATACACAAAATCTCCTACCACCCCACCACCCAACACAAAAACTAGGGATCATTAACACATTTAAAAACAGGGCTTTGAAGATTTGCTCCGATGAGCAAGAACTTAAAGATGAATAAAAGTTAACAACAATACCTTCCTAAAAAATAGTTACAGCCAAAATACTATAAACAAAATTCTGTACAAGACCTCACTTAAAAACAAAAATAAACATGACTACAATAAAACTGTAACCATTCCATATATTAAAGGGATATCAGACAAAATAAACAGAATACTATAAAAATACAACCTTAAAGCCACCTTTAAACCTCCTGCAAAATGAAGAACTTATTCAACTCATCCAAGGATCCACTCCCTCCACTGGTCCACCCTGGAGTATACCGTATTCAGTGCACCTGTAATTTGTCCTGTATATAGGGGAAACAGAACGCACAATTCCTATCAGAAAAAAGAAACATAAATGACACATTAAATATAACAACTATGGTCAAGTTAGTCTTTCTGATCATGCCCTGAACACTTTACACTGAACTGACTGGAAAAGCACCTGTTGTTTACATCACACCAAAACATGGTATGAACATAAATTTAAGGAGGCCTGTGAGATTCTTATCAATCATCCTAATCTTAACAATAATGATGGTCTAAAAATCCCAAGCATATGGAAGGCACATATTCTACCCATTTAACCTTTCTCCCTAAGAGTTAATTTTAAATAGAACCCATAAGTAATCCAGGATCCTAAATCTAATATAACAATTGTCATGTTAAATTAGGACATCATTTTCACTGTAACAAAACTATCTATATGAAAGGATGCTTCTCTGATGTTGTCTTAAATAGAATATCACTTTGATGTAGTTATTTTATTTTATTTTCAGAGGTCAGGCCAGTAGAATAACCGTTAATCAAATCATTCTCTCTTCAGCATACAGATATATACATAATCCAGATGATGACCTTAATATGATGGTCGAAACGTCGGGAAATGAAAATAATTATTTATAACATGGTTGTAGGGTTCATAATTTGTATAAAATGAATGACATAACTCTTTCTCTATTACAAATAGTACTTTCCCTCCCTTTCTACCCTTTCTTTACGAAACACATCATACCCTTTCATCGCTATTCCTGTCAGGATGTCATCTTCATCAACCGTGTCTCACTTATTCCAACAATTGTTAGGTGAACAGATTCAATTAATGCAACCATTTCATTTCCCTTGTTTCTTACATTTCTAGCATAGCTGCTCATTTCTGTATCTATAGCAAGTTCCACTGGTACCACTTATTAGAAGTGACTTCTCCATACTTAACTCAAGCCATTTGTTTTTCTCTTTATTCATCTTAGAACCTTCTTCAAATACAACTGTTTTTCCCTTGATTCCAGGTCATCCCCTTCCCTTGTTGTCTACACACACATTCACATCTGCTGGGAGCATCAACCTTTCTCATGCTGTGTTCGCTGTCCACCCTGAGCCTCCCCATTTCCCTGTTTGTCTTGCACACTTGTTCTTTATACTCATGCTACTCACTTCTTCATTCATACTCTCACACTCTTTCACATCGCTTCTTACTTGATTAGATTCATTCTCTGCACTCATTTCTACCTTCTGGCAGCAGGTTCTCAAAGTGACTTGCACCAAAACCATTCAAATTCAGTTGATCACTCTTATCAAACTCATTCCACACATTAACAAATTGCACTCCTTTCTCCTCACACATTTCTGCTAACATATCATTCACAGTCTTTGCTCTCCGTCTCATTTCATCACCATCGTACTTAGGTAACACTGACTACCTTTCTTATCGCACTATTATCTTTTATCCATCACAAGAACCTCCTGACATGTTTTTTTGTTCCAGTCAAGTCATTTGTCCCTATTATCACTACCAACTCTTTTGCTCACTTACTCCTCAAATTCAATGCCTCACTCACTCTATTCATTCTACCTCCAGGAAAACAAACCTTGTGCATCCTCTCATCCACCACACCTCTAATAATTTAATCTCCATACAATGCCACTCAGTCTTTCGTTACCTTTTTTTGATACTGATATTATTTGTTTTCATCATTTTTACTCTTCCATACATATCTTGAATTCTCTTAACTTCACTCCGCAACCATTTCATCTCTTGCCTCATTTTAACCAACTCAACTTTCAAATTTTGCATCACATTTTCATTCTCATTCGCTCTCTCAATTTTGTTGTCAGCCATACATGTTTGTTTGCAGTGAATGCCACTTGTTACCTTACCTTTAACTGTATTATATTTTTCAACTTATGCTACATTCACATCGCTTTCGTCCTTCTTACCATTGATTGTTAAGTTTATCAGATTGCTTGCTTACTTTTTCAAAACTTTTTTCTTGAAACATTTTTTCGCTGCTCTTTTACACCATCCCTCTAAAGAGTTATGTCTTTTACGCCATCCCTCTTTTTCTATCAGACGAGCACTCATCCTTCTTCTGGCATTCTCGCTACTAACACTTTCAGTTACCAATATGTTACTCAAGTCCTCATTCAGCTCACACTTTGCACACACACCCTCCTTCCATCCGCTTTAAATATCCATAATTTATCAACATAATCGAATGAATATATATATATATATATATATTCATTTTTTAAATTAACTGACTTAAACCCGAGAATTATAACACAATGACATTTATTTGAAAAAAACGCAACATGTTTCGTCAAAAATGACTTCTTCAGGCGATAAGAACATAGAAAAGATAATAAAAGACACTTAAATTAACATTGACAGACTCCAAAGCTATACAATTACAAAGTCATAATATTCGACTGTAAATTAGTTATGAGCTTGAACTACAGTCCGAGTTAATGTTCTATTGTTGTGCACCTGTGCGTGTGTGGAATCACGCGATCTCCAGTATCTAATAATAGAGTTGAAAGAGTCAGCCAAATTATAGCTAAGATTATTATTCAAATGCAAAGGGTTTAAGGTGATTTCCCTTGACTCGACAATGCGGCGCTCTATTTCATCATGGCAGACGTGTAGGTTTGAAGTCAATGTCCAATTTATTTCATGTTGGTGGCCTTCGTTGTTCGTGTTTATTGAAAGCAGGACATGGCCCGACAGAGCAGTTGCTCTGGTTCTCTTATAAGCAATGTCTCTCTGATGCTCTTCGAGACGTAGTAAGATAGATTTCTCTGTCTGCCCATAGTAAGGCTTTCCGCATTCACAAGTGACCTTGTATACACCTGGGAATTGTAGAAGGTTGTGAGGTTGTTTATAGTTCTTGAAGCGTGATATTATTTTTGGCAGAGTCGAGAAGCACGTTTTTATGTTAAACTTCTTTAGAATTCTGCTCAGCTTTTTGGATAGTGTGCTGATATATGGCAAGACGATATGACCTTTGGAGTCGTCCTGTGTCTCTACGTTGTTACGTTCACGTCGGGATAATTGGTTGTTAATACTTTTTAGAGAGTAGCCATTGTTTTTAAAGGTCCATTTAAGATGTTGTAGTTCCTTTTTCAGTTCTTCTTCATCTGACAGTACAGATCTTGCACGATTCGCTAGAGTTGATATAATACCCAACTTTTGCGCTGGATGGTGATGGGAGGACGCATGCAAATATCTGTCTGTGTGTGTTGGCTTTCTAAAAATAGAGACTTTAATTGATTCAGGCGTCTTGGTGAGTTTAACATCTAGGAAGCAGATGGAACTATTTTCTTCAATCTCCATAGTCAATTTTATATCTTGATGGCGGTTGTTTAAGTGGTCGAGAAACTTGTGAAGATTCTCAGTACCATGCTCCCATATGAGGAATATATCGTCCACATATCGAAGCCAAATTTTTGGTTTTAAAGTAAAAGAGGAGATCGCCTTTTCTTCAAAGTCCTTGAAAAAAATGTTGGCTAACACAGGAGAGAGAGGGCTTCCCATAGCTAATCCTTTGACCTGTTTGTATAGTTTTCCTTCGAATTCAAAATAGCCAGAGTGTACACAGTGAGATAACAGAGAGAACATTTTATTTGAAATCTTGTTTTTTAAAATACGGAGAACGTCCTGTGTCGGAACGTTCGTAAAGAGTGCTACCACGTCAAAGCTCACCACGATATCAGAAGATTTTAGTTTTAGGTCCTTTATTTTAGAGACAAAATCTGTTGAGTTTTTAATATAAGAAGAAGATTTTCCCGCATAAGCTTTTAATGATGACGCCAAATATTTGGATAACCTGTATGTGGGTGAGTCAATGCTGTCTACTATAGGTCTCAGTGGATAGTTTTCTTTGTGTACCTTCGGGAGGCCATATAACCTTGGAATGAGTGGGTGTAAAGAGCGGATGGAGAGCCGTGTATTCCGTGGAATTTCTGTGGTCTTTTGTAGGAGATTATTTGTTCTATTGTGTATTTCTCTTGTTGGGTCTCTCTCAATTTCCAAATAATTATCTGAATTTAACAGTGCTAAGATTTTTTCTCGGTAGTCTATTTTATCTAGAACTACAGTTGCATTCCCCTTATCAGCCTTTAAGATGACAATGTCCTTGTTAATCCGTAGATTTTTAATTGCAAGTCTCTCACTAGGGGATATATTATCAGAAGGAGGTTTTGCATCGTTGATTGCAAGAATTGTTTCGATTCGAAGTAAACTCGCGTCTGCAGTAGGAAGTAGCGAAGCTGCCTTCTCCATCTTAGTTAAAAGCAATTCTTTAGGGATGCATTTTGGTGCTAACACAAAGTTTAGTCCTTTTTCGAGAATTTTCTCTTCATCGGGACTTAGCACGTATGACGATTTGTTAACCACCAAATTCTTAAGACCGCTATGACAATTATTTAAGGTAGATCTTTCTTGTTTTGACTTGAGAAAGTTGAATTTTCTGATTAGCTTTTGTTTGTTTAAGTTTTGATAATGTAATGCACGGTGTGTACTTAAATCTCTAATGTGAATCCAAGAATCCAGATCTAAGCAGGCTGCTAATTGGTTTTCTAAAGATGTTTTTTCTGTGAAAAGCAAAGATAAATAGCGTTTTGTATCGCAAATCCTCTCTGTTAACAGTTCAAGTTTAGCTCTAGTGTAAATACGGTGCGCTCTTTCTGTAGTAATGATTTCTTTAAACTGTAGGAACTTTGGAATAATTGAGGAAAACTTACATTTCTTCAAGAAGATGAGTCTGTTGATATTAATTCCAATGCTCTTTAGTGTCTTCTGATATGCTTTCGTAAGTGCACAATTACCCTCTTCAGAAGGGAAATGATGAAACGTACTATTAACTCGTGGTTGGGATATGTTCATTTTTTAAATTAACTGACTTAAACTCGAGA
Source organism: Typopeltis vanoorti (assembly GCF_054136105.1). NCBI lineage: Eukaryota > Metazoa > Arthropoda > Arachnida > Uropygi > Thelyphonidae > Typopeltis > Typopeltis vanoorti. Next base: position 8,007,068 of record NC_143552.1, on the reverse strand, counting down.
ATTATAACACAATGACAATTATTTGAAAAAAACGCAACATGTTTCGTCAAAAATGACTTCTTCAGGCGATAAGAACATAGAAAAGATAATAAAAGACACTTAAATTAACATTGACACACTCCAAAGCTATACATTTACAAAGTCATAATATTCGACTGTAAATTAGTTATGAGCTTGAACTACAGTCCGAGTTAATGTTCTATTGTTGTGCACCTGTGCGTGTGTGGAATCACACGATCTCCAGTATCTAATAATAAAGTTGAAAGAGTCAGCCAAATTATAGCTAAGATTATTATTCAAATGCAAAGGGTCTAAGGTGATTTCCCTTGACTCGACAATGCGGCGCTCTATTTCATCATGGCAGACGTGTAGGTTTGAAGTCAATGTCCAATTTATTTCATGTTGGTGGCCTTCGTTGTTCGTGTTTATTGAAAGCAGGACATGGCCCGACAGAGCAGTTGCTCTGGTTCTCTTATAAGCAATGTCTCTCTGATGCTCTTCGAGACGTAGTAAGATAGATTTCTCTGTCTGCCCATAGTAAGGCTTTCCGCATTCACAAGTGACCTTGTATACACCTGGGAATTGTAGAAGGTTGTGAGGTTGTTTATAGTTCTTGAAGCGTGATATTATTTTTGGCAGAGTCGAGAAGCACGTTTTTATGTTAAACTTCTTTAGAATTCTGCTCAGCTTTTTGGATAGTGTGCTGATATATGGCAAGACGATATGACCTTTGGAGTCGTCCTGTGTCTCTACGTTGTTACGTTGACGTCGGGATAATTGGTTGTTAATACTTTTTAGAGAGTAGCCATTGTTTTTAAAGGTCCATTTAAGATGTTGTAGTTCCTTTTTCAGTTCTTCTTCATCTGACAGTACAGATCTTGCACGATTCGCTAGAGTTGATATAATACCCAACTTTTGCGCTGGATGGTGATGGGAGGACGCATGCAAATATCTGTCTGTGTGTGTTGGCTTTCTAAAAATAGAAGACATATCGAAGCCAAAAATTTGGCTTCGATATGTGGACGATATATTCCTCATATGGGAGCATGGTACTGAGAATCTTCACAAGTTTCTCGACCACTTAAACAACCGCCATCAAGATATAAAATTGACTATGGAGATTGAAGAAAATAGTTCCATCTGCTTCCTAGATGTTAAACTCACCAAGACGCCTGAATCAATTAAAGTCTCTATTTTTAGAAAGCCAACACACACAGACAGATATTTGCATGCGTCCTCCCATCACCATCCAGCGCAAAAGTTGGGTATTATATCAACTCTAGCGAATCGTGCAAGATCTGTACTGTCAGATGAAGAAGAACTGAAAAAGGAACTACAACATCTTAAATGGACCTTTAAAAACAATGGCTACTCTCTAAAAAGTATTAACAACCAATTATCCCGACGTGAACGTAACAACGTAGAGACACAGGACGACTCCAAAGGTCATATCGTCTTGCCATATATCAGCACACTATCCAAAAAGCTGAGCAGAATTCTAAAGAAGTTTAACATAAAAACGTGCTTCTCGACTCTGCCAAAAATAATATCACGCTTCAAGAACTATAAACAACCTCACAACCTTCTACAATTCCCAGGTGTATACAAGGTCACTTGTGAATGCGGAAAGCCTTACTATGGGCAGACAGAGAAATCTATCTTACTACGTCTCGAAGAGCATCAGAGAGACATTGCTTATAAGAGAACCAGAGCAACTGCTCTGTCGGGCCATGTCCTGCTTTCAATAAACACGAACAACGAAGGCCACCAACATGAAATAAATTGGACATTGACTTCAAACCTACACGTCTGCCATGATGAAATAGAGCGCCGCATTGTCGAGTCAAGGGAAATCACCTTAAACCCTTTGCATTTGAATAATAATCTTAGCTATAATTTGGCTGACTCTTTCAACTCTATTATTAGATACTGGAGATCGCGTGATTCCACACACGCACAGGTGCACAACAATAGAACATTAACTCGGACTGTAGTTCAAGCTCATAACTGTAATTTACAGTCGAATATTACGACTTTGTAATTGTATAGCTTTGGAGTGTGTCAATGTTAATTTAAGTGTCTTTTATTATCTTTTCTATGTTCTTATCGCCTGAAGAAGTCATTTTTGATGAAACATGTTGTGTTTTTTTCAAATAAATGTCATTGTGTTATAATTCTCGGGTTTAAGTCAGTTAATTTAAAAAATGAACATATCCCAACCCCGAGTTAATAGTACGTTTCATATATATATATATATATATATATAGCACATCTCACATTTCATGAAACTACTGAAATCAAAATTAAATTCCTACAAAGAAAAAGCTACCGCCTTCTTTCCTTCACCGCTTACTATACTTAGCTCTAAGTTTAACGATTCCGTAAACAAACAAGCCTACACACTAAAAACAATGCAGGTGCACAACTTTTACAGCAACTCTTATACTCATAAACACAAACTTATTTACAATTAATTATTCGAAAAAACTTATCTGAAATGGGAGCCTTCTTTACACACTGCCACTTCTTGTCTCGGTAATTAAAAACCTCATCTATGATAAGAACAGAGCTAGGTGCTAATACTATAGAACATGGAATACTGACAAGCGATCTACAGAGCTATGAATGAAATTTGATATGTGCTTGAAAACTATCGAAATCAACAGTGGGAGATGAAACCTCAGTCCTTTAACAAAGAGGAACAGACACTCTAGAAAATAACCAAAGCATTATGCACAAGACTGTGGTGAATAGTCTCATTACCATGATGCAGACAAAGCTTAAACTTATGTTGACAGCCTAGAGAAACAGCATAGTACCAACTACACCTACACAGATCTAGATCAGTGACCACACATTTGGGTGCATCACATACTAAAATGCTCCCACTTCAAAAACCTCATCCAACTAACTTCCCCACCTGAGATACATGAAATCATTGCTAGACTTTGGAATAAGAAAACACTAGGCCTAGATGGGATCTCTAAGAAAATTATCAAACTCCTATCATCACTCAATTCATTTGACCTCTCAGAAAACAAAGCTTGTGCATCTTCTCATTTACCACACCTCTAATAATGGAACTGCCATACAACATCGATTATATATCACTGTGTATTTTGAAGGAATGTGCCAGGTAGTTGACATCTGCCTTGACAAATTTAATTAATGTGAGTCTTACATTGGGTCAAGTTCCAAAGGAGTGGAAGGAAGGAAGGAAGGCAAGATTGTACCACTTCATAAAGCAGTTGACAAGATTCAAACATCAAATTATAGGTCATCTGTGTGTCAGGTGTTGTGATAAAAGTGTTGAAAAGGTTGGTGAGAATCAGGATCCAGAATTGGGTTGAGAACAACAATGGTATTATCTTTGATGGACAGCATGGATTTGCTAAAGGGAGGTCATGCTTGAGTAATCTACTTATTTACTTACTACAATACAGTGGCAGCAGCATTGGACATTGAAGATGGATATACAATAGTATACTTAGACTTTGCAAAGGATTTTAATAGATTACTGCATGATAATTTGATAATCACACTAAAGCAGATGGGGTTGGATATTAGACTAGTGCATTGGATTGGAGATTGGCTGTCTGACAGATATCAAATTGTATATGGGGGAGCAATATCCCAGAAAAGGAAAGTCACTAGTGGTGTGCTTGAGGGGTATGTTTTTGGGCTTTCTGTTTAACCTGTATATTCATGATAGTGGAGAAGATTTGAATAGGGATATTCAGTTGTTTGCAGATGATGCAAAGTTCGAATGAACTATAGGAACTAGAGCAGATATTGTGGCCTTACAAGAAGACTTGAAGAGACTGAGTGAATGGGCACAGGAGTGGGGATGACAGTTCAATGTTGTGAAATGTAAGGTTTTAAGCTTTGGAAAACGAAGATGAAGGTGGAGGAAATAAGAGATCTTTGGGTGATGGTGGATAATTATCTAAAATTTAGATGACATGTTGCCAAAATTGTGAGGAGAACACAGAAAATTCTGGGAATGATGCAGAGGACACTGACTTGTAGAAGTAAGGAGATTTTGGTTCCATTGTATAAGGCTCTGATTAGGCCAAATATGATATGAATTAATGAATTAAAAATGAGCTACAGTGAACAGATTTTGGTGACCTGGTTTTCAAAAGGATGAAGAGATGTTGGAAAGGATCCAGAGGCAATTGACTAAAATATTTTCTGATCTCTGGAATGTTGAATATGAATAAAGGTTGAGGCAATGCAATTTGCAGAGTCTAGTGCAGAGGTTGAGAACCGGTGGCTCCAGAGCCGCATGCGGCTCTTGGCTGAACAAAGTGCTGCTCTTTTATATTGAATTAAAAGATACGTAATTAATACAAACAACTAAATATTGTTTTTTGATAAGGCCTGTTCGTGGCACTAGTACTATGCATGTGACATGTGTTACGCATGAAATTTTATGATATGAACAACTGACAACTACGTTACATTTGAAATACTGCTAAATGCTAACCCTGCCTAAGGTAACTAGTGCCAAGGTGAAAATTTGAACTAATTGATCAGCTGTCCTGTCAAACACCATGGTTTTTAACTGTCAAAATAAATATTCTGTTAGTTAACTTATTTATTGTGATACTAAACTGGTGTTTAATTTAGTGTCAGGTAATGTTATGCACAAATTAATTTTTATTATGTTAAATTTGTGTTTTTACTTGTAGGTAAATTTGTGATAATAACCCTCCTAATATGAGTTCAAGAAAAAGAAAAATAATCGAAGAAAACAGAGGATTCAATAAAATGTGGATAGAGAAATTTGCATTTATAGAAGTAAATGGAAATCTGCATGTTTAATTTGACATCTACGACTTCATATTAACAAATCAAGTAATGTCGAATGACATTTTCGAGGAAAACATTTAGACTTCAGTAAAAAATATCCTGAGGGTGATAATAGGAAAAAAGCTATTGAAGAATTACAAAAGAAAACTTTGCTTCAGCAAAGAAATTTGTCAACTTGGACAAAATCTTCGTCAAATACTACTGAAACAAGTTTTTAGTTATCCCTTGAAATAGCAAAAGCTGGAAAACCTTTTACCGATGGTGAATTTCTAAAAAATTGCATGTATAATGTCTCTGAAATTCTATTTAAAGATATGAAAAATAAGGACGAGATACGTAAAAAAATTAAAGATTTACCTCTTTTGACTAGAACTGTCAAGGAATGGATTGTATCAATTTCTGCAGAAGTTTCAAATATGCAAAGAATGGATATTAATTCTGCCGATTTTATATCTATTGCGGTTGATGAATCAAATGATATTTCCGATATGGCACAATGCTACGTGATGGTTAAATATATCACATCTTCCGGTATTCGAGAACTTCTTGATCTGCTAACACTTAAAGGACACACTACAGGTCAAGATATTTCAGAAAACCTTCTAACAAGTTTATAGAATAAAAATATAAACACAGTATTAATAATATAGTATGCATTGTGACCGATGGCACGCCTTCTATGATTGCGAAAAATAACCGGTTTGTTAAATTATTCTCCACTCATATTCCACATGGAGTTATTTCATTTCATTTTGCATCAAGACGCTTTAGTTGCAAATTCTTTGGGATTAATACAACTAAAAAGAGTGATGGATGTTGTTGTGCCAATGATCAATTTCAGGCTTTAAATCACAGACTTTTTGACACATTTTTAGAGGAACTAGGTAGTCCACATAAAGATTTAGTGAATTTACATCTGTACGATGGTTATCAAGAGGGAAAGCATTAAAGTTTTTTTCACTGCTTAAAAGAAGTAATAGTTTTCTTAACCACTAATCCCTAATGGATACAAAATTTTTGTTTTTTGCTTGATGTGACAGAACATTTTAATAAGCTAAATTTGAAGTTCCAAGGGAAGGGAAACACAGCCTTACAATTACTAGAAGAAGTCCTTACCTTTAAACAGAAACTAAGAGTGTTTTTCGAAGATGTTACTGAAGAAAAATTTATGAATTTTGAAAATCTAAAAAATTACAGATTGAATTTAAATCAAGAAAAAGTTGATTGCAAAATATTCCCTGAAATGATTACTGTAATTTTAGATTCATTTACAAGCAGATTTCAGGATTTTAAAAAACATCAGGAGATAATGAAATTTATATTACATCCATTAAATTGCAATTTAAAATTAATAGATATTGAAGCTTTTCCCAGAATATCAATTGCAGAACTACAAATGGAGCTTCTGGAAATTCAGAATAAAAGCTTCTGGGTACAAAAACTTCAGGAAATGGTAGCACAAATTGAAGAAAATGAGGAAACTATGGAAGAACACCACAGAAAATTATATTTAAATGTTGGAATAATTTCCCAACTAATTATTTAAATGCCAGGCGACTTGCTTTTGGGGTTTTGACTCTTTTCGGTTCAACTTACAATTGTGAACAATTTTTCTCTTCAATGAATTACATTAAAAATAAGTATAAGAACAAATTGACTGATGAAAGTTTAAAAGCCGAATTACTATTAAAGTGCACAACATACAATCCAGATTTAAGTAAACTGGCTGAGAAGATGCAAAATCAAGTCTCATTAGTGAATTTTAAATTAAAACAATCAAATATCTATTAAAATATAATATTGTATTTTTGTTCGAACTAATTCTTTTTGCAATACAAATTCTGACTTTTTTGCAATATACTTACTTAAACATGTTTTGTGATTAAAAACGTAATCAAACTTAATGTTGTTTTATTTATTGAACATATAAAAAATTTATATGCAAACATAAAAGTGGTATTTGATATATGGAAGTACTGAATTAAAAACAAATTTACCTAAGTTTGAACTAATTGCAACTTTGAGTCACCAGGAAAAATCGAATTGAAATTGCAGCTCCTAAAATTTTGTTTTAATTAATTTTTTTGGTGGAATGGCTCTTTGGTTCAAAAAGGTTCCTGCCCTTGGTCTAGTGGACAGGAGGAAGAGGGGGGGGGGTGATAAGATGGAGATGTACAAGTTGGTAAGGGGTTGTTATAGGATTAATGTTGAAGAAGTTTTTTTTAACAAAATGGAGGGAGATTTGGGGAAAAGAAGAGGTCATCCCTGGATGCTGTATAAGGAAGGCATGAGCAGGGAAGTTAGCAGGTTTTTTGCATGTAGAGTTGTGAATGAATGGAATGCACTGCCCAAGAGCAGAGTTTTCTGCAGAGAATTTGAATGTGTTTATGGCATGGTATGATGAGCTGAGCGTATGACTAAAGGGACCTTCTAGATGAGTCTGACTGCATGGGTTCTTAGGGTAATAATAAATAACACCTGATGCACAAGGCCATAATGCATATCACTGTTATTATTAATGTAATATTTACATTTTTTACTACGTCCCACCAAAGTGGAAAGCAGCACGATCCCTCAAATGATGTACATCATCACCTTAAGACATCCAAACCTGATAATTTATTTCTGACTGAATCTCAAATTTCCACTATACCAATCAGAGATATCTTAATATCCAAAGTATACCCTGCTTGATTCCTTCTGCCACGGTGCTTGTGCCATTGTGAAATGTGATATTACTTGTCAAAGGATATGTGTCTAAAATCTGACCGTTTTGACCTCTTCTGGCTTAAAATTTCTTTGTCACATTTTCTTTCATTCATCTGTTGTCTCCACCATTCTCACAATTCTGAAAATCATTCTGACCATTTTAATTTCTTATCTTTGGAGCACGATTTCATTCAATCCAAATTTCCAAAGAATGAAGTCATCTGTCTTAGTGAATAGTGAATATCACAACCAATAGGTGGCATCAGTAGGACTAGAAATAAACCTAAAGCTGAGCTGCTGTGCTTATTTATGAATACTAAATGCATCAGAAATAAGAGAGAAGAAATTGTTTTACAGATTGAGTTTATTCATCCAAAAATTGTTGGAATAAGTGAAACATGGTTGAATGAGAGATGATATCCTGACTGGAACAGAAATGGGAAGGTACAATATTTTTCACAAGGAAAGAAATGGCAAGGGAAGGGGTGCTATTGATGCAGGGGAATTATGTCCACTTATGGTAGAACTGTAAGACAGAAATAGCAGCAATGGCAATGAGATGAAAAGTCGAGGCAGACAGGAAGAGATATTTATTCAAATGTTGCTAGAGGCCAGGGAATGTGGAAGGTAGTGATGAAGAAATCTATAAGAAATTGAAGTTAGTGAACAAGGGAAGGGTGATAATTATGGGTGATTTTAATTATGTTAATACAGATTGTGGATGGAAGAGATAGCATTTGTAAATAAAGAAACTAAATTTCTTGAGAAACAGTATGTAATCTTAGACAGTATGTAAAGCAGGGCATATGACATGTGACTGTGAGCAGGGTGTCGAACTTTCCTCCAGTTGATGAGAGTGATCACGGCAAGATTACCTGGGTTGTGGCTAGCCATATGAAGACTTCTGAGAGGAACAGATATATGTGGAACTATAAGACCACCAATTTTATCCTACACAACAGTAAATGGTGATCACTTCTATTTCAAATATCATGTAAGTGATAGAACAAAGAGAGAAAGTGTAAGAGGAGACAGAGTGAGGGATGGAGGTGAGCAAGGAAGAAACAGAGTGGTATCCGGTGTGACATATGGTGACTCAATGATCTGTGGTGTGCAAGATAGAATGCCAGAGGAGTGTTTGCCTAGAGGAACAACAGATAGTGGGACTATGGCAATTAAGCAAGGTGAAAAGGTGGATGAGATGACTGTGATGATGGCACGAATGACATGAGCAGCAGTGTGAACTGGATGGCAAGAGATCTGAGGTTGTACAGAAGAAGACAGAGGGAGAGAAGATAGTGAGTGTACTGCTCAAGTATGATAATACAGAGCTGCAGAGAGCATCAATAATGAATAGTATAATAGCCAGAATGTGTTGAAAGAGAGGCTTGAATTACGTAAATGCTTAGTGGGCAATTGAGGACAGAAAGGAACTGTATGCAAAAGACTGCTTACATTTGAATGAGAAAGGATGTAGGCATCTAGAGAGAATGTTGACCTCTGAACAAGTCAGTGTGTCAATGTAGAGAAACTAGAATTATGAGGGTGGGTAGTAGCAGGAGTTGCTGCCTGTGGGAATAGGCATTTTGGAGAAGAGGGAATACATTGTGTAATGCTGAATCCAGTGGAGCCTGGCATTAGTATAAAGAATCAAGGCATTGTGACTGTTTCTATAACTCTCATTATCCCCTCCAGACTCCACTAGATTCAGCATTACACAATGTATTCCCTCTTAGATTATAACAGCTTGTCCAAAGATTATTGGGATCTCTGAGACATGGTTGACAGAAGATCATATACTGACATGAATAGAAGTAGCAGGGTATAGCATTTTTCAATGGGATAGGAAGGGCAAATACGGTAGTGAGGTACTGCTTATGATATGTGATGACTTATGTCTTCTCAGAGTGGAGGATTTGGAGGGCAATGGCACTAATGGTTTTGAAAGCACATGTGTGAGGTAGAGGTCTGCAGGATATTTGGTAGTGTGTTACTATATGCCAGGGAGCACAGAGGGTGAAGAGCAGGAGATGTTCAAACAGTCGAGCTTGGTGAGTGCAAAAAGGATGATTGTTAAGGGAGATTTTAACTAAAGCATAAAGCAGTATAAACTGGGAGGAGGAAGAATTGGAAGGGCAAGATATCATTGGTGCTTGGGAACTTGAATATGTATTAACAGCAATAGCAAGTTGTATACAGTGAGTGAAGAAGAGAACACAATTTAGTGTAATTTGGCCAGTAGGAGGAGAAATGATTGTGGAAAGATGACATTACTGGATAAATTAGGACTAGAGTGACTGATGTGAAGGACCAAGCAGAGTTATTCAATAAACACTTTATTCAGGTATTTCCTGGAGAAGTAGGTTTCAGTATTAGAGGGATAGGGTAGGTTTGAGGTTAAGACATGCAAAAGAGTGTGTTTCAAATACTGAGTACTCTAGATGTCAATAAAAGCAATGGGACTGGATGGGATTTTGCCATGGGGTTTGAGAGAATGTGCTAAAGAACTGACAGCTCTGTTGACCTGGTTTTCAATGAAAGTCTGACCATGGGAAGGGCACCCAAAGAGTGGAAAGACGATAAGATAGTGCCATTGAATAAATGTGGTAGCAGATAGCAAGTATCAAGCTACAGACCAGTTTGTATTTCACCAGTAGTTGTTAAGGTTTTGGATAAATTAGTGGGGGATCACTTACAGTGTTGGGCAGATGAAGATAATGTTATCTGTGAGAGTAAGCATGGATTTGTTAAGGGGCACTCTTGTTTTAGGTAACATGTTTGCCTTTTATAATAACGTGACAAGGGGTGGTTGATGAGGGAAAGACATATTGTGCCATGTTTTTGGATTTTACACAGTATCACATGAAAAGCTGATATTTAAGTTGCAGCACATGGTTTTAGATGCCAGGTTAGTGAATTGAATTCAGGATTGGCTATCTGATAGGTATTAAAAAGTTGTGTATTAGGGAGCATTATCAAGAGAGCAGAAGGTTACAAGTGGAGTCCCATAGGGCTCAATACTGGGACCTGTATTGTTTAACCCTTATATCAGTGATATTGTCAATGGACTGCAGGGAGATATTCAGTTGTTTGCAGATAATACGAAGCTGGGAAAGGTTATTAGTAATGGTGCAGATGTGGTCACCCTTCAAGAGGATTTGAATAAAATGGACAATGGGAAATGGATGGGGTGTCAGTTTAATTCAGCTAAATATAAAGTTTTGAAGTTTGAGATACATGAATGGGAGGCTGCATATTCTGTTGGAAGAACTGTAATGGAGTAAATGGGTGAGGCAAGGGATCTGGGAGTGATGACTGATAGAAACCTGAAATTCAGGGAACATATTGCAAAGGTGGTGAAGGTAAGCTAGAGGATTGCTGTAATACTGAGAAGGAAGGTGACCTGTAGAGATAAAAGAGTTGTCATTCCATTGTATAAACCTCTGATCAGACCACACCTGGACTATGGTGCTCAGATTTATTCCAAGAATTTGAAGGGGATAAATTAACTGTGGAAAGGGTGCAAATAACAAAGATGATACCAGGACTCTACGATGTTAGTTATGAGGATAGGCGAAGGGAATATGGACTGGAGTTTGGTAGACAGAAAAAGGAGAGGTGAAAGGTGATACGATTGAGAATTTTAAACTGTTGAGAGGTAGTTACAGGAGTGACACTAAGGAGTTCTTTCATTTGGTGGAACAAAGGAAAGGAATGTGGAAAAGGGACAATCACTGGAAGTTAAGAAAGAAAGTTGTGAGCAAGAAGGTAAGGAGTGGTTTCTTGGAGGGTGGTTGAATGGTGGAATGCATTGCCTGATAGAGTGGTGAGAGCACGAATGGTGAATGGGTTCAAGGAGTGGTATGATAGACTTTGTGTTTTCTAGGGTGGTCCTCCCCATGATGAGTCTTGTGAATCCATGAAGGCCTGAATCATAATAATAATTCTAAGATTGATACAATATTCTGACATTGACATTCTTTCCATTAATAAAAGCAACACTTGTTATAAAGAAATCCTTAACTTCTTTCACCATGAACTTCTGCAGTTGAGTAATGACAATAATGCTTTGTTTCATAACTTACTGAAGTTGCAAGGATACCCTAACGGGAGAGATCTGCTAGGAGAATTGCATATGGTGATCACCTTTCAGTAAATGCCATCAATGGAGGTATTTTAACATCAAAGATCCAATCTGTGATATCTGTTACTAGTTGGTAACAGCAGAACATTTATTCTACAGCTGCCTTATTGCCCTTATTTAGAACAGATTATGTAATATGTTGGGGCATTTCATTACTCTAAATAGAAGAGGTTTGTTTTTTTAGCAGTAAATCCCACCTGCTAGTAATGGAAAGAGAATTTTTATTTTTATAATTAATGAATTAAAATACGATTTAAGGAAAGTTAGGAAAAAACATGGATTTGCAAACCAGAAATATGACATTCAAGTACTTTACAATATTGTATTGCGGAAATTTTATTGTTCAGTCAGATGATTTTTATCTTTAGAAAGAAGCATTCTAGGAGATACCAAATTTTTGGCTAAGTGGTGTAGACCATCAACATTATGCAATATTTACCAGGGGAAGATAAAATTCTGTCTATTTTTACTATGAGAGGTTTTTAAATGGTTCCATCCTCTTAGTTCACTGTGATCTTATGGTCAATTGCAGGGATGACTGGAGAGCACTTCCAAGCAGAGAGGGCCAACCAAGGTGGTAGCTTAGACAATGGGTATCAGTCATCTTTGCACTTCAGTTTCAATCAGTCTTTTGGTTGTTCAGCTGCACAAGACTAGTGAAAAAGAAAAAACGATAGCCTTGGACTACATGATGCTATAAAAGCGCTGAGGCCTTATTTTCTATTTCTCATACTACCCATCTGTCATTTCTTTCTCCTAATGCTATCAGGCTCTCTTGCACCTTTTTTCCCGATTACTCCAGGACTATGATGAACATCCCTTTACTTTTTCACCATCAATAAAGGTTGAAATCATTCTGGGTTCTGGGTCAGGCTCTCACTGGTGTGAGACTACTGAATTGGTCTCGATCACTGCATTCCATTATATGCTTGCATATAGTATAGCTTCATCTGATGTGGCCTTTATTAAGGCCTTTCGGTGGATGCTTTTCCCTGGGATATGAAACAGTTCTGCTCAGTGGTAGGGTGCGCCTGTCACAGTAAAACAATTGCTGAGTATCTTTGAGTGATCAAGAGTAAATTAGTTAAAATGATCCTTCAGGTCATTGATTGTGGTTAGTGTACACAGTTCTGTTGTCCTTCCCATAACGCACAGCATCATACACATCCAAAGGGATGTGTGCTTTGTATTATGGGATGCTATGGCAATTAATATGAAGTCATTTGCCTCTATATACAAGTAGCCTAGTTGTGAAAATAAATACTTCACACACAAACTTTGTTTGCATGCACTTGGACAAAGGATTAAACAAGAATATAACTTCCTGACATCTTTAATTTATGTTAACATTTTTGTTTTTTAGTTGTTTTTACCTTTATCCTTTCTTGGTTATAATCCATTATTTATTTCCGATGAATTTTTGATTGGACGCTTCTAAGTTACAGCGATATTTGCTTGGTAAGGTAACCAGCTTTATGTTAAACCTCCAACCTAGAGAATCAAGATATCTCTCATATTCTGGTGCCTATCTCTTATTCTGTTCAACTAATGAGGCTCTACCAGTACTCTAGCTATCACTGACATAGCTCTTGAAATCACTGGGGCAGCTACTTAAAGGTGAAGATGCCATCAAAAAAGAGTGAATGAGTTTAAGGAGTTTTATGGCAAACTTGTGTTACATGAACTGATCTCAGGACTCCATGCTGGCTCTAAATGATAATAATTTTACGAATAATTTTCCAGTCTGGTTGGCCAAGTAGTCAGTATTTCTGCTCTCCAACCAAGAGGCTGCAAGTTTGAATCCCACTATTGGCATGGATGTTTGTGACTATTCTTAGGTGGAAGATAAATTTTGTTACCTGGTGAGGCCATCACCATTATTGGAGGCTTGAAAAAAGTTCCATATTGGTCTCTAGATCATGGTTTCCAAACTATGTAACAAAATTTATTTTTTTTTAAAAAATCAATTAATAAAAAATAGAAAAAAAAAAATCCCTAGCCTACCCATGGTACAAGTGCATTATTGGTTTACAAAACTCTTTCATGGAGAGAGTCAAGAGTCATGTAAAAATAAATAAATACAGATATGAGGTAATTATCAGTTTACAAACAATTGCATTATTCTTTTATCTTATTCCACTATCCAGCACCAAATCAGAACTATATTTATATAGCAGCTAACTAGTGTTCCAATGAAAAGTGGAGACTGGAATTTGTAAGTCCATCATTTTAATTTTCCCAATAAACTATAGTACATAACTCTTGTATACAACCTGAATATTCTACTGCAATAAAAGAGTAGTAGTACTACATTAAAATTTATCAAATATATGAAATTATGCTCTTTCTCTTAATTATTAACACATGAAGAGCATTAACTCTTTATACATAATTCCTAGTTTCTGACTGTCAATGAAAAATATTCATTAAACAATCTACTACAGATACGTGATCAAATTATTTGTGTATGCATTTAATGTAGAACAGCTTCATATGCTTATGTTTCATTTACATATTTTAATTATAAATACTCTATAAAAAACATTGATTATTAAACACTGCCATTTCAACTAGTTGTAAATATTGTGCCACTTTTTCAAAAAAAAGTAGCCATCCATGTTATTTAATATTTAATAAGCACCAAAACATGACATCAGATGCCAGTCTTAGAAAGCAGCTGTTGTTACTTGCTGATTCCCACAAATCAGAGCTCCTTCTTAATAATAATAATACTTTTCTTCATCTATTTCTTTTCATCGAATAGGAGAAAATGGATTTGGACACAGCCAACGGCTCCTCATTTCTCTGATAAGAGGCACTAAAATGAAAACAAAGTTTATAAAGCAATGAACATTACAAACTAATAAATGATTTAAATGATTCAAAGCTAATAAATGATTTTAATTTAAATGATTCAAACTAATAAATTATTTAAATTTAAATGATTGAAACTAATAAATAATTTAAATTTGAAAATTCTACACGTGCAAACATTACATTTATAAGTAGGCATGCTACATATCTTGAGTCAATGAGAAGACTGAAAATATTTTTTTTTAACTTGTATATAACTGAAAGTTTATTTTTCACTTGGTTAGACTATAATAAATTTAGTTTAATCCTTTATCCAAGTGTGAGCAAACAAAGTTTGCACCTGAAAATATCTTCAGGACTGGGGTAAGATAGTACAACACCGGGCAACTCGCAACAAAGGTGGACCAAGCTAACATCACTCCTATCTCAGTATCTCGCATAATGCAAAACACATCTCCTTGCGGATATGTATAATGTTATGCATTAAGGGAAGGGCCACTACCCAGTTTCGACCTTTATTGAGGTCTCTTCAGTGGGAGCCAGGCCCAGAAGTGGAGATACCAGGCAGAAGCAATGCCGAGGTCATCTTTACCTATAGGAGTTGCCAAAAGGTGTGCCACCTTTTTATTAAATTACTCTGGATTTAGAGAAAGATGTTGAAAGTTTATTTTTCACTTGGTTAGACTATAATAAATTTAGTTTAATCCTTTATCCAAGTGTGAGCAAACAAAGTTTGCACCTGAAAATATCTTCGGGACTGGGGTAAGATAGTACAACACCGGGCAACTTGCAGCAAAGGTGGACCAAGCTAACATCACTCCGATTTCAGTATTCTTCCATAATGCAAAACACATCTCCTTGCCGAAACTAGTCTGGGTAGTGGCCCTTCCCTTAATGCATAACATTATACATATCTGCAAGGAGATGTGTTTTCTCATTCTTTATTATTACTTCGGACTACCTACAGTTATCAGCCCTGCTAATCTCTTGCCGATTCTGCAATTTTTCAATTATGCGCTTTGTCCTATGAAGGATAACATTCAAGCATGCTATTTCTTTATTTGTGTCTATTTCATTCGACCTTAATTCAGACATTTCCTATCCTACCATCCATACTGTCCACTCTACTAACAATTTTGTCACCTAATAGTCACTCACTTTGGAAACATTTAATACACACACGCTCTCTCCAGTTTCAATTTCCTTCTACACATCATTTAATTTTCTGCAATTGTTCTAATTGTTCTAACCATGCATTGGCACCTTACAAACAATATGGTATTTAAACAAAAAAACATACATGGTTTACTTACAAACTAAATAACTCAATCAACCACATACCCATTTAAAACAAAAACTACAATAAGTTAATGTAATATTATCAACTGAAATATGAAAAAAATTACTTATCCTTCAGGAGTGAAAAATATCCGTGCAGCAAACACAATACGCTACCTAACGGCATCTTTTGCGAAGCTGTGGATGGGATTAGTGGTTATTTTCAGTAGGTCATTTATGTGCAGGAGAAAGTGAGTAAGCAATAGGACAGAGCCTTGAGACACTCCAGCATGGGTGGTGAAGCTCGAAGGAGTCATCTACCATGACTCACAGAAAATGAACAGAGAGAAAGCTGGCTACCCAATTACAGAGGATAGCAATTTGTTTAATAGCCTTTGATGCCACATGCAGTCAAAAGCTTTGGAAATGTCAAGGGTGATAGCACAAGTTTCTCAAAACCTTTCCATGATATGTGTCCAGTGGTGGGTAATATAAGCTACAAGGTCAGTTGTGAATCTTGAATGGCGGAATGTGCACTAGTGGTTGCTGATTAATTTGTGGGCCTCTAAGTAGTGGAAGAGTTGGCTATTGATGACTTTCTCCATTCTGGAGAGGACAGGGGTGATGGCAATTGGTTGATAGTAGACATGTATCTTCTCTATAATAAATTATAGGATGTTATCTCTGGAGCACAATGTTTGTAAACAATTGGGGAGATGCCATCAAGACCAAAACACTTTTTAGTATCAAAGTTATTTAGTAGTTTTTTGATGACTTTTTGTCGAAAAACTATAGGAGGCATATGGTGCCTAGATTCCATTACAGTAAGAGGTGATTTCTCTTGGTCATCTATGCAAGAGTTTGAGAGAAAGAGTGATGCTGAGAGGTCAGCTATATCTTTGGGTGAAATCAGACAGAGGTGGAAGTGCTGGAGAGCAGAAGTTGCATCCAACAGCGTTGCAAGTGACTAGAAGACACACCACACACAGCTTCCATTTGGACAGGAGGGAAGTTTACTGTTGGTGGCCTTGATGAAATCTGATTTGGACTTACTGATGACTGATATGTATATGCTGGGTACTTTGGTATAGGCAGAGTATGAAGCTGGAGTTCTTGATTTGAGATACATGTGGTGTGGTAAGATGAATTTCTTCTTCTTCTTTGACTGCTTTGATGCATTTTTGGTTGAACCAGTGATGTGGATTATGAATTTGGGTGAAGGTCTTGATACCAGCGAGAATAATTTCTGTGACCTGTTCACAGGTGTTAGGGTCAGGTGAGTGAAAGCAATAGAGAGACCAAGGAGAGGAGTAAAAATTCTGCAGGTCATGCCAAATGACTCCTTTTGTAGTACCAGAGGATGTGAGATCAGGAGTGATTGGAGGAAGGGTAAGGAAGAGAGAGTAGACTTGTACGAGATTATAATCTCAGTTACTGAGGAGAGGTGATGCTTCCATTGTACATGGAAGGAGAACTGGTAAAAAAAAAGTGATCCATAGTATTTGGAGAGTGAAGAGGGTTATCATGGGTTTGAGTGAGTAAATGTACAATTTGTGTTAGGACATTACTTATAGCAAAGACTTCTGCTTGGAAGTCTTGTGTTTCTTGGAAAAATTAAGTTACAACCAAACGATGTTATTGACCAGTTCATAAAGAAGAACCATAGGGTAGAATTTGTATTGTATTCAAGTAGCTAAATTGAAAAAGATAGAATATCATTTGTAAAATAAACGTTGTATTTGTATGATTAAATGTACATAAATTTCTGAATATATACAGTAAAACCCCGTTTTTACGTTCCCGCAATTTTACGTTTTCTTGCCATATACGTCATTTTCCGTTGGTCCCATCGTAAGGTCTGTTCTTACGATATATTGTTTTCCCGCCATTAACAACTTGATGTGGACGTTATTTCCCGTGATTTGCGTTTTTTTCTCAGGTGGCAATACTGACTTTTGAATCAATTTCTGCAGAAATATGCGCATTTCTGTTCCCAGATGGCGTTGCTTTCGGCTGTAAGTTTCATTTCCGCCATAACGGTGACTTGCACACTTGAAGCAGTAATGTAGTCATGAGCGATACCGTGATTTTTCAATCACAGTATGAATTGATATTGTAGAATTTCTGTTACGTAATTTAACGTCTGAAAGTTGCTTTCAAGTTACGGTGGTGGATTATCCATGTTAGTTTAACATGGAGAAAAAAAAAAGAAAGTGTATTTCGGTAGAAGAAAAGATGGCAATTCTGCGACGTGCAGATTGGCATGCTGGAACACGTGTGCATTTAGCAAAAGATCTTGGACTCTCCGTGTCCACTTTGGTAGAAAACAGGTCAAGCACTGAACTCAATTCAAAGCAATCTGGCGCTATGTCAAAAAAAAAAAAAAAAAAAAAAAAAAAAAAAAAAAAAAAAAACAATCGACAATTAAAGATTTTTTTAAATAGATAAATGTAAGTAATTCTAAATTCATTTATTTTCAGTTATTAAATTTTGTAATCAAGTATGTAGACTCACATACTAGCAGCAAGTCATCTTTTAGCCGTTTTTTTAAATGTTTTTTTTTTTTACATTTCCTGCTATTTACACTTTTTTCCATCAGTCCCCTGAAAAGTGTAAAAAAGGGGTTTTACTGTAATTTTAAATGGTCAGTAATTCATTATTCCGCTAATCAGACTTCAATCACACCTCTCACTCCCTGAATGATAACAAGAGCAAGCGTGAATTTCAAGACAACCATTCGCCCCTGATGATTGGTACAATGGATGGTGTAAACAGAGGAAGATAGCCAAAGTGAGAGTAAGCAGATCATGTGAAGAAGCAGTGTATGGAAAGAGTATGCAGAATTTGAGTCAAATAGCAGCGGACAGAGAGAAATGCCAAAGATGGTGAAACAAACACCAGACACCAAAGAGCACTGATAAAGATGAATGTAAAAGAGATTGTAGATTAATAACTGAGATAATGTAATATTTATTTGCCATAAGACAATCGATGAAAACTGTATAAGTTACAACTTATAATTTAATGAATAATAGATCAGGGTTTGAAGGAGAGAAAAGGAACAGAATAATTTAGAGCAGGGTTTCTCAAACTTTTTCTACAACAGAACACTTCACAAATCCTGAAATGTTCACGGAACACCTTGGTTATTTTGTAATGTATTAATTAATAATCAATTTGTAATTTAGCTTATTTTATTGTTAATTAATAATTTATAATGAATATTAATGACCGATAATTAATATTAATTAATAATTAATTAAACATCAATTAAACCATCATTACATTAATTTGTGCTGATTTTCATTGACATATCCCATTCTGATCACAAAAATTTATAATATTATTATAAGTACTTACGAGTGAATGCAGACTTTTTCTCCTGTGTGCTGGTTTTGTAGGGTAGGTAAATATAAATAAAATAAATGAGTAAATCTAAGCGTTAAGAAAAAACAATCATTTATTGTCAAATGTTAATTAGTAAAAACAAAACACATAAAAATAGTAAAACATGTATATTGCAAATTAAGTTCTTAATGACTCCGATGTTTTTGGGTCTTTGAATTACAAATTCTTTTGATATCAGGCACAATATTAGAAAGCTGAATTCTCATATTTGGTGTAGCGTTGAGTCTGTTCCTGGACTTTGATTTGGTTGCAGCATAATATGAAAATCCTGCCTAGCATAAATATGTCGTTGTAAAAGGAAGTAAAACAAGAATAGCTAGTTTTGACATGCTGGGGTGCTCTTCTGTTAAATTTGTCCAGAAATCATTTATTGGCAGTTCCTTGTATTTTTGTTTTAAATCAGAGTCACTAATTAAGTCAATTAGATTTTCATAATCACTTGTGCTGAAGACTGCTAGCTAAGCTGTCAATGTAAATGGATTCAGAACCAAGGAATTGTACTCACTGGATTTTGGAAAATATTGCAAAAGGGTTGATTGCAAGTCATGCAAGTGTTCTAAAATTATGTTAGATACTTCTTCATTTATTTCAGAATTTATTTCAGTCAAAAATTTGCAAGGTCGGAAAACAATCAAAATTATTCTGTTCAACTGTAGAAATCCAGAATTGCAACTTCCTATCAAAAGATGCAATTTTATCTCTTGTATTAAAAATTGTAATATTCTTTCCTTGTAATGATAAATTAATTGCATTGCACTTTGTAAAAATATCTGCCAGATACGCAAGACTCATCAACCATGAAGAATTTCTTAATAATTCAATAAAATTTTGTCCTAAATTATGTGACATCAAGAAGACGATTAACTCACTACAAAGTTCAAAAAGTCTCGATGATGCTTTTCTTCTGGATAGCCATCTCACTTCAGTATGTAATAAAAGTGTGTTATGTGCACTACCCATTTCATCGCACAAAATTTTAAATAATCTGGATTGAAGTGGTCGAGATTTTACATAGTTGATCATATTTACGGCTTCATCCAAAATAGTGTTTAAATATGTAGGAATTCTTTTTGTTACTAGTGCTTGTCTATGCAAAACACAATGACTTTTGGTGGCTCTTGTAGCTGCTTGCAGGATACGTGTTACAATCCCTTCATCTTTCCTACCATTGCTTGAGCACCATCTGTACAAATATCAATACACCTCTCCCAACCGATTTCCTGTTTTGTAATATAATTATTAATACAGTTGAATATATCTTCTCAGGTAGTTTTTTCTTGTAGATATTCGCACATGAGTAAATATTCTTCAATACTTTTAACAAATATGTAACAAACAAACACTAGTAATACAGCGAGTCCTGCAACATCTGTAGATTCATCCATTTGCAATGAATATTCACTGCAAAGTCTAAGTGGATGAATTAGCTCTTTTTCTATGTCAGCAGAAAGATCTTTGATGTGACGTGAAACAATAACATTTGATAATTGTACTGCATCTATTTTTTTAGCAACCTGCTCGTTTAACATGCATGATACAATGTCTTTCACACAGGCTTAATGAGTGTCTCACCAACTGTATGAGCTTCACCATGAAGTGCAATGCAGAAACTCATGCGAAAAGACGCCTCTGTTGCATTTTCAGTTGTAGCAATTGTAGCCATTTGAAGTTTAGATTTTTCTAGCGAGTCACGTGTGTTTCGTTTTGCAGTGCCTACGAAGTTTAGCTGGAGCCAAAGAACTGTTTACTAGTATTTTATTACATAAAACAAACATTGCCTCAGGAACATGTGTATTGCCAATACATGTAAATCCATAATTTAAATAACTTTCATGGTACTTCCGTTTTGGTCTGTTCTTAGATGACTCTTGTTCTTTAATATTAGCTTTTGAAGAAACTACAGTTTGCAATTCCATATCTTCTCCAATCATACGAGTAGATGTGTCAGCAGAAGTACTTGCTCCTCCTTGTGTTAGAGTTCCTGTCTTTAAACAAGAATCCATGGGTATTTTTTCAATAATATTCAAATTCCAATATTTGTCAGAGCTATAATAAAAACAAATAGAATTGTGTCGTAAAGGTAACTTTAGTATGAAAAACAATAAGATTATAAATAAGAAATGTCGAATAATATAAAAGTAAATGAATAATGCAAAATAGTAAAAAAAGACTGCAAAACACAAAAGTAAATATAAATTGTAACAATACTTGTAAGAAAATTACTAAACCGTATCAAATGATGTAATGTAAATGAAGTAATGTAAAAGCAATTGTAATAAGAATGATTTGATAAAATGTTCAGTAACAAAAATTAAACAGTTTGAAATAAATCAGATGTTAATCATAAAATTAGTTAAAAGAGTAAGAAGAATTCTTTTTTAAAAAGCCGCCTCGCCTACTCCACCTACTCCCTATATATGGGAATAAAAAGGCATTAGCTGATTTTTTTTTTTTTTCCGAGGGCCCGGTCCCAACAAATTTACTTGTAAATACCTTTCGGTCCCAACAAATTTACTCGTAAATACCTTTCCAAAATTTTTTAAAGTTCATACATTAACATAAGTATTAATAATTAATTATGGCATAATCATAAAGAGTATTAGTACACTTATGTATACAGTGTAGCATGTTGACAAATATAAATTACATTTAAATTAGTTATCAATCACTGGACTAATGAAATCTTGTAGCATATCATAGTTTCTTCAGGCAAACATCATTAAATTAATTTGTGCTGATTTCATTGACATACCCCATTCTGATCACCAAATATATTTATAATATTATTATGAGTACTAATGAGTGAATGCAGACTTTTTCTCCTGTGTGCTGGTAGTTTTCCCCTCCTTTTGTACATCCTGGAGATCTTTGTAGGCTTGAGGTGGATGACTCACTATCTGTTCCGTCACAAACACCTTCAATAAGAGATTTCTTAATACCAAAATTAAACAAAGTGCCTTGTCTCTTATTCATATTAGATTTTAACTCTGTATTCCTATTACTTTAAAAAAAAATCATGACACTCTGGTTTCAGAACAAGCACTTACACACTGCAATACAAACTTGCGAAGAAAGTATTCAGTAGTAAAAGATTTGAGAACCGGATACAACCTTGATCTTCAATTTCAGTGGAAAAATTTTCTTTATACTTCCTTGCTGATTGGTCACTGATATTTGCAACGCAGATGTTATTTCGTTCAATTCTGAGAACACTCCACCCATTGTTGTAATCGGCTTGCAGGCAATTTTTATGATCGGTCATAAATGGTGGTATTCTCTTTCCTGATTGTTGAAAGATTTCAATGTGTGAAAATTAACAATAATTCATGAATATTTCCATGTTTAAAAATATGCTGCTTGGTCACTGCCATTTGCTACACTGATGTCATTTCCTTCAGTTTTGAGAACAGAGGATATGACACCAATTGTTATAATGGGCTTGCAGGCAATTTTTATGACCCATCATAAACAGCAGCATTCCCTTTCCCAAATGTTGAAAGGTTTCGATGTGTGAAAATTAACGATACATAGATGTTATTAGGTGTTCTGGGTCTGAGCTTTTCGACATAGTCACGAATATTATTCTCCTCAGAATATTTTTACTATAAAATATTTATTCATGAAAAATGCTTAGAAAACTAAAATGACAAATTCCAGAACTTCTCACAGAACACCTATTCACCTTCTGCAGAACACCAGTGTTCCACAGAACACAGTTTGAGAAAGTCTGATTTAAAGCATTTATTGTATTAATTATTACTTTTATTATTATTATTTGGGACCTACCTGGAGTCACAAGATTCACTGTGTGAGTCTAATCCTAGAAAACATGAAATCTATCATACCACTTCTTAATGCATTCACCATTCGTGCTTTCACCACCCAATGAGGCAATGCATTCAACAGATTAACCATCCATGCAAATAAACCATTCCATACTCTTTTGCTCATGACTTCAATTTGTAATTTCCAC
This sequence comes from Typopeltis vanoorti, assembly GCF_054136105.1. NCBI lineage: Eukaryota > Metazoa > Arthropoda > Arachnida > Uropygi > Thelyphonidae > Typopeltis > Typopeltis vanoorti. Next base: position 7,983,927 of record NC_143552.1, on the reverse strand, counting down.
AGATGGCCCATTGACCTCGCTCTGATCTAATCCTAGAAAACATGAAATCTATCATACCACTTCTTAATGCATTCACCATTCGTGCTTTCACCACCCAATGAGGCAATGCATTCAACAGATCAACCATCCATGCAAATAAACCATTCCATACTCTTTTGCTCATGACTTCAATTTGTAATTTCCACAGATGGCCCATTGACCTCGCTCCTCTCACTTGTTCTTAAATATGAGCGAACTCCCCAGTGTCAACACTATAAATACTTAAACTGTTCATTTTTAAACTAAACTATTACAAATACTTCTCAACAGTTTAAATATCTCAATGATATACTTCCCATGATGAGTCTTTTGACTCCATGGAGGCCTAAATAATAAAAATATCACCTCTCCTTCTATCTACCAAACTTTGTGGTCCACATTCTCTCCTCAAAATTAACATTGCACAGTTCTGATATCACTTTTGTTATCTGTCTCTGGATTCTTTCTAAGGTTAAGTTATCCTGTTCAAATCCTGGTGAAGAAATCCGAGCACAATAGTGCAGATGTGGTCTGATTAGGATGTTATACAATCCTTCTCAGTATTGTAGCAATTCTCTGGGTTATCTTCATCACCTTTGTAATATGTTCCATGAATTTCAAATTTCTATCAATCACTCCAAGGTCTCCTATCTCCCCCCCCCCCCCCCCAATGTCCTCCAGAACAGTTCCTTGAA